>NC_133387.1:84637852-84962352 GCF_047511655.1 Castor canadensis
TAGGGTAGTGACATGGCTTCAGTTTCTTTCTCATCAGACAGAGGCTTCTTAAGTATTTATAATGCTCTTTTTTTATTCAGACAAGAATTATTTCTACTTTACATTACAAATATTCTTTTAATTGTTTTTTTAGAGCTTTTCAAGATAATCTGCACTGACAAGGGAAAATTGCCCTCAGCGATACACAGCTTGTCAGAGGAGTGCACCCACTCTTCCTTGTTGACTTCACCATAGAACCATTTGTAGCTGACATGCCACAGTTTCATACCATCTTTAGGGTCAGGCTCCAGATTTTTTATTTTATTGTTTTCCTTCTGCATCATCTTTTTCCTTGAATATCAGTCTCCTGAAATATAAGAAGTACAAAGTGTTCTCAGTTACCAGAGCACCAGTGTGCAAAGGCATCTAAAAATATGACCCATTATCCTAATGAACTAATTATGCTTCACTTGAAAGATGGATGTATTGATGGAAACTGAACTTGTGATGAGCATGAAGATCAAAACTTACCATGACTTGTCTCACCTCTGCACTACCACCCCACTCCCAGTGCCTGGTTAAGTTGCCAAATTCTGCCCCTGTATATATCCCAGGACCTCAGAAACAATGGCAGCTCTTCTCCATCTCCTGATGAATGATGCCCAAATTCTTGTCTGGGCTCTGCCTTCTGCACTCTGCTTGGCCTCTACCCATTTCACCTTGTGTCTTCTCCTTGTTATGTACACTTTGCTGTCACCACACAGAACCTCGGCTCTTTTTGGTTTTCCTTGCATTAGTGCCTTACTCACCCTCCTCCTTTTGCCTGGCAATGACCTCTCTCCTCCCACCAGTCTCTTAATGTTCAAAGTAGAGCTTCTTATCTAAGTATGACTCCTGAAACATCCCTGGATTCCCCTCACTCCCTGAAACATCCTCTGTAGGACCTTGTTAGTGCCTTTCTTATATCATTAATTCATTCTATCAAAATGGAGGGCTTGCTATAAGGCAGATACAGGTTTAGGTACTGGGGAAATGGCACTAGACAAAAATGATGAGATTTATAGAAATGGAATTCTATGGCCATAAGCATATAATAAGTCATATGAAGATAAGTACCATGGAAAGAAAGAAATCAGGAGTGCTCTGAGAAGGTCTCTCTGATAGGCTGACACAGCCTGTCTGTCACCTTACTCTCTCAGACCTTAACTAAAGCATTGTTCTTTATATCAAAAAATGTTCTTCTTGAGCTATATTCTCTACTAGGAAATAATAGTAAAATTTAATCTTTTTTAGTAACTTAAGCTCTGATTTATACATAGGTGATAATAAATACTTATTAATTAACATAAAGAATGATTACATCAGGATTTATTTATTGAATGATATCCAGAAAAAAGAAAAAAAACTTTGAATAAAAGTTGGGGAAGAAAACATTCTGGATTTGGGATGTGGGTTATTGAGATGGTGTCCTTTGGATTTGAGGATAACTTTCTTATGTGGGACTTTTTATGTCAGAGAGGTCAAATGTCAGACAATGTGTCACGGGCTTAGTGTGTGGCTTATACAGTAATGGGATTTATGCCCCTATGTGCCTTAGGGGAGCGATCTCATTACAATGAACCTGTAACCATGCATGTTACACCTGGCCTTACACAGTTCTTATTTCATAGGTATTATTTCCCATGTCATTGCCTTTCCCCGTCTAAGAAAATTACTTTCTTAGAAATTTATTTTGAAAAGAAGTCATCCTTTTTTAAGTTTCTGGACCAGCTTTATATAATTGTCCATGTACTTTGGTTTTCAGGCTATTTACCTTGGTTGTTTTTGGTCAGGATGCTGGAGTTCTTGGTGCTGGCAGGGTATGGAGTAAAGTAGCTCACTGGGAGGCAGTGAATGCATGGATTCTTGGATCAAATCACTCATTGTCTTAGTGACACTTTTGGCTGTTGTTATTCTCCCAAACCTTTGGGGCAGGTTAGGAACATGTCTCAAGATGCTTGGTTCCATATTTCTTCCAAATCTCAGAGGCAGGTTGACATTCTCCACAGGGCCTCTTGCTTTTTTCATGGTCCTCCCGAATCTCAATGGCAGGTTAGCTGCCAAGTGTGGCATTTTGTTGGCTGTGGGTGTATTCATCTTAATGACATTTTTTGGTCTCCAATCTTTTAGTTCTTGAAAATTGATACTTCTTTCATTTTCCCCTTTTGGGGTTCCTCTAGGCTATAGTTAGAAATAGCAATTAAAATAGTTTATTATTATTATAAGCCATAGATTTAAAACCCAAATTAACTTAAATCTGGACTTTAATCTGCAGAATTGTTGAAGCTATAAACAAAGTTTGTGTTCTTATGTGCAGAATTTTTAATAAATAATTTGTATTAAGCTTCTTAAAGCAATCTAGTTTCTCTGTCCCTTGACTATTGTAAGGCAACCATAAAATATTAATAAAATATAGATAGTGAGTACAGCAATATGTTCAAGCAGCAGGAACATAATGAAGTATTGAAATGAGGCAAACGTTTATTTTATTGCAGTTATTCTTTCAGCTTTTTGATTCATGTTGTTTATGAAACATTTTCTATAATTTTATATTTTGACTTTAAAGAAACTTCCCATTCCCTTCCCATGTCTTATTCCCCTGAAGCCTTTAAAAAGCCAAGTAGTAGATGGAAACAGATGCTAGCCAGGTTTGGGGGTTCAGTTGTAGGAGGCCCCATTGAATTTCTTTTTTACTCCTTCATATTCAGAGTTCCACCCTAAAAACATGTATCAGGAAACCAATTGTATTTTAATTAGAATATAAATTACATTTTTAGTGAAGAACCAATTGTTTTTGGGTTAGTATACCACAAATATGCCAACACTGTAGGATCCACTTAAAATACAGGGAATACTTAATTAGATTTAGTTTTATCAGGAAAGTTTGTCCATACAAAAGTTTTTAAATAGTTGTTTTCTGATTGTAACCTGAGTAAAATGAGTAATACCTACTAACTCCAGCAAATTTGGAAAATACATAAAAATCTAAAAATGAAAATAAAAAAAATCACTTGCAATTCTAACATCTAGGGATAATCATTTTACTTAGATTTATCACAAACATACCAGCTTGTAATGGCTAAGCAGAAAAAAATGTCATATTTGCTAATTTGCAGTTTAAGCCAATTCAAATGCCCAGCTGAAATATACCCATATCTTATTCCTACAACTACTTATTACAAATGTACACTTCTGAGAAGACTGAAAATACATTAACACACCTCCTGTTCTCTACTTGTCATTAGAGAGGCCAGGCTGTGTGCTTCTGTGTTAAGAAATACAAGTTACATCAATATACTGTCATATTGAAGTTTGACAAGAAAAAGCACAAATTTATTCCTTACTCTTTACAAAAACATTAGACTCAGGACAAATATTTACACACACATATACTAGTCATTTGATAGATTTAAAAACATACCTCAGAATATTTGTCATAATTTCCTTTGCTGTGAAGATGGGTCACCATTAATTCATCTGCACAAGAGATGTTTGATGTTAACAAGCTTGAAGTGGCTAAAGTCAATAAAATGAATCGTTTTGATGAAATAATTTCCATTTTGTCCAAATCCAATATTAACTTAATATGTGCAGCCTCAAGTCTACAAGAAGGGAATTTATGGTGTTTTTATACTGCCTAAAAACAAAAGTTTCCTGTAACAGTGAAATCATTCCCACATGTTCTAAGTACTAATATTAATTAGAGAGTGTATGACCAAAAATGCAGTAAAGAATGCGTGTCACTCATTCTGGGGGGATCATCAATGTTTGTGCTTGCAAATTCATTAACTTTGAAAATAATATCCCTCATTACGAAAGCCCTTCTAATTAGGTAATATTGGGGCAATAGTCATTAAGATTCCAAACAAACAAGATGCTTTATTTCTCTGACTTCAAACAAGAAGTATTTTGTTTTTGGTGCTTGCGTCAGTTTTTGAGGGGAGGGAAAAAAAAAGAGGATTCAATACATGCTAGCTATGTTTTTTTTTTTTTTAATTCACACAAAAGAGTTAGGCATAGTATTTTCAAAATGTCAAACAAAATTTAGAATGTGAAAAGAATTATAAGTCATAATACCCCCAATAAAATGCCATGAATTAATTTTTTTTTTTTTTTTGCAAAATGCTGTTTGCTTATTAAAAAGCTTCAAGAGTAAATGTCAGCTGTAATGTGAAGGATGAGCAGATGAGCAAATGTTCCATAGGCGCTTTGACAAACGGGCCATCTCAGGAGAAGCTGGAGGCAGTTAAGGCCCCTTGTTATTTGCCCTGTGGGTCTTACTTGGCAAATTGGCATAAATCACCAGGATTTTATTTCTATCAAGATGCTGCATCGTACCTTCCTGCTCAAAAGTCCTTAAGTTAAGAACTCTAGCAGAGGCTGGGTAAGTCACATACATGCTAATTTTGTTGCTCCCTAGGCCCATATTACTTAGGTAATCTTGCTTTGCCACAGGCATACTGACATCATGGCATAAAAAGAGAATTTACAGAAATAAATGTGTATTTACTGAAATGCCACAGTGAATCTATTCGGAACAGCTCACTGGTATTCTTAAAGACCTGCCTTATCACTACACTGCTTGGGCTCCAGAGAAGCCACCACTTGGCCCCATTGTTCTTTCAACCCTCCCAGGAGAAAAAGACCATACAAGTGTCCAACACCCCAGAGATTTCTAGAAGGGCAGCTGGAGGTGAATTAACAAAAAGTCAGACAATTGCTCTGGGGTGTCAAGAATTGTGCCACTTTTAGCCAAACCTTCTGTACACAATTTGAGTCGTGAGATGGCAGAAGTGAAGCTCTTTCTCTGTATTGTGGATCTCCAGAGTAATCCAGAAAGTTGAAAAACAGCAGTGAGTAAACTCTTGTGCTGCCTTAACATCATCCTTGCCTGTGACCTCTCTTAAGGCAGTTGACTTCATTGGCTTCGTTCGTTTTGGTCTGTGGTAGCCAAGAATCCCCACAGCAGAAGGCAATTAATTCAAAAGTGTTAATTTTGTAATGCTGTCATTGGATTAGTTGGGTTTAATTTCCCTGAGGATTTAATACACTTCTCTTCCAAATTGTTCTTCTGCAAACTGCTGATGGAAGTTCCTTTTTTTGTGGTCAGTAGATCCAAACTTTTGAAAAATGGGCAAAGCCAGGGGCAAGTTTTGTTGACCAAGTTCACACTCTGGAAAAAGCAGAAGGCACCATCTGGGTCTCCTGCAAAGTTTTGTTTATGTCTAGTTGTCCTTTTCAGATAGCATGGGCTTTCAGCAGTTCACCAACTTCAGTGCTGCTAGTTAGGGTACTCAGCACATCTGTTAGAGTTTTTTGATTTCAGTCAATATCCAGAGTAGTCCATATGACTAATTGCTCTCCTGTCTCCACACGTTAGGCTTCTAAGTTTGGCGTACAATGAGAGTGATATCATTAATACAGGGCTTGGCTCCTTTCAATCATATTTTTATTTACCTTTGAAAATATTAATAGGTGTAGAGCCATCACCTAACATACACAGTATGAAATCACCATAAATCTTTGATGGTAAACACCCAGCTACTTGGGAGGCAGAGGCAGGAGGATGACAACTTCAAGACCAGCCAGGGAAAGGTAGCAAGAACCTGTCTTAAAAATAAAAAAAGTGCTGGGGCATAGTTCAAGTGGTAGAGCACTTGCCTAGCATGCATGAGTCCCTGAGTTCAATTCCCAGTAACACACACAAAAAAAGTGGCCTTGCTATGTACATACATACGAGTGAATTAGTTTTTAAACTTTTTCTTCTTTCTCTCTCTCTTCTTCTTCTTTTTTGCAGTACTGGGGCTTGAACTCAGGGCTTTGTACTTGCTAGGCAGGTGCTCTACCACTTGAGCTACTCTGCTGGTTTTAAGAATACAAAAATTAAAAAATTTTTACTGACATTCAAGTATGTACTTTATTTTCTGAGATTTTAGAAGTCTTAAAACTTGCATCTAAGACTCTTTTTTCCAGCTTTGACATTTCTGATCTTTAGTCCCCTCAAATACTGAGTTTCCTATGAGACAGTGCTCTTGGATGTCTTACAAGCATCTCAAGTTCACTATGTTCAAAATGGAGCTTATCTTTTTAGTGTTGGTTTTTCCTTCTGTTTCCCATGTTGATGAATACTGTTGCATCAGTCAGGGTCTAATCAGAAGATAGAAACCATACACTAATTTGATAAGGAATGATTATATAAATTATTATAATGGACAGTTTTAAAGGGGTAAAGACTACACTAGGGATGAGGAGGAGTATCCAAAGAAAGAGCAAACTAGCTGGAATTCAGACCATATCAGAGAAAGTATTGATGGCAGGGAGGTTTTCTGGGTTGCTCAGATCAGAGCTTGTCCACAGTCACAGCAGGAGATACTTTCTGGGGTGCAAGTGAAAAGCTGGGCAAGAAGGAAACTTCTGGGATATTTGTGAATGTCCTGGGAATCTCCCACTGAAACTTGAGGGTGAGCACCACTGTATCCCCCATACGTACCACTAGCCATGTACAAGAGTGCAAAGAAGTAATGGAAGCACACCTGAACCAGGAGGAAAAGTCTTTTTGCTGAAGTGCCCCATCTAGTGCCTTCTACTGAAAAAGCTTAAAATTGTGCCTGCTGCAAAGGAGAAATGCTTACTGGACCCACTTCCATAATCTCAAAGTGTGCACCGAAGAGTAGATTTGTGGCTTAGATGCAATAAATTGATAACTGCGTGGTTATTATCATCCATCCATTTATGTAAGCCAGAATCCTTTGTGAGATCTTTGACTATTCCCTTTTCTCCCACATCCTATTGTAGTTGATGAACAATTGTATTGTTTCTAGTTTTGAGCTATTATGCTTAATAATATCAATATTTTTCAGTATTTACTCTATAGAAAGGGAAACTGAAGTTCGGAGAGGGAAACTGAGTTACTTTCCTTATAAGTGGCAGGGCCAGGACTGGAACCCAAAAAGTATGGGGACACTTAGCTATTATTCGAGTATGCCCAATAAAGTCTGATCTCCTCTAACTTCCAAGTAGCTCTTAAATTTGCTCACTTTTGTCCACCTCCATTGAAATTACCAAATTTATTATTTTCTCTTGCCTAAACCCTTTTCTTGGTCTTCTCCAATTCTTTCTCAAACAGTGCACTCGGAAAAATTTTTTATAAACCAATACAGTGATGACTTTCTATTTTAATACCTTTCAATAGCTTCCCATTTCCCTCAGAATCACTCAGGGAGCCCATTCTTCATGCTTGCTCCTCTGCTTATTTCTCTGTCATTAACTCTCCAGCAACTCTCTCTCTCCTTTATGACAAACATTGTTTTTCTTTCAGATAGTTGTGTTTTCTCTTCCCTCCAGCCCTCTGCCACTGGCCTCTCTCTTTCAGTATTTGGATCTCAGCTGAGGCATCATATGTTGTGCACCATCTCTCCTGGTTTCCAGCTCCAAGTGACAGCTCAATATTCTTCATTGATCATGGTGCTCGTCATTCTGCTTTTCCCGGTCCCTTCCATTGCTCTGTAAACCCTGTGAGGGCAGGATCTTGTCTGTGCAGATCATAGTGGTATTTTCATTGTCTGTTGCAAGAAGCGCAGGAAATTTTATTTCTAAATGAATGAATAAATTTTTCAGTAGTATTGGGAATAGCAGTTGAAACTGAAGTTGTCTTTAATTAATTCTTCCAAAATCTTCTCTTCATTGTGACTTATACATTATTAGAGCTTAAGTTTGTAGCTTGTTCTGAAATTGGAAGGTTTTAACAACCCAATTAAGACTTTTCTAGACTAAGACCTGTATCTGAGTGATCAGGTATAAGAAGGTTGAAGATGAATTTATGCATATTCTACAGTTTTAAAAAATTTTTCCTTTTCTTTGTTTGTAATGCTAGGGATTAAATCCAGGACCTTGCACATGCTAGGCAAGCACTCTTATCAGTGTGCTACATTCCCAACCTGTTTATCAGTAGTTTGGTAAGTTCAGAGTGTTCTGATACATCTTGCTATATTGATGGTAATCAATTGTGTCCAAATCTCAGGAAAGTTGTGAAAAGGGACTGCACAGCCACAGGGAGGACTTCCTGACAATACTTCCACCAGGCAGACTTTGGGACAGAAGTGGGTTCTGATTGCTAATTATCTTTCTGAGCCCATTAGCTGCACCCTAACTTCTGGCAGGCAGTCAGCATGGGAAACATTTTTCTATCAGTGGGAAACCAAGGTGACTTGAGTGTGGAGTTAGGAGTTTGAAGGGCTCTGGTCCCTATGTACTTCTAGTAAAATAGTTAAAATAAGTGGTCGTTTTGTGCCACAGGTGGTAAACTAATTTAAATCTTCGGGCCTGGAGGTGTTGCTCAATGGTAGAGTGCTTGCCCTGCATGTGTGAGGCTTTGGATTTGATCTGCACCAATCCACGCAAAATAAGTTAAAAAACCAACTAAATTGTGATGTTGAAGGGGCAGCTCATTTCACACATGGACGCACGCCTCCTGAGGCCACAGTGATGTCTAGCAAAGGGAGGGTTAATTTTAGTGTCCAGAGGAACCTGGTTATAGAACCCTTCTCATCCTCAACCCAGCCATTTCCCTCCAGGCTGCTTGTCTCTTTACAATGATTACTTCTTCCTTCCCATGGAAGCATAATCCAATTGTTGAGTTATGCAAAAGAATTTACGGGTATTAGAATCTTACTTCGCATTTCATGTTTGCAAAGTATTTTGCAACCATTTGTTAACTAATTTTAGGCCCTCTTAGAGCTGGGGAGATGGCATTACGATATAATTCATTTCAGCATTATGTGGCAGAGAGAAATACCTGGTTTTGTTCCAAATAAAAGCATCATTTGCAAACTATAAAATTATTATTTAAAAATGTATGGTAGTGCCTTTGCCTTATGATTTATGAGCAGCTTGTTATACTGAGCCTGTCATGTCTGGATGGCAAGGGTGTATTTACTTCTCTGCCTTTTACTATGAGGGATTACAATGCCTGGACCTGGGAAGGTGCTGATGTGAATGTGAAACAAAGATTGTTCCTCCATGTAGTAAAAGCTGTTGAAACTCAACTGTATTTGAAGTAACTTAGAGAATCAATTTGCACCATACAAGAACAAACATTAAATATTTATAAAAATTAATTCACATGATTTATTCTAGAAGGTGACTAAATGGCAAGGTTCCTATATCTAAAGGATGTATTTTAGGGGAATATATTGAATAAACCTTTAGTATCTGTATTAGATCTTTTGAATGCTATGAAGTGGTGGGTTTTTTTTTTTTTTTTTAGGTTTTTAAAGCAATTGTGCAAAACTGATTAGAAGGCAGCCTCTACAGTTTAGCTTTCCAACTTGAGCTTTTATGTTTTTTAAATGTTTCATTTTATTGACATTTTTTTCCTGGAAGGAAGAATGTGTGATTTTTACTGGCCTGGCAGGGGTTGTGATATCTCTTGCCAAAAAGTCAAGAAAATTCAGAATTTTGTACATCAGGGACGAAGACCAGATGTTTAGTTAAAACGACACATAGCTTTTATACAAATGTAGGAAATGGAAACCAAGACCTTTACTGATATATATAATTTTTTTTTGACCTGTCTTGCTTGTGATGTTTTTAAAACAAGCAAGCAGCCATCTTGTCATTCAAAGCTGAGCAGGATAATTTAATTTCTTACAAAATGTGTGCCATTTCAATATCTTATATTTGCTTTTGTCTTGTGTTTTGAAAGGTTCTGCTTCAAAATGTAGACTATGCTTTTCAAGTACTAATTTACTTTAATGAAAAAGAAATTTTAAAACTTTTATAGTTTAGGAAGAACCTAACCCAATCCTTAGGCTTCTCTTTTCTACTGACTTGACCAGGCTTTCTCTGGGGAGGGAATTTGTGGCTTAAATCTACACTGATGTGGGTTGTGGAGGACATTTGCAAGAACATCTCCTTTCCCGTCTCAAACATGGGCATAAGAGCAGATGTGTAGCTAATCAGAATGTGCGTCCTGACTAATGTGGACCTCCCAGATACTCTTTCATCTGGATGGGAAGGTCTAACTGGAATGCGCCCATGAATGGGTTGTTGTTTGGTTGGTTTTTTCTCTTTAATAGCTCTGACCACGTGGACACACTGGCACTTTGACTTTCTTGTGTCTGTGGTTTTTTTTTTTTTTTTTTGTCCTTTGGTTTTGGCAATATCTATCACCTGCCTGCCTGCTCTACCAATACCCTCCTCTGGGTACCCGAGACCCAATTTATGCCTCTGTCAATTGGGTCACAGTGGCTGAACTTCAGCACTGGGGGAGGGGGGTTACATTTCCCTTCAACACTGGTTTTTTGGATCCCTAAAGGATACACTCCACAGCATAGAGTTTCTATTGGTTAAACTCAATCAACTTCATAATAAAAAAACGTAATCAATTTTGAGCCAGAAAAAAGAAAAATATTCAAATTGTCACTATTGTCTTTGGAGGTGTACTTAAAGGCACAACTTTAAATCTCCAGTGACTTTGGGTATAAATTTAATTACAGGAGATTTTCTGGCAATCCCATATGATTCTAAAAAAATTCAGAATGAACGTTTCTGGACTAATTGAAGTTAAATGAACTAAATACCTGTTAATGTAATCCTCATTAAATACCTAATGGATTTAATTCCATACTGGGTTTTAAAACTTACCAGGTTTTAAATTGGTGAGTTTAAGAGATCAGATATTTCTCCTTTGAGGGCCTATAATGAAAAGAAAATAGATAAAGTTAGTAAAGGCTTTAGAGCATATTTAGATGCAGAAACAGGCATGCTAACTCTAGGGACAAGAGCTTCTTATAAACAAAGATGTGAATGACCCAGAGCAGTTTTGGAATGGTGGGCCTTGGTTGATGAGCCCCACTAGAGTTGCCCCTCTGATTCATTGGTAGGGATTTATGATCTGGAAGCATCCAACTGGGAGAGCGATGTGGATACTTAGTGAATCACCTGTCTATCACACATCTTCCAACCTCTAGGTCAAGAGCAGTAGAATATAGCCCTTCCTATGTGTTCATATACTTCATGCTGATTTGCTTATTTATATTTACCATTTCAAAACATCTTAATATATATATATATATCTTAATCTGATCTGATCTTGATAAAAATATTCAGGGAGACAGAGCCCCAGAATCCTGGGCAACCTTAGCATACAGGCTAAGTGGGGTATAGTGAGAACTAGAAGAGGAGAAAAATCACTGTGGGTTCATGTTGAACTCTTCCTGTCTCTATACAGTACCTATTCTTGTAAATACTTTATAACTGAAGCTTTCCTATTGGGACAGCTGCAAAATGAGGTTGTCCTTTGCCTGATATATTACTGAGGATTCCTTTGTTACATGTTATTAAAATTTCCAATGTGATCAAGCAAAACAAGGAATTTACTATAAAGACCTTGGATGTCTTAGGAATGGGATTGGGCCTATAGAGAATCTGGAGCCAAGGACTCAAATCACCATTGAGACTTTCTCTTGAATTCTCCTTTTTTCTTTCTCTATCTGTTTTATTATCCCTTTCTATTTTTGTCAAGATTTTAACTTGTCTATTCATTTGTTAATACCTTCTGAGTTTATATACCTTCAGTTCTGACCACCCAACAAAAAACAGCCCTATCTCTCAGTTCCAGATACAAAGTGTTAGGAAAGGACTCTGATTGACCCAGAGTAGATAAGGAGTTCTACTCTGAACCTACCATTTGTGACCAGAGGTGGGTCACTTTGCATTAACATAGAGGGTCCTGTTGAAAATCTGTGAGAGGAGTCTAGGGTGGGTGGCATTACTGGGAAGACAATATAAGAGGTATCCAAACCAGGTAGATAAAGTGTAAGGGAGAATATGGACTTTTCTCTCCTTGATTTCAATTCCCTATGCAGAGTAAAGTGATTTCCCCAGTTGGTGAGAATCTAAATTGTGACTTGCAGTCAGAGGGTGACTTAACATTCTGTGTTGGAGCAGGTATTCCTCAGTTTCTCTGTAAAGATGCTGAGGAGGGGTCTATCCTGTCAAGGTGGTATCAGTAGACAGTGCCTCAGCTGTGCCATCTGGTTCTTTGTTTTTGCAAGCAGGTGTTCTTGTGTGATATTTTTGAAGTTTATGCAGGACTATGATGGTTTAAAAAAAAACCAAAACAAAACAAATTCTAGATCCTTCTTCCCCAAGGCAGTTGAGGTCACAATTCCCAGATATTTCTTCATATATCCATCAGAAGCAGTGCCAATGGTGAAAGCCCATAAGATTCCTTTTTTCCCCTGGCAGGTGAAAGCCCTGGTTCAGGTGTTTCTCTCTGGTATGTGGAGGTGCTCCTGCTTCCAGCATTATGTTCATAATAAAGCACTGTCCTGAGAATTTCAAGACCAGATGGTTTGGTGCCTAAATGGTCTTAAACTCTTTTCAACTTGGGCCTCTTTCTTAAATGTTTCACGTCCTTTATTTTGCAGTGGTAATATGGTTTACCTCATCTCTTACCACTGCGTTTACTAAGGTCAAGTAAGTTCTATGCTATAGAGGCAAGTGGTTCACTGCTTTTTAAGCAAGAAAATTAATTTTTCTACTAAGTTGGTAAACTTGCCACTTTTGGCCTGACACTTGGAGAGTGTTCATTGGAAGCACAATCCAAAATTTTCTTTTGGATATTTAACAATATCCAAAAGATATAACAAACTGTGAAACAATCACAAAGGAGTATTTATTTTGGAGATAGTAAAAAATGATACTCTTGTGTGTAATTCCACATATGAGAGTATATTCTTTTGGTAGTTAACTTCATTGTTCTCTGTCAATTTTTTGACAGTATTTACACTAAATTGCAAGTGGTAATAATGGTACATTCTAGTTCAGTCCTACAATCATATCTTTCTACAATAAAATATTTTATTCCAGTGACAGAAAGTATTTTAGAAGTGTTCATTAGAACAATTTGATAACTGTGTATCCATTATTAATAAACCAAGACAGGGAATTACATGTTATGTGACTCATATGACCAATAAGGAAGCTGCCATTTCCATAATTATAAAGAATTCATATCATATCAATTGTATCATTTGACCCATTTATGGCTCACTTTGAGAGAGTGAGATTTAAAAATTTATGAAGTTTTTTGAATGAAAAATCTGTCAGGTAATTTCTCCCTTGCATTGCTAGCAGTAGTTGGTCTCCATCTAAGAGGCTAGGGCTGTTTTGTTCTGCATCCTTCCTCTTGAACCACAGACTGGCAGAGAAAGTTTGGGATGCTGTGAGTTATGCTGGCCCTCTCCCTCAGGAGGAGCCTGAGCAGAGGACACACATGCCTTCTCTGGGATTAAGTGTGAAAGAGTTGGAATGGAGGAGGGTGATGTGAGTTGGACCATTCTGGAACAAAATGAAGTTGTGAGGTGAAGGGCACCACTCAGTGTCCATGTGCTCTCTGATCTGGTCAGTGGCCAAGTCAGTTTTTCAGTAGCCCATGTGGAGAAGATGTGAGCATATGCTCAGCATGGCTGGCTAAGGCCTCAGTCCAGTAAGCACCCATGAATGTTGGTTACTGGTGGCTGCTATTGCTGCTGTGATTATTCCTAAGTCTCCTAAAGAATGTGTTCATGTGTAGGTGGGAAGAAGAGGGAATGGGATATAGGCTGGAAGGCTGGGAGATTCTGTGCTAGAAAGAAAACTATTGAATTATTACTGGCCTGTTGTTCTTTCCCCACCCCAAATCTCAGAAGTGCTGAATTTGGAGAGCCCTAAATTATTGTCACACTTGGGAACCTTGGGCAGCATGGTTTTTACTAGGTGGTAAATTAGTACACAGAGACTTGACCTCTGTCTCATGTGACCCTTGTTGTATCACTCTCTCTGTCTCTGGACATGCCTGTGAACAACAGTTGCTGAAATGATTTTGATGGAATGTGACATTTGCAGACTGTGGCCACTGACCAAAGAATCTGAGCTATGGTTTCCAGCATTTTATAGGGGACAGAGTAGAAGCTGACTGCATTTATTGCTTGTACTAACAGCTTGAGCCAAGTTTCCTAAGCCAACAGAATAGACTTCTAAGTGCTGCAAATTTTACTATCAGCAAAGAAAAGGGGAAAAGATAAATAACACTGAACAGCTGAACAGGAGGCTTGGTGAATGCAGTGTGAACATGATAATCTGAAGAAAGGGTAGCTTTCTCTTTCCTAAAATTAAAAAATATAATGGAGAAATGATGGAATGTAGAAAAAAGTTTTAAGTGGAGATTCTAAACTGGCCTCAAAATGGCAATGATTTACATATTAAGGTAGCCAACAGGGACATGTTAAAACTCTCTAGGGAAATGTCCAAGGTAATGGATAGAACTTTAATATTTATAGAGGATTGATCACCATAATGTAAGTCATAGATCTAATTCTGCCTTCATCAACTGAAAAGTTCTTCTCCAGCCTAATATACAGGTAGTATATGTTTTAAATAGTGTTCTATAACAGGTCTGAAGTCTTCCTTTATCTGCAATTTCTGGAGTTCTGTCCACAGGAATAGTGATTGGCGAGTCATTCATCTTTCCCTGTGTTATCTAGGCCATCAGCATTTCCCACGTTATTTTTTATTAATAACTTAGTGATTCTTAAAATATAGTTAAATTGTACTTTTTTTTTAAATAGGAAAAAGCTTAATTCAACACATAATATCTTACATTCACGAGATGGGTGTGAAAGGAAGAATTGTTAATCTATTTATTGATCATCATACAAAGAAGCAAAGTAATTTCTGGATTTCTATTTGGTATTGTTATCCAATCACATGCACGTGCATAGCTCAGTCATATTATTCTGGGTTTTCTAGTCTTCCTGTAACACTGAAAGCCAGGTAGCATTATAGCATATCTTCTAGAATCCTCAAAGACAATGACAACCTTTTTGAGATAAGAATGCTTACAGAGCTGATATTAGTAATAATACATGTAATAATACTTGCCTGCTATTTTTTTTTCAACACTCACTAGTGGAGTACACAGTGTCCTTTTCTTATGTTAGTCTAAAGCATTCATGAAGAAAAGTTCATGAACATAGACCACAAATATAGACATAAGGTGTATACTCGGAAAAGTAGACCATCAAGAGAGGTCTTCCTTGATCAGGGGTAGGAATTATTGCACAGTGTGTTGCTATTTTCTAGGTTTACACTCAGCACTGGTTTTACTCTACTCCAGTTCTATGTCCATGGACTGCCACTGTAAACTTGGGTATATCATTTCATGTATTTGGTTGACATGCTAAGAAGTCCTTTCACAAAGAATACTATTTGAATTTGGAGACTTCTTAAAAATCTAAACCTAGACCTGCCATATGATCCAGCAATCCCACTCCTGAGGATATACCCAAAGGAATGCAACACAGGTTACTCCAGAGGCACCTGCACACCCATGTTTATTGCAGCACTATTCACAATAGCCAAGTTATGGAAACAACCAAGATGCCCCACTACTGATGAATGGATCAAGAAAATGTGGTACTTGTACACAATGGAATTTTACTCAGCCATGAAGAAAAATGAAATCTTATCATTTGCAGGTAAATGGATGGAACTGGAGAGCATCATTCTGAGCGAGGTCAGTCAGGCTCAGAAGACCAAAAATCGTATGTTCTCCCTCATATGCAGACTTTAGATCTAGGGCAAATCCAGCAATGTGGTTGGACTTGGATCACAAGACAAGGGGAGAGCACATATGGGAGATATAGGAATAGGTAGAAAACCCAAAACATGAAAGCGTTTGATGTCCCCACTCCAGAGGAACTAATACAGAAACCTTAAAACGATGGGTTATCATGAGCAGGGGATCAGGAACCAATGTAAAGATCAGTTAGAGTTGAATCAACATGGGTTGTAACACATAGGTACACAAAAGCAACAGTAGGAATCTCTCTGTGTAGCTATCCTTCACTCAACTAGCAAAAATGCTTTGTCTTCCTTATTAAGCTTATGTCTTTTCTTCAACAAAATCAGTGATAAGGGGAGAACGGGACCTGCCTGGAACTGAGGGGGGAAGGGAGACAGTGTGGGGGAGGGGGGCAGTGTGAGGGAAGGGGGTAGAGTAGAGAAATGACCCAAACAATGTATGCGCATGTGAATAAATGAACAACAACAACAACAAAAAGAATACTATTTGATGTAGAATTAAGTTTTCCTGAAACTTTCTTTCGACCATAAAATTCTTTTTCTCAAGTAAGATCTAGAAACAATTGAGAAATGCTGGCTTAATGGAGGAATTCATAAACTTGGCCTCTTTTATTTTCAGGATTTGATTTTCATTATAAACTTTGTACTGAACTCCTAGTTATCTTTTACATCCTGACTCAGCTGTTACTTCCTCTGTGAAGATATCTCCAGCTGCCATAGAATGGTGCAGTTTTCCCTTTTTTGTCTTCTGCCTCCATAGTATTTTTTTTTGACAAATCTTTGCTAATATTCAAATAGTAAACTATTTTTTTCCAATGTTCAATTTCCTTTATTTTAAGGAGTATGTTTTAATTGTCAGTGCCCTACAAAGTGTCTAGCTCATTGCAAGAGCTCAAATACCTGCTGAGCAAATGCATGAGTGAACGAATGAATGAATAAGTAGAGCCTGGGAGCATAAACAGAAAGATTATCTTTCTGGTATGTATTGATAAGTGAGGAATGAATGAACCCTTCTGAGTTAAGTACTTTTTCCATTATAGTGACTAATTTCCATACAGTTGATTGAATTGAGATTGGCTCAGATGTGAAGTGGTTAATCATTTATTCTGCCAAAAATATAAGATTGGCTGTTATTCAGTCTGTTTCCCACTGTATAGACATGAATGGCATATATGAAAAATTCCAGCACCCATTCATAAAAGTCATTTTTCTTATCTATATTCAATACTAGTCCATCACTCACAATATACCTTTCTTTTAACTGCTATAGAAAAAACTGGAATTTATAGATGTTTTTACCTCATTAAAAACCTAGCTTTATAGATTTATAGGATTACAGGCTTGACTTTATTATGCTTTTAGCCTTTTTATTTATAATTCTTAATTTTTTTCTGATATAGTCTAGATTTTAGGTTTATAATGTTTATTGTGGTTTGGGCATACTTTTTCACTCCTTCCTTTCTCTCTTCCTCTCTTTCTCCCTGTATCTTTGCCTTCTTTAATTTTTAAGTCTTTTAAAAGATACATTAGAATAAAGAAAGCACTCCTTCCCTGGCTCAAGGACACTCCAGTTCTATGCCCTGGACTGACCAATGTTAACCCTGCTGCATCAGTTTTTGTGTACAAGTGGCATAAATTTGGGGGTACTGTAAAGACTCAGACCACGATGGAGGCTTGGCTCTTTTGGGTCTGGGGACCTAAAGGAAGATGTGTGAGTCAGTATCCCATCCCCATGGAGAGCACTATGAGCCCTGCACTCTGAGGAGGAGACACATGGTCTCATAAATCTGCCACAGGGCTGATAAACAGAATGCTCTCTGTTGCCCCATAAGGGGCAAACAGACCAGCTCATGGAAGATATCCCGCATATGCGCGAATCCATGGCCAGTGGAAAAAACCCACCTAAGCCTTACCCTAACCCAGAGTTAAAAGTGTCCATAAAAAGCCCCAGCCTTCACCTGAGCAGGGAGCCACTGGTTTCTGGGCTCTGCTGCGCTGCTCTACCTGCAGCCTTTTCTTTCTGTAATAAATCCTACTTTGTGTGCCCACCTTGTTGTCCCACCAGACAATCCACTGTCTCACGAGCCAGTGCTTTGGCCTGTGAAGGCAAGAACCCTCAACATCAGCCTGCAACAATTAGAAAGCTACATTTATAATATTCTTTTCTGCATGTCCCTGTTTTCTTTTGAAGATGGTTCACAAATCCACCAGCTAGTAAGGAACACAAAGAGGAATTAATATGATCAAGAAACTTAATTATGTTTCTGTTTTAGAGGTTAGGCTGGCAAATTAGGTAGGGCTAGCCAGCTTTTTTTAATGGTGTTGTCAGATTGTAAAAAAAAAAAAAAAAAAAAAAGAGGTAGAACACTTAATTGGAAGAAGAGGAGGAAGAAAATAGTTAAGCCAAAAAAGTTGCTAGTTTGGTAAAGGAGTACCCACTGTCCACCCACTCTCTATGTAGTGTTTTTAGCAGTGAAAGTTACTGTGACAGTTAAATGACACCCATGGGCACCACTGGGGAAAGTCTAAAACCAGCAAAAAAATGAATGACAGTAGTTGGGGAGGGGAGGGAGGAAAAAAAGAGGGAAGTAGGGGAAAAGGAGAGTGAGACATATGCAATGGGACAAGCACTTGATTTAGAAATCAGGGAGTTTGTATGCCTGTTTTCAACTTCCATGTAACTTTTGGCAAGTTTCTTCATGCAAAAAACTTGAGGTTGCTTGATAATTTCTGTGGGATCTCTGCCTCCAAAAGTCTATGTTGGTGATTTGAGATAAAAATTTGATACAGTTGGAGAAAAGAAAGTGATATGTGGCTGTAATTGGTGATGGTCATCCAACTCAGATGCCCTGAGCAATTCCTGCTTCTTCAAATCTGGGGGACAATTGTCTAGACCTAGAAGTTCCTGTTCATTACTTAGGGTAGCCATGGATGATCTGGTTAATAGAGAAAGAATTGCCACAGATAACTCCTCCAGCAAGTCAAAAGATCATGGACAGTGGAAAGAGTCCTTGGTTAACCAGTTGAATCTTGTACCTCCAGGTTCATCTCAGGAAACCAACAATGGAAGACTCATTTGGAGACTCAAACTTTCATCTCTAGATGGGTTAATGCTGACAGGAACTCCTTGAGCTCCTGGGAGCCAATCTTCTGGAGCAGGGTTTACACTAAAGACTACTTGAAAGCCAAAACAAAGAGAATGAGTTTCACACGTAACTGCTCTGACGTCTGAATTCCAAAGGTGTTCCAGAAACAGCTTGTGGACTTGGACCCTTGACCATCAGAGTTTTCCCTATAGCCCATTTTGGGATAAACTGGGGGACAGTCAACTCCGGAATGTGAGACAAGCAGGAGAGTTCCCAGAGCTGCAGATTGCTAGATGGTTCCCCAGCAAGCAGTTCTGTGAAGCCATTCTTATTTTTACATATGGCATATCTGAAAAAGGGATTATTTGGTGATTGCAACATTTTTTGTTTTATGAGCCTCTGAAGGCAAGAGATGTTTTGTCCTCCATCAAGTCTTAAAAACATATTTATCCTGGCATCGTCCCATTTTTCTTTCCACATGGAAACTCTGATATTTTTAAGGCCAGTTGTGAAACCATTTCTAGGTATGCACACTATGTGATCTTAGAAAAACTTTGAAGGAAAATGCATATAAAATGGTAGTTTTTTTTTTTAATGTGCCAGACATTACAAACCATTTTTTTGTTGGGCTTTTCTTGATTAGCAAGATGTAACAAAGTGTGATAGCTATGTTTTTTCTAGTGGAACAGAATATTGAAAACAGTTTGGAAGATGAAAATTTGAAAAGATGTCTCATGATAGCATCAGGAAAGCAAAGCTATCTTATGGTTAAATAAAGCATGAACAATAGTTTGGGGTTAGGTATGTTCTTCAATTATGCATTTGATTTTGGTAATAAAAGACACATGCTTTTCAATAATGTTTGGAATTCAAATGTACTGTTTCTTTTTCCCACTCTTCAGCAGAGCACTTACCCATGCAAAAGTTACTTCTAACCCATTCTTGTCCATTAAAAATTAAATGCTTTTGCAGTAAATTATTAAAAGTGCTAGGTTGCTGCAAATCATCACAGGTACCATAAACCATTATACAGGCAAGTGAGAAGTCTGATTAAATCTAGGAGATCAGAAGGCATATACATCCCTCGATATCCATCGCAAGCATGAAACTACAAAAGCAACCATAAAATGCTACATTAAGTTACTTTAAAAACTCTATCAGGATTTTCAAAATTCAGTAGTAACTTGCTTTTTCAATTAAGTATGAACTCAGAGCCTTCTACCACCAAAGCACAGACACACCACTGTTTAGAAGTTACTTCCACTTTCTTTAAATCTGCAGCAAAATTAGCCTAATTTTTCCACCTGATGTTATTTGCTTAATTGAAATGAGGCACTTTAATAGAGTTTGCTGAAAATCCAGTTATAAAGTCCTGTTCTTCACCCAGATGTCTGTGCCATCATTTTGTTAAGATATCAAAAAAGATATGATGTGGCTGGGTGTGGTGGCTGATGCCTGTCTATAATCCCAGTTACTCAGGAGGATCTCAGTTCAAGACCAACCATGCAAATAGTTGTTTATGTTTGGCAGTACTGGGGTTTGAACTCATGGCCTTGCACTTGCTAAGTAGGGGCTCTACCACTTGAGCAACACTCACAGTCAAGCGGAACAAATAGTTAGTGAGATCCCATCTCAACAAATAAGCCCTGTGTGGTGGTGCATGCCTGTGATGCCAGCTCCATGGGAGGGCACAGGTAGGAGGATCACAGTCTGATGCTGAACCCAGGCAAAAATGCAAGACCCTACTTGGAAAATAATAATGAAAAAGAAAGCAGAAAAGGGATTGGGAGTGTGTCTTAAGTGGTAGATCACCCATAGAGCAAGTGCAAGGCCCTGAGTTCAAACTCCACTACTGAAAAAAAAAAAAAAAAGACGTGTCCCAGATGTTGCCAAATCATGTTGAAAATGTTAGAGGTATTTAAATATGTTTAAAGAAAAAAAGATAATGCATTGTTTTGAATGTATCATCCAAGAATTAACGTGTTAGAAACTTGTTGCACAATGTTGCGGTGTTGAAAGAGTAGAACTTAGTGCAAGAGGTAAGACTTAATACAAGGTTGTTTGGTCACTCAGGCTCTGCCTTTGGTAGGAATTAATGTAGCTCTTGTGAGACCCTGATTAGTTCCCAGGAGAGGCTTGTTATAAAAGAACAAGACCTGCCACTCCCCACTCTCTGGCTTCCTGTGTCCTCATGTGATCCCTCTTGCCTATGATGTTCCTCTTAGAATATGACATGGGGCTCTCACCAGAGGCTGAACAGATAGGACACTCAAGTGTGGACTTCAAGCCTCCAAAACTGTGAGCTAAATGAGAATATTTTTTAATGTATTACCCAGCCTCAGGTATTTTGTTGTAGCAATGGAGAAGTGGCTAATACTCATACCAAATGTAAAATAGTGCCTGGCACGTAGGAGACACTCAATAAGTAAAGAATTTTATTCCTGATAACTCCATTTTTTATTTAAAAGATTCAGGCTCCATCAAGACTAACTTGATCAGTGCTACTTGTATGATGTGAGCCCAGTGCTGAACGATTTTGAAGACAGTAACCCTAAGCACTATTGGCCGTCTTAGAAAATGACCATGCAGGTGACCAGATATTTACTTACATATGCATAAAATGGTTTATTGAAACAACTCTTTGACAAATGAAAGGATATAGGAGAAAGAAAAATATAAATGTGGAGGTAGAATTTGGTCAAGTTGAAAAAACAGCAGAGAAGAGGAACAACAGCTAGAGCCAGCATCTACAGTTAGCTTTTTGAGCATGGTCTCCTTCCTTTTACCCAGAGTTCACATCTGTCAAATGGGATGAGGATAAATAATTCTGCAGCTTAGCTGGGATTGATTTGGGTGGCTAAGAAAAAAGCGAAAAGCAAACATTTGAGGGCCCATTGAGTGTCGGGCGGTCTCATCTGTTAGTGGTTCTCAGACTTTGAGATCCGAATCACCCAGAAGATTTGGTAAATCATATTTGGAATGTGTGTGGGGAATCCCAGAATCTCTGCTTCTGTAGAATTTGCACTGCTAACTTACCCAGTTGGCAGGAATGCCAGGGCTTGGGGGAACTACCAGTTTAATTATCTAATTATCACCATGCCCCTGTAATGTAGGTGTTTTTAGCTCCATTTTATAGGTGAGGAAACGAACAAGTGGCAAATTTGGGGAACTTGTCACAGGAATGATTTAAATCCTCATTAGGGAGGATGAGCAATTGTCTTTGAAGAATTTTCAGAATCTCTGAACCTAACAGGTGATAGAAATGCTGTATTCATCTCTACTCCAGAAAGAAGGATGCCATCAGAACAAGACAGAAACTTCGTGGTATATGTGCAGCATGGTATATACCCAGCACTGCATGGTCCCAGAGATAACGCTGAAAAGGGTAGCCATTCTTTCAGAGATCCTTGAGCACTTTAGATGGAGAAAACTGAGGCATGTAATAGTTAAGTAACTTGTTTGATTTTGCATAGTACATGAGTGGCAGCATTTGAGTACCAGATGTCCTGAAACCCAATCAAATTTAATTATAAGAAAAACTTTACTGGATGCCAGTGGCTCACGCCTGTAATCCTAGCTATTCAGGAGGCAGAGATCAGGAGGATCGCAGTTCCAAGCCAGCAAATAGTTCATGAGAGCCTATCTTAAAAAAACCCTATCACAAAAAAATTGGGCTGGTGGGGTGGCTGAGTTCAAGCCCTAGCCCTGCCAAAACAAACAAACAAACAAACAAACAACTTTGAGCTGCTATTTGTCACCTGCCATACTCACCATCCGAAAAATCAACTGAATGCAAAGGCAACATAATGAGGTAGAATAAATACTAAATCAAGAATCAGAGTTCATTTATTGACTATTTTTCATTGAGTATTTCTACATTCTAGTCACTGTTCTAGGTGCTGGGGATAAAGTGAAAAAAATCCTTGTTTTTGTATTTTAAAGATAATGAATAAGTTTAAAACCCACAGCCCCTCACCCCAGGAAATTAAGAGTGATAAATACTATAAAGAAAATTAAAAGCAGATATTGTAGAAAATTGACTACAGTCTCAAATTTATAAGTGGTAGTTTAGTGACTTACTAAATAAAGATAAAAAGAAAGAAATAAGGCAGATTGACTACTAGCTAGAGGTTGAGACTGTCACATCTCAGTTCTTAACATTTTGATTTTCTGGGTTCTCTTTTGTGCATAACTGTAACTCAAGATTTCCCCACCAAACTTCTTCAGACATTGTTCTGGGATCCTTGGGGGAAAGAATGCTCTGATACTTGCATGTAAGTAAACTACAAAAAGATGATCATATACATTACGTTTGGAAAGTTATGCAGGGATATGTTTTGAAAACGAGTGAAGTAATAATAGTATGTAAGATCATGTATACATTTAACAAAAGATTCAGATATAATGTTTTGAGGTCAAGGGCAACCGTCACAGTAATAAGTGATTGAAGCAAGAAGGGTCAATGGCTGGTCAAGCTAGTACATGTCAAAATTGACTCAACTGTGAGTTGAGTGACATCACAGTGGTAGCTTGGAGTTAGCCATGGCTGGAAATTGGCAAGTGCTACAGTGCAGGTCTTCTAAAATTATTATTGTTTTTCCAGAAAGCTAATTGTTGTTGGAGAAAACTCCTCCACAGGTCTCTTATACTTCTACATGTCTTGCTGGATATATCAAGAATGTTCTCTAATCTTCCTTTACCTGGGCTATTTCCCAGGGTTGTATCTGCAGTGAGCAACTTTAAGGATATGTCTCTCTCTGAGAGAGAGAGAGAGCAGGGTTGGTTACTGCTCAGTATAAAATCAGTGGATTCAGTGTTTTTCTCATAGAATACAGTGCACTGTACATGCAGGTATGCTTGCTGGGCAGTGGGTAACTAAATAGGCTGTCACTGACCCAAGACTCTTGTGTTTTCTGTAAGCAGCCACAAAACAATAATAGGCTAGCTTAATATTTTATAAAAGCAAGGCAAAATCAAATTGCAGCTGTGAGTTTGGATAGTAAGGATGCAATGATGATGGAGACATAGCTTTCTGGAAGAGGAGAGGGAAAGAGTTCTAAAGAAATGAGACAACTCCCTGGCATCTGGTAGTCAATGGTCTTGTCCAATTAGTGGTGGTGGGGGGGGAAAGGTATGAATGTGGGGATGGAGTGTTTTCCACTCTGATCTATTCATAAACTAATTGATTTGAATTAATACTTAGGGGTTGAGCAGCAAAAAATTGAACTGAACAAACCACCAGAATGGTGCTTGCTTGTTGCTCATTCTCTCCCTTTGATGGACAGTGTTATAAGGAAAACACTGGTGTAAATGAACTGAAAACATTGGCGAAGGTAGCCATATGCAGAAGGATGCTAAAAGGTTAAGTGAACCAAAACCCTTGCCTAATGGTACAGAGGTACTGCATTCATGCAGCCTGCCCTTTACCTCAGCTCAACTTGGTCTTTGAGAGAATGGGGTGCTATGCACAAGGATCTCCAAGGCCCTGCAGAATAGCATGGTGGAACTGTTGTCATGGTGTGTACAGGGGAAGAAAAAAAAAGTGGACCCTGGGGCCCGGTCCTTGTTGGACACCAGAAGACATATAAGGGAGGAAGTAGTGCTGGTACTCAGGCATGGCTTCTGAGGTGAGGGGTTAAATGGTAAAACAGAAAGGCTAGGGATTCAGTTTCCTTCCTGCTACCCCTCCCCTCCCACCACAGTCTTGTCTCCCTTGCTGCATTTAATCTCTGCCCTCCTAGCTGGGGAATAGCAGGGTCTGGAGACTGTTGTCCTAAACCCTGATGTGCACTGTGGTGAGATTCCGGGGTACTTGAATTCAAGGGGTTTGGTTGGACACAATTGGGATTGGGGAAGGGAAGCTAAAGGGGCCCAAGGGTGAGAATCCTGGGCCAGCCAATGCACTGTGGTTGAGCTTTCCAGTGCTGAATGCACAACTAGTAACGATGTTTTGCATGCCTCTGCTGTGAAAGCCCATACACATCAGAATGTTCCTGTTCAGGACGATTGCATGTGCTGTCCTACAGATACAACAGAAACGATACATAAACGCAAAGGGAGGAAAGGAAACGTCAGTTTGAGTTAAGGGCATAATGACTACCAGAGGATGAAGAAGGGCCATTTTTTAGTACATTAGCTTCACCTCTTTGGTGCAGACACCAATTTCCACCCCCCACTTGCTTTTCTAAATTTCCTAATAACAACTATTAACATGCTACTGAGCTCTTGTTGAGACAGACTGAAAGTCTTACTAACAGAGACCTGTCACTCCCAGCCTGGATATTCTCACTTGGAGATGAGTCAACCTAGACTTAATAAAATGGGAAGGGTCCAATGAGCCTCTTTTTGTCAAATGGAAATGGTGTGTTCAAGAGTGCAGCACCAGTTCAGGAAAGTGTTTCATGCCTAAAATCCCAGCTATTCAGCAGTCAGAGATTAGGAGGATTGAGGTTTGAGGCCAGTCTGAGCAAAAAAATATCACAATCAATAAGCTGGGCATGTTTTTGTGTGCCTGTCATCCCACCTACAGAAGAGAACATACGTTGGAGAGCTGCGGTCTGAGGCAGGCCCTGGGGTTGGGGGGAACCAAAAATGCAAGACCTTACTTGAAAATCAAAGCAAAAAAGGGCTCAAGTGGAAAGCATTTGCCTAGCAAGCACACGGCCCTAAATTCAAGCCTCACTACTGTTGTGGTAGAGGGTGGAGTGGGAAGAGAGCAGCTTAAGCAGCACCTGAGATGCCATAGTTTTATAAGAAAAAGCGGCAGTCATCTCCAGGAGAAACTTTCTCTCCTACTGCCCTGACTGAATTAATGCTGCTGACTGAACAGGTCCCTTGATTCACAGGTTTATCTATGACCCTGGGCCAAGTTCAGCTAAGTGAGCAGCTAAAATGCAGTAGCCATCTAACTGCTGTGACAGTTCTGGAAGGCCAACCATAGCACAATGGGCTAAGTCAACAGCCATCGTCCTTACCTAGGCAGTACTCCCAAGGACTCCTTCTGACCTGTAACTATTGGCCTATCTACTTGGACTGCCACTTGGAAGCCTAAGATTGGCAGACTAAAGACATCTCTCTCTCTAAAGCCATGAGCTATATAAACAAATTGTGCCTGCCATTTAGACAGTCTGGGTCACTTGTGTCTGTGCCCACCACAAGGGCCTGTTCTCTGATTAGACCAACTGGAATTGAGCTGTTGATGAAGCCTGCAATGGCTCCACTGGCTGTTACTGCTGCCTGGTTTCAGCACCTCATCAGAAATGGCATCATATCCACCATTACAGACTAGATGCTATGAGGACTCCATGCTTCTAATGCAGAGCCTTCCATTGAATACCACACTTGTGATGCCTGCCAAGACTTGGCCTGTTTGTTCTGCAGTGAAGTAGGCCACATTGCATGGCACATTACCTCCGTCTGTTCCTGGGAAATTGACTATATCGAAGCTGTGACCCCCTTTTGAGACTACCATTGTTGCCTCACTGCTTTGGCATTTTTTTCAGGTTATGGTATTGCTGTTCCATTGGGGCTGTTCAATCAGCCGACTCCAGCCCCACCACAGTGGCCCTTAAAGTGAAACGGTGTCACATGTTAGACTTTCTGGATCATTTACGGACCATCTGACAATGGGCTCATAGTCAAAAAATTCAATGGGCATTCAGTGTTCTTTACCATCTGTGGTATTGCTGGGTGCTGAAATGGCATTCTCAAAAAATCAACTCAGAAAGGTTTCTGACTCTTTATCCTTTACTCTTTCCTGTTCCACACACTTTAATGAGGCAGTTTGGTCACTTAATGTGGCTGACTCAAGAAAGGGTTAATTCTAATTCTTCTTGGCTACACTGGGTTAGTGATCAGTACAATAGTGGTACAAAGATTATATGGACCTTTTGGGAAAACTTAGGATTTTACCCTAATATATTTTTCCCCTAATAGCAAACCTAGGTCAGCCTGATTGGTACATTTTCCAGGTGGCAGCTTTGGCAAAAGGGACCTGGGACATGACTGGTCCTGAACTGCTCTGCAGTTCTTGATGCCACATCAGTGGTTATAAACACCCAGCCCAGAATGACATTGTTTCCATCAGACTGATAAAAATTCACATGCTTCTCCTGATGCTTGAGCAGCACTAGGTCCTAAATAAAATATATGGAGACCGAGGCTGCAACTCAGTAGCATGTTTATGCATGTGAAGGAGAATGACCATGAGATGTCTGACTACTCAGGATGGGGGATGTTTTTTGGCATTTGGCAACAACACTAAGGACAAATGAATTAGTTTAGCCCTTTTTGTATGCATCATGGACGGTAGACTGACTGGAGACTGCATCCTGGCTGTGGCAGATGGAATAAGGGCCACCCCAAAATGTCCACGTCTTAATCTGTGAACTGTTGCTTTGCAAAGTGAAAGGACTTTTACAGATATGATTAATTAAGGATATTGATATGGGGAGATGTTCCTGGAATACCTGGGAAGATCCAATGTAATCATAGTGTTCTTATAAGGGGACTACAGGAGGGTCAGAAATGAGAGCCAAAGATGTAAGTAAGGATGGAAACAGAGGTTAGGTGCTTTGACTATGGGGGTGAGAGGTGGGAGATGTCATGAACCAAGGAATATAGGAGGCCTCTAGAAGCTGGAAAAGGTAAGAAAACAGATTTTCCACCAGAGCCTCCAGAAGAAATGCATGCCTGTAGACCCATTTTAGACGTCTGGTCTGAATCAGAACTATAAAGTAAAAATTTGTGCTGATTGAGGATGCTAAGTTTGGGGCAATTAATTACAACAGAAATAAGAAACAAATATAGGTTGTAGTGCCAAGAGTGGGTGCTGCTGTAACAAATATCCCCAAATGTGGAAGGGGCTTTGGGATGGGCAGTAAGTAGAGGGTAGAAAAATTTTGAGGAACATGTACAATAAGCCTTGAATAGACGGAATAGAGACATTCATATTGAAGACTTTGCTTATGATGGCTCAGAAGGGATCGAAAAGCATGGTAAATAAAACCTGTATTATATTAGAAAATATATAAATTGTCATGAACAGACTGTTCATGAAATCAGGAGGCTAGACACACCTCTGATGAGGGTGCAGGAGGAAATGAACATGTGACTGGAAACTGAAAGACAGCTCACCCTTGCCATGTAGCAGCACAAAGCTCAGTGATAAAAGCAAAGACTTGAAGATGCAATCATTTTTTCCCTTCTTGCTGCTTATAATAAAAGATGAAAGGTAACAGGTAGAAATAAGAAAAAGAAACCAGGCTGGGTGTGGTGGTTCATATTTATAATCCCAGCACTCAGGAGGCTGAGTCAGGAAGATGATAAATTTGTGGCGAGCCTGGGCTACATGGGGAGACCCTGTCTCCTCCCCAAAAAAGTAATCAGGTTTGATGATTTGGGAAATTCTCTGCCAAACCATACTGCAAAATACAATAAAGTTAACAGATTTGCTGCCAAGAAAATGTGACCTGAAGAAAAAGCCAAGGCTGCAACTGGTAATTTTTTTTTTTTTTTGGCTAGGACTTTAGAAGGGTCAAAATGCCAGAGTATTTAACCACACAGATGGCTCTTCGAAAAGATTAGACGTAACTTGTTGATCCAGTAAGCCACCTAAGCAGAAGCCAGGAATAGAGATAGGATTACTCAGAAAATATCTGTGGAGAACTCTCTTGTCTGATGACACATATCCCTATAACACACACAGGACACCCACAAGGCTTTTGAGAATATTATGTGAGCAGAAAGACTGCCAACTTGGACTGAAAGGGAAAGAAACAGGATGAAATAAAGGAAAGATATAAGACTCTCCCAATTCTATAGACAGGAGGCAGACTAATGTACTGCCTGGCAAACATGTACCGTTCAAGAAAGATTGATTCCAGAGACAAAGCTTCAGACTCTGAGGGTTATTTTCAGGTCTTAAAGCCTAGTAGGATTTGCCCTGGTGAATTCCAAAATTACTTGAGAGCAGTGTTTCTCCTTTTCTATCAGATGCTTTTATGCACTGAAATAAAGTAACTGCAGTGGAGAACTCTTGCATGTTAACTAAGGAATCAAAGTTAACATCAAAGCAAGGGACAAATGTAAATGGTTTTTTACCTAATAGCATGTAATGAGAAGAACATGTTGCTTCTGCAGGATTTCTGTTAAAAAAATATAGCCTGAATTTAATCTTGAGGAACATACACACAAACATACACTGAGAGATAAACTATAAAATAACTGGTCTGTATGCTTCCAGATGTCAAAGTCATAAAAGACAAAGATATCTCAAGGATTTTTTTCAGATTAAAGAAGAAAAAGAGACACATAATCTTGGTTTGGATTCTTAAATAATACAAATTATTTTTTGCTCAGAGGCCAATGGTATTTCTCAAGTAAAGTTATAATTTTTTCTCATGTTAACAATATCACCTAACTGATACTTTGTATATAGAAGATGCTAAACAATTATTGAACTAGTGAATATAAAGAAATGATTTTATCTTAAATTTTTTTCTCTTTTGCTGTAAAAGATAGTATTAAGACAGCTGATAAAAACTAAATAAGATATTAATATTACTTTTCCTAGATTTTCATAACTGTATATAGTTTTGTAAGAACATATCTTATTTTTTTGGATAGGGATACACTACATACAAGTATTTATATAACTCACAAATAGTTTAGAGGGAAATACACACACAAATATATTTACATATATGGATAGACTGCTAAAGAAAAGTGGGAGAACAGCATCAGGTGAGTCTGAATCAAGGCTTATGGGGATTGTTTGTGTGTAATCTCAGATGAAGATTTCTTTTTTTTGCAGTATTGGAGTTTGAACTCAGGGCTTTGCACTTGCTAGACAAGCTCTCTGCTACTTGAACCATGCCTCCAGCCCTTTTTGCTTATAGTTATTTTTCAGATAGGTTCTCACACTTTTGCCCAGGGTGGCCTCGACCATAATCCTCCTACTTCTGCTTCCTAAATAGCTGGGATTACAGGCATAAACCACCTCCTCTTTTTTGTTGTTGTTGTTGTGTTGAGAAAGGGTTTTGCTAATTTTTACCCACATTGGCCTCAAACCACTATCCTCCTATGTCTGCCTCCCAATAGCTGGGATTAAAGAATGGCTGAAGTTTGCCGGCAGGCATGTCATGGTCCAGTTTATGAGCAGGAGTAGGAAAGTGGTGGAGCACATATGCAAAGTTTTGAGGCCCAGGCCCAGAAGTGACACATATCACTTGGAATTTCTACTCCTGAGAGGGAAAATGTAGTCACATGACCAGTTCAGTTTTCCAAGGAGGAGAGAATGGTGAGAAAGGGTGTTTGGGGTAGAGCTGTCCATATACTCAGCTAAAACTATTGCTGTGGAAGAGGAGTGGAATTAACTTGGTGAACAGTTGAAATCTTTGCCACAGAAACCCTGAGTAAATCTCTATCATGATACTTATCGCATGGTTTTTATTATCTTCACCAGTCTGTGAGATTCTTGGGGACCAAGGACTCTGCTTACACTTCTGAATGCCCGGTATCTAGCTCCTTGCCTCTTGCTCATAAAGCTCCATATGTTCTGTTGAAAAATGAATGAGGCAAGTTAACTGTTTGCATTTGGGAAGTATAAGGACAAACATGAGTGATGCGTTCACTCCCTAGTTCAGAGAGTAAAGCCAAACTTACCTACAGCTCTGCACCCCAAGTTTGTATAAAGCGTTTGATAAGAAGGTTTACTGTAAAAAAAGAATAAACTAATTCAGAAAAAAAAGAAAAAAAATTCATATGTGACACTCTATAGTTCACCTCCAAAGAAACAATTGCAGGAGTGACATCACTTTTTTCTGCAGACATCAGCGTGAGAGGATAGAAAACAAGAGAATCTGTGAATGTACACAAGTTTGAAATAGAAGTATAGGATTTACAAGTATGTTTGAAGCACATCAGGGTGGGAGGGAGCTCCTTGTACAAAACCTGGTTTCCCAGCTGTACAGTAGGATCTGAGAGGCTGGGGCCAGGGTCCTGTGGTTCTTTTTTAGGTCCACCCTTCTCTCCCTATAGAAGGAAAGTTTCCAGCTGGCCTAAGCTAGCAGAAATGAGCAGGGCTTTTCATCCGGGGCTCCTGGAGACAACAACAGATGGCTAATAGGCAAAGCAAATTAATCAACCCACCAAATGTTCTCAGATTTGTTTTTCAAATTCACTAGGCTAGTTATACATGGGTACTATTGTTATTGTGCATCATATTTATTTGACAGCAGTATCCAGCCCTTCTCACTGGCTCAGGCTAAAGAACACATGTACTGTATTTCAATTAACATTTTCCAAAATTCATGGGAACTCTAAGACTAAATAGTAATTCATGTACAAAAGCCATCCATGGGTCCCATTTCAGTGTTTTGATGTACTCTAATGGGTAGAGACTTGAGCTCAGTCTTTTTTGAAATATGGGTTTTAGAAAAAAAAAATTCCTTGAATGTTTTACTGCATGTTGTGTTGGCATCAATGTTTTAAGATCTCTTCCTGTCCTTCCATCTTCTCCCATCATCTGCTAGAGAGGCTAGCGTAGAGCACATCATGGTCTAACCACCTATTCATCAGGTAAGGCTTTTGGAAGTGAGTAGGTGACCAAATGGCAACATGATATCAAAGACTAGAGAAAGCATTAGTCTATACTGATAAGGGCTGGCAAAGCACCGTGTGTGAGTTTTGCTCTCAAAACATCTGGCTATGTTGTGCCACTATAAGATGTTTTTAACATAAAAATGAACAGGCTTCTAGGAAGAACTAGCCACAGGACGATTTGGTCAGAGGCACAGAGATAAGGAGAATGGGAGACATCCAGGGACTGGAGCAGGCAAGGTGGGAATATCCCCAAGGGCCATAAAAACTCCCCAAAGATATCTTAAAGTTCATTCAAAAACAGTGACTTCAAGGCAGTGTGGCATATCTCTCACTGAGAACCAGAAGGTACAGGTCTAGTCCCATCTCTGCTGCACCTGTCACTTCCTTGGAGCTGTTGCTATTCTGTAAAATTCTCCCTAGATGATCCTCAATAGGCTATATCCATATGGTGTGGTCAGTCTAAGCTACAGGGTTGTAAGATGGAGAGCAATACACAGGATGGTCTGTAGGCAGGGCCTGCTCTGGGAGTCCAAGATACCGTCAGTCATCAGAGGACATCTTCTACATAGGTTTGGCTGGAAGGACCTTAATCAAAATTTTTTGTTTGTTACCATAAGCATAAAACCAGGAAAACAATTGTCATGTATCTGTGAATCAGGCTGGTCTTGAGATGTATAATAATAAAAGTTATTTTATTTATATGCATACTTTTTAGTTCCTAAAGTGCTTTTAAGTTTTACATTTTGGGGATGACTGGAGATTATTAAATAATTTTAGAAATAAAATTGTGTTGAATTTAGACCTGCTAGCAAATAAGATGGGTTAGACCTAACTGGTATGATTAAGAAGGCCAAGACTCTTGATCTGCCCGAGAATGTCTCTTAACTCAGCCAACATGTCAGAAGTACGTACTTTAACCCTTTAGCATGGATTACCCATCATATTAAACTGGTTAACTGTCACCTAATTAGCAGCAGAGTCTTGGGATAACATCGGATAAGAGAGTGGAAGGAAAGGTCTAGGTGCTCACACAGTACTCACATGGGTGAAAGAAGTCCAGGTTGGACCTTCCAGGGAGCCCAGGGGCTGTAATGACTGCACTGATTCATCCATAGGACCATGGCTTTAGTGCAGTAGGTATAAGGGCAGGGGTTTTGAGATGTAGCTCTTCTGTGATTTTGTCCAAAGTTGGTCCTGTCTAGAATACTTCCTTTAGCACAATGAAGGAAAACAGTAAATACCTGGGAGAGGCTCTATCTCTTTGTTTTGTTTTTGAGATAAGGTGTTGCTAGGGAGCCCAGGCTGGCTGCAAACTCATCCTCCTCCTGTCTCGCCCTCCTGAGTGTTGTGATTACAAGCGTGCATCACTGTGCCCAGCTTCTGATTGTATGGGTCTGTCATTCAGCCTCGAACTCTGAATTTCCACATGATGCTGGGTGATCCAGATACAGGAAATTCATGGGTTATACTGAGAGCGATACTGTTGTATTCATCCCAAATACTGCAGTTACTCATCCCAAAGATAAACAATGGGCATTTGATTCTTCCCTCACTGGTGGCTATGTTGTGCCTCATGTATTGTTGCTCCTGGGAATGAGTAATGCTGCCAGATCTGGAGGAAATGAACACGTACTTGATGGCATGGAAGTACATGCCATCTAGGGAAGGTTGTCTTTGGATTGAGAAGGCTGAGGAAAACCTCCTTCTGCATTCCTCAACAAAGATGCTACACAAATAACTTGTAACATAAGGCCGGTCACAGGCTTGTTAGTGGGCTACTTGGCGTGCTTGGAAGGCTGTTGAAGCTATAGGGAATACAGGGAAATTGAGCCTGAACCCAAGTTTCCAAACCATCCATTAGAGAATGGAAAGAGCTGGCAAAATTTGAGTTATGGGGCTACAATTCCATCTCAGCATTCTGGCAATAGCATAAGCCACTTGAATTCTTCCTTGGTAGTTTATGAACACTTCACCTTCTACCCTCACCCCACCTCCTGCCTTGGAAGATTAATAACTCTGTAAATTACAGTTGGATTAAAATATATGCATTCTATCTCAATATGAGCCTTTCATTTGGGCATGAAAGCACCCTCAACTTGCAACTCCCTCGGTGACAGGTCTAGCTTTAAACACTAATGCAGTTTCAGTTTTGCAAAATAAAAGGGATTTCCAGACTGTTCTAAGCTTCATAGAAGGCTGTGGACTTTGAGTTTGACTATTTTGGGCTTGGAACAGCAAATGCAAGAGTATAGAGGCAAGGAAAAGATAGACATTGGGGGACAGTCAGGAGAGGAATGCAGCTAAAGTTCAGAAGAGGAGTAGGCTGAGACTATGGTGAGAGAGAAAGTAGAATCCCTAATGCGTAAGATGATCTTTGAAGTCAATGCACCTTTGAAGGGGTATTTGGAGAAATGTACTGCTGAAGATTTCTGGGTAGGAAAGGGATGATGAAAATGATGCCTAGGGTGAAATGGTTGCTCAGGATGGCTCTAGGGACAACAGGCTGTCTGCAGTTTGACCACAAGAATAACAGAGTTTTATCTCGAACTTATATTTGCATAATAAGTGTTGTTTTTTTCTTATGTAGAGTGTACAAGTTTGGGGAGCTTGAAGAGTAGGTGGTGGTCCACATGGGTAGGTTTCCTTACTGCCTTTGAAGAGGGTAAAGGAACTTACTTCCTCTTCCTGCCTCCTAATTCTCTATGAAGCTGTTGGCTATGTCCAGATTTCTCAGTTATCATCCACATCACATTCCATGGACTGAACCAAGGCTAGTGAAACTTAGTCTCTGGAATTCTGGCTCAGCGTCTTTCTTTCTCTCTTCCCTCCCTTTGTATTTTCCTCCCTCTATATCTCCCTCCTTTTGTATCTCCCTCCCTCCCTCCTTCCTTCTCTTCCTCCCTTTCTTTCTGACACTGGGGTCTCACTATATTGTCCAGGCTGTCTCAAATTCCTGGGCCCTACCACTCAGCTACACCTGCAGTGCTTCACCAGAAGTTTCTTAACTTAGAACCTCCCTACTTCACCAGGAAAGCAGAGCAGCCTTACCCTCTGGTTCATTTTCTGTCAAGCTCTGTGTTATGATTTTCCTTAAGGTGATTATTGTCTATGTATTGCAACTAGGTTGTCTGAATTCCTTAAACCAGAACCTAGATTCTCTCCCCAAGCAGAGGGTCTGCATCAGGTTCAGCCTTCATGACCACCAAACAATACTGTGTACGGCAAGAGGGAGGGAAGTGGGCAGAGGGAGAAGAAAAGGAGGAAATGGGACAGAAGGAGAAAAGCAGTAAAAACCTGTTCAGAGATAGGTTGGCGATAAGGCAGCAGTTGCTACAGAAACCACTGATCTAGAAGGCCTTGGGTGTGCTGGGACATAAGAGCAACCTCTCTCTTCCTCCACAAGGGGGCAGACTCTGCTTACTAAAAAAGCAACAACTTACAAAGGCTACATACAGGGTAAAGCCATCCTCTTGGTATCTAAAGGAGTCAGCGTGACCTAGTCACCCCTCTCCCTTACCCCAGGCCTTTCCTGTCTCTCAGTAGCTAGAGTCCCATCTTTGGGAACTACGTCTGGGTAGATTAAAGGAAAAAAGTTCAACTTTGCTCAAACTTAGATTTTAACATAATTCTGATTATAGAATTATAGTTAAACAGATGTCACATATAACAAAACACTTTGCCTCTTTGCCTTATTATTTAACATGTAGAATCACCTAAGATTTTATGTGGTGCTGTCTGTTGTCTTTCTGTTTACTGCAGGGTAATTGTGTATATATTATATGTGCATTATTGTTCTAGGACTTTCCAAAGGTTGGAAAGCATTCTTCTTCTTTCTTTTTTTTTCATTTTTCTTTTATTATTCATATGTGCATACAAGGCTTGGTTCATTTCTCCCCCCTGCCCCCACCCCCTCCCTTACCACCCACTCCGCCCCCTCCCTCTCCCCCCCCTCAATACCCAGCAGAAACTATTTTGCCCTTATTTCTAATTTTGTTGTAGAGAGAGTATAAGCAATAATAGGAAGGAACAAGGGTTTTTGCTGGTTGAGATAAGGATAGCTATACAGGGCATTGACTCACATTGATTTCCTGTGCGTGGGTGTTACCTTCTAGGTTAATTCTTTTTGATCTAACCTTTTCTCTAGTTCCTGGTCCCCTTTTCATATTGGCCTCAGTTGCTTTAAGGTATCTGCTTTAGTTTCTCTGCGTTAAGGGCAACAAATGCTAGCTAATTTTTTGGTGTCTTACCTATCCTCACCCCTCCCTTGTGTGCTCTCGCTTTTATCATGTGCTCAAAGTCCAATCCCATTGTTGTGTTTGCCCTTGATCTAATGTCCACATATGAGGGAGAACATACGATTTTTGGTCTTTTGGGCCAGGCTAACCTCACTCAGAATGATGTTCTCCAATTCCCTCCATTTACCAGCGAATGATAACATTTCGTTCTTCTTCATGGCTGCATAAAATTCCATTGTGTATAGATACCACATTTTCTTAATCCATTCGTCAGTGGTGGGGCATCTTGGCTGTTTCCATAACGTGGCTATTGTGAATAGTGCCGCAATAAACATGGATGTGCAGGTGCCTCTGGAGTAACAGTCTTTTGGGTATATCCCCAAGAGTGGTATTGCTGGATCAAATGGTAGATCGATGTCCAGCTTTTTAAGTAGCCTCCAAATTTTTTTCCAGAGTGGTTGTACTAGTCTACATTCCCACCAAAAGTGTAAGAGTGTTCCTTTTTCCCCGCATCCTCGCCAACACCTGTTGTTGGTGGTGTTGCTGATGATGGCTATTCTAACAGGGGTGAGGTGGAATCTTAGCGTGGTTTTAATTTGCATTTCCTTTATTGCTAGAGATGGTGAGCATTTTTTCATGTGTTTTCTGGCCATTTGAATTTCTTCTTTTGAGAAAGTTCTGTTTAGTTCACGTGCCCATTTCTTTATTGGTTCATTAGTTTTGGGAGAATTTAGTTTTTTAAGTTCCCTGTATATTCTGGTTATCAGTCCTTTGTCTGATGTATAGTTGGCAAATATTTTCTCCCACTCTGTAGGTGTTCTCTTCAGTTTAGAGACCATTTCTTTTGATGAACAGAAGCTTTTTAGTTTTATGAGGTATCTATGCTATCTCTTAGTTGCTGTGCTGCTGGGGTTTCATTGAGAAAGTTCTTACCTATACCTACTAACTCCAGAGTATTTCCTACTCTTTCTTGTATCAACTTAAGAGTTTGGGGTCTGATATTAAGATCCTTGATCCATTTTGAGTTAATCTTGGTATAGGGTGATATACATGGATCTAGTTTCAGTTTTTTGCAGACTGCTAACCAGTTTTCCCAGAAGTTTTTGTTGAAGAGGCTGCTATTTCTCCATCGTATATTTTTAGCTCCTTTGTCAAAGATAAGTTGCTTATAGTTGTGTGCTTCATATCTGGATCCTCTATTCTGTTCCACTGGTCTTCATGTCTGTTTTTGTGCCAGTACCATGCTGTTTTTATTGTTATTGCTTTGTAATATAGTTTGAAGTCAGGTATTGTGATACCTCCTGCATTGTTCTTTTGACTGAGTATTGCCTTGGCTATTCGTGGCCTCTTGTGTTTCCTTATAAATTTAACAGTAGATTTTTCAATCTCTTTAATGAATGTCATTGGAATTTTGATGGGAATTGCATTAAACATGTAGATTACTTTTGGGAGTATCGACATTTTTACTATGTTGTTTCTACCAATCCATGAGCATGGGATATCTCTCCACTTTCTATAGTCTTCCTCAATCTCTTTCTTCAGAAGTGTATAGTTTTCCTTGTAGAGGTCGTTCACATCTTTTGTTAGGTTTACACCTAGGTATTTGATTTTTTTTGAGGCTATTGTAAATGGAATTGTTTTCATACATTCTTTTTCCGTTTGCTCATTGTTAGTGTATAGAAATGGTAATGATTTTTCTATGTTGATTTTATATCCTGCTACCTTGCTGTAGCTATTGATGGTGTCTAGGAGCTTCTGAGTAGAGTTTTTTGGGTCTTTAAGGTATAGGATCATGTCATCTGCAAATAGGGATATTTTGACAGTTTCTTTACCTATTTGTATTCCTTTTCTTCCTTCTTCTTGCCTAATTGCTCTGGCTAGGAATTCCAGTACTATGTTGAATAGGAGTGGAGATAGTGGGCATCCTTGTCTGGTTCCTGATTTTAGAGGGAATGGTTTCAGTTTTTCTCCGTTAAGTATAATGCTGGCTGTAGGTTTGTCACATATAGCTTTTATAATGTTGAGGAACTTTCCTTCTTTTCCTAGTTTTCTTAGAGCTTTTATCATGAAATGGTGTTGAATCTTATCAAAGGCTTTTTCTGCATCTATTGAGATGATCAAGTGGTTTTTGTCTTTGCTTCTGTTAATGTGGTTTGTTATGTTTATTGATTTTCGTATGTTGAACCACCCCTGCATCCCTGGGATGAAGCCTACTTGGTCGTGGTGAATAATCTTTTTGATGTGTTGTTGAATTCGGTTTGCCATTATTTTGTTGAGGATTTTTGCAGCAATGTTCATTAAAGAGATTGGCCTATTGTTCTCCTTTTTGGAGGTGTCTTTGCCTGGTTTTGGGATAAGTGTAATACTGGCTTCATAAAATGTGTTAGGCAGTTTTCCTTGCCTTTCTATTTTGTGGAACAGTTTAAGGAGGGTTAGTATCAGTTCTTCTTTAAAGGTCTGATAGAATTCAGCAGAGAATCCATCAGGTCCTGGACTTTTCTTTTTGGGGAGACTCTTGATTGCTGCTTCAATTTCGTTTGTTATAGATCTATTCAGGTGATTAATTTCCTCTTGGTTCAGTTTTGGGTGATCATATGTATCTAGAAATCTGTCCATTTCTTTTAGATTTTCGAATTTATTTGAATATAGGTTCTCGAAGTAGTCTCTGATGATTTCCTGGACTTCCATGGTGTTTGTTGTTATCTCCCCTTTTGCATTCCTGATTCTACTAATTTGGGTTTTTTCTCTCCTCATTTTAGTTAGGTTTGCCAGGGGTCTATCGATCTTGTTTATTTTTTCAAAGAACCAACTTTTTGTTTCATTTATTCTTTGTATGGTTTTTTTGGTTTCTATTTCATTGATTTCAGCTCTTATTTTTATTATTTCTCTCCTTCTATTTGTTTTGGGATTTGCTTGTTCTTGTTTTTCTAGGAGTTTGAGATGTATCATTAGGTCATTGATTTGGGATCTTTCAATCTTTTTAATATATGCACTCATGGCTATAAACTTTCCTCTCTAGACTGCCTTAGCTGTGTCCCATAGGTTCCGGTAGGTTGTGTTTTCATTTTCATTGACTTCCAGGAACTTTTTAATTTCCTCTTTTATTGCATCGATGATCCATTCTTCATTAAGTAATGAGTTATTTAGTTTCCAGCTGTTTGCATGTTTTTTGTCTTTACTTTTGTTGTTGAGTTCTACTTTTACTGCATTGTGGTCAGATAGTATGCATGGTATTATTTCTATTTTCTTATATTTGCTGAGGCTTGCTTTGTGCCCTAGGATATGATCTATTTTGGAGAAGGTTCCATGGGCTGCTGAGAAGAATGTATATTGTGTAGAGGTTGGATGAAATGTTCTGTAGACATCTACTAGGTCCACTTGATCTATTGCATATTTTAGATCTTGGATTTCTTTATTGAGTTTTTGTTTGGATGACCTATCTATTGATAATAATGGAGTGTTAAAGTCTCCCACAACCACTGTGTTGGCGTTTATATATGCTTTTAGGTCTTTCAGGGTATGTTTGATGAAATTGGGTGCGTTGACATTGGGTGCGTACAGATTGATGATTATTATTTCCTTTTGGTCTATTTCCCCTTTTATTAGTATGGAATGTCCTTCTTTATCTCGTTTGATCAATGTAGGTTTGAAGTCTACTTTGTCAGAGATAAGTATTGCTACTCCTGCTTGTTTTCAGGGGCCATTGGCTTGGTAAATCTTCTTCCAGCCTTTCATCCTAAGCATATGCTTATTTCTGTCGGTGAGATGAGTCTCCTGTAAGCAACAAATTGTTGGATCTTCTTTTTTAATCCACTTTGTCAAACGGTGTCTTTTGATGGGTGAATTAAGTCCGTTAACATTAAGCGTTAGTACTGATAGGTATGTGGTGATTCCTGCCATTTAGTTGTCTTAGTTGTTAGAAGGTTTGATTGTGTGTACCTAACTTGATGTTACTCTCTACTGTCTTGGAAAGCATTCTTCTTGACGTCTTCCCATGCCTTCTCAGTCTTTGCTTCTGGTACATTTTCAACACAAGAAGAGAGTGTATGGGATTGTGTATTTTGGTTTTAAAAATAATCATAAACTCCGAGTCTTTGTCGTGAAGGAATATTGTTATTTGGAGAATGGTTGAAAATTGACAAAATTGCTGGTTCTGTGGTGCTTAAAAGGCAATCATTGCAAGCATTTGATTGCTTCTGAGCATAACTTGACTAGCATAGTGATAACAGAAGGAAGTCCACCCTTTCTCTCCCCCAGGTTGTTAAAAATTATTATCTTTGGAAACAGCATTCCAGTGTGGGTGCTGGTTTCCTTCTGGTAGAATTTTCCCCTTCTTGATCCATATAAAACAAGTTAGTTCCAGAGAGTTGTATATGTTTCTAAAATAGACTTCCTAAGTGGTGAAATAAGAACAGAACCTCTAAAAATAAAAAATTCTCTTTGAAATGGCAATTGGGCCTCTGAGATAAAGATTCCCATTTCCAAGTTTAAGAGGAATAATAAGAACTTTCTACTGATGGAGTAAGGGTTGAGGAAAGTGAAAATTTGCTGTTCCAAAAATAAGTAAGGAAACAAACAAATAAAGGGATAGCAAATCGAACATTGTGGGAAGCTTGACTTCATTAGTCTCATGCTTTTCAATGTGCTTGCTCCAGTTAGCAATAAAATGCAGTTTATGTGAGTAATATGAGGTGACAGCTTTATTCACATTGTCTGTTAAATTTGGTGTCACAAGAAGAATGAAGTAAGACTACTGTTCTGTAGCAAGGTGTTGAGACCTACCATCCCCTCATCCCTAATTGTAATAAGAAGAGCATTGTCCCCATTTAAGATTTACGTAACTCTTTATGAGACACTATCACACTAATTTAGTTCTGGGCTCCTTTAACACTATGATCCATTACTGTGACTGGGAGATGATTATTTCCGGATGTGGTTCTCATTTTCTCCCTCAGTTTCACAAGCTGTATGCCAATGTTATGAAACTCTTGGAAGGTAAAAAAGAAAGAAAGAAAGAAAGAAAGAAAGAAAGAAAGAAAGAAAGAAAGAAAGAAATGCCTTCTAAAATGATTTTTTGTTCTTAAGGAGAACTGACTATAAAGAATGATTTACTATTGGTTCTGCTTTGCAGCCGTGGAAACTTGGGAGAGGATCAAACATCCTCGCCAATTTGGCCGCCACCTTCTCTGTTTGATAGTGTTTTTAAATGAAATCTCTGACAGTCTTCATCAGTGCTATTAATTTGCAACTTGCAGTAACGTGATTCAAAATTACCTGGAATACAGACATAGAAGAAGGTTTTATAACCAGGAGGTATCTGGAAACATCTGGAATGTTCTCTGTTGATATGATATCTCATGTGAAAATCAAAGGCTCTGGCTCAAACTTTGAGAGTCCTCTCAGTTAGTTGGTATTCTCTCAAAGGTCTGATAGATACAGAGGTGCTGTGTGCATACTTGTGAAGTCTATTTTTTGCAACTAGTGTAGTGGCACAACTTTAGCTTTTTCTTACTTGATTCTCTCCCCTGAGAGACTTGTTTTTTGTTTAGTAACTAATTTTATTGTTCATTCTTACTAACCTTCAAATCTCAATGCACTTTTAGGAAAAAATAAACCCAAACTAATTACTTGGGGAGCACAAAGGCCATATCTACATTTTCAAACTTCCTTTGCTATTTAACTCTAAATAGCTACTCTTCTTTCTAGAGCTTTCCACTTGTTTTTGTGACAAACAAACAGCAGGGGATGTCTTTAGGCTAATTGTACAGGGCTGTTATGTGATCCTGAAGGGAACAGGAATAAGAAGTGCTCTATTTCTAGCTTCAGTTTCAAGGGGAAACTAAGCCCCAAGGGAGAGTCAGGCTACACTGTCTTCTCAGTCCACAGGCAATTCTCGTCCTAGAATCCTTTCCCTCCACCGAAGAGGAGACACTGGAGTCTCAGAAGATGACTTCTAGTATCGGTGGATACGTGGCTTTAAATGGTCCTAGTGTTGCCACACAGCCAGGCTCCACCTCTCCCCTTATCCAGATGATTTTGAGTGTGAGTGTGAAAAGATTGTGAAACAAAAATAAGTACGGGAGAAGATAACAGTAATAACTGAAATGTAGACTTATTTTCTCTTTCAGAAAAAAAAATCTCAGCATAAAATTTGGTGGTCACACAAAGGATTGTGAGAATTCTCAGAGTATCTGGTACTTGGTCCTCACTATACACCCAGTCCAGAGCCCCTGCCAAGTCCTACCTGCTCACTAGAATGTGGTCTTGGCCTTTAGGAGGGAGGACTTCTTCAGCTGCAGGTGACAGGCACTCCTGACATCACATTCCCTTCAGACTGCTGGGGTCCAGACTTCTAAAAGGAACTCCAGGGGTGTCTCTTCTTTCAGGGACCAAATGCTGTCTCTGAGACTCTATTTCACACCTCTCACTTACAGATTTGTTTTGCTTGTTCATTCTTCAGACCTGTAAGATATATGGTTGCCAGACATCTGGAACTTATAATCACCAACCTTAGAGACCCCAGCAACCTGGAGGGGAGGTGAGGTGAGGTCTGGGTCTTGTGCACACCCTGGAGTCAGGGGTAGATGGAGTTAGTTTTATCTGCATTGATAGGAAAGATATGTTTTATTACCAGGAGTATATGGGAAAGTGATTTTGAACATCTGACCCAAGAATGCCATCGCTCCAGGATCAATAGTACACTGCCATATAGTATTGTCTGTATGGTATGTGGCTTAGTCTCTGAAGGGATCTACTGCTGCTGCTGCTTCCTTGCCAGCTCCCCTGTGCCCAGCTGAACTTATACCGTTTCTTCCCACAGTCTTCGGCTTCTGCCTTTGCCCTTGTGAGTTCTTCTATTGTAGGAGGCAATGACAATCTTATCATTATTTCTCACAGTCATGGATTCCTTAAGTGTGTGGCCTGAGACAACTTTGGGCTTCGTTCATGGCACTGCTAGAATCCAGTATCTGTCTTCTACAGTAGAAATGGCTCTGTGTCCTTGCTTTAGCGGTGATCCTCACCTAGTTAGGGCATGTTCCACTTGCCTGTCCAAAACAGCCTGGTCCCTCTTGGCCCCTCATCTGTTCAGTCTCCGAACTAGGCCTAACAGGTCCCTGACAGGGAGATGACTTGTTATACTGCAAAGAGCATGCCAACTTTGTGCCTGGACTGATCCTTGGCCAACACACTGATTTAGGAGTCTGAAAGTAAGGGCCTGGTGAAACATAAGGGCATGATCTCCTAGATGACACCATTGCACATATGCGGAGGGTACACTTTCTCCTTTCATGAGTGTGGAAAGTATTAGGAGAGGAAATACTCCCCTCATGACATATTTTACACTGGCAGTCATGTTTTCCTGGAAATTGATTTAACTTTTAACACTTCAGAAAAGATCTGATGTAAAACATTTAATAGCTGGAAAGACTGTATTTCCCATCTTTCAACATCACCAAGGCTACAAAATGCCTCACCCTGCCAACTAGTGTATATTATTTTCTATGTTGTGATGTCACTGCAGTTCATTCATTCACTCACTCCTCCCTTCATTCATAAGCATTTGAGAACTTGGCTCTTCAGAAGGCCCTAGGAGTACAATAATGAATTAGAGCCTGTAAGTGACTCTCAGGCGAGATGAATAAATACTGAACTCAAACACATTGGGACAGATACTCTTACATTCATCCAGGACATTAAACAAGGAGGAGGAGGAGGAGACAATGTTGGGTGGGCTGGGGGGCAGGCTGGGTTTTAATGGGGAGGGAGCCCCTGAGTGTGAGCAATAATTTGTTAGGTGGAGAAAGTGGTTCCAGGAAAAGGAATATTCTGGGAAGTGTTTTCCAGTATGCTGGATGTTGAATGGCACAGGGTTGTATTGTCATAGTGGGTTGGAGGAAAAGGACTTCAGTACAATAGAGCACGGGGTATAGGGCCCAGAAGAGAGGGAAGCAACAGGACATAACACTGAGGTAGTAGGCAGAGGATACATCTCGCAAGATTTTAAATGTTATATTGAGGAGTTTAGGTTTTTATCCTGCAGGAAGTGAAAACATCAATGGATTTTAAGGAGTCTATCATGATAGATTTGTGTTTTAGGAAGATTGCTTTGGCACCAGTGGACTATTGCCTGGAAACAGGTGCTAATGAGGCAGGGAGACAGATAAAAGTCTACTGTAGTGGTCCAGGCTTGGGCTGATGGGGGCTTGAATTTAGGGCAGGAAAAGTGGGCTGGAAGGCAAGGAAGTAGATTTAAAATACATTAAAAGAAAAAAGTTAGATAAATGCCTGGCTTTAGTTTTGAGGAATCCAGTATGTGTAAAAGTCACTAAGCTATGCTGTACAATGGTGTTAGAGATATTGTTTTACATCTATCTAGCTGGAAATGAAGGAGGGATGTTTGGGCATAATGTCTAATAGGTGGTTGCTGTATGAATCTGGTGCTCAAGAGAGAAGTCTGAGCTTATGACACAGATTTGGGAGTTGTTTATAAGAGGAAGAGTGGCTAGCCCATGAGAGTACATGAACTCATCTAGGAAGGACAAACAGAATGAAAAAGTAATAAGGCCAAGCGCAAAGCTCTGGAGAATACCAACTCTTAATAAGTAGCAGGAGATCTTGTCGGTTGACAGAGAATTCAAGGGCAGATGGCAATGGCAAAGGAGCCTAAGGTGTTACAGAAATTTGGGGTACTTTTCAGTAAGAAAGGAATTGTGACCTGTGCCATGGAGAAGAAAGGCTGTGGTGAGAACCAAGAGGTTATCTACTGGATTTGTCAATGACATTTTTCTGGAGTCTTTACCTGAACAATATCACAGAGTTGAGGGGCAGAAGCTTAATTGGAGAACCAAAAAGTGAATGAAGGTAAGAAAGCAGGCATAATGACTTTTGATTATTTTTGTGGCTTATTTAATTCCTGTTTCTTTCTCTAGATTGTAAGTTCAAAGGGAGCAGGGGAGATGGTGATCTTGATCAATTTTACAGCCCTAGTGCTGAATACAGTACCCTATCCATATCAGGGATAATAAATATTTGGTGAATGACAAGAAAGAATCACAGTGTTAGATAGGGCATAAAGCACGAAACATAAATGTGGGGGGAATAGAATAGTTTAAAAATACACATTTAGCAAGGTGTCAGAGATAGTATAATGAGTCATACTTCTGTGTGACTGTTACAACATATTAGGTATTTCCTGTTGCTTTTCCTAGAATTCATTCAAAAGCAAAAAAGAAGCCTGACACCCCAAAATACAAACCCCACTTTGGTGAAACATGGAGCTGTAAATTTCCAAAGCAATTAGGATAAAGAAGGGAAGAATTTATGACAATGGAGAGTAAGGCTACAGAGATTTTAGTCTTCTATAAAGGGTCAGTAAAGGTAAATGCAGGTACTCCCTGAGATGCAAGTCCCCAAACCCATGTTGTAGTTGGGTGTATACATGGGGATATGAGTGCTTCCCTTGGTCCCGTTTGCTTTTTTGGAAAACATTTGTTTATTTACTTATTTATATTTGGTATGTATGTATTTATTTATGTATGGTACTGGAATTTGAACTCAGAGCAATGCACTTTCTACACAGGCACTCTCCCACTTGAGCCCTAGCCCCAGCTCTCCATTTGCTTTTAAGAATCAGATGCTGTAAGAATCAGAAGGTGTAGTGGTGCAAACCAATAATCCCAGCACTAGGGAGTCTAAGGCAGGAGGATTTGTGCTCAAGGCCAGCCTGGGCTACATAGAGAGAACTTGTCTCAAGAACAAAAACAAAAATCAGAGAAAGCAGAGCCAAATGAGAAGTCACACAAAAGGGCCATGGGCAGAAAAAGAGCCGCCATTGCCCACCATCACTACAAAACCCTGGGTTTGTCAGATTTTTGTCACTGTGACAAATACCCAAGAGAAACAACTTAAAGGAGGAAAGATTTATTTTAGTTCACGATTTCAGAGGTTTCAGTCTATGGTAGGCTCCATTGTTTCTGAGCCTGAGACCAGGCAGAACATTAAGGCAGAAGAAGTGTGAAGTGTGTGGCAGAGAGGTTGCTCACCTCATGGCAGCCAGGAAGCAGAGAGAAACGCATGCTTGTGCTACCTGGCTTCCCCATTTGTTCACTTTTATTTCATCTGGGCCCCCTGCCTATTGAATGGTGCACCCCCATTTAGGGAGGGTCTTCCTCCTCAGTTAATTACCTTTGGAAACACCCTCACAGACATACCCAAAGGTATGCTTTGCTAATTTCCTAGGCATTGCTCAATCTAATTAAGTAAACAATCACAATTATCCATCACACTGGGTAATGAGGAAATTCCAGATCAGGGCATGGCATTGGCCCCTTCACAACACATATTTGCAAGCAAATGGTTTGGAAAACCCCATCTCTTTCAGTAATCAACAATCAGAGTGAGAATCCTTGTAAATGTAAGACATAGGGAGAAGGAAGAAGGAACAGGAAAAATGTTAGGCAAAGAGTACTCATGAGAAAAATGTTACTTTGAAACAGACAATCATGCAACCAGATATGTTGCATGATTAAAAATAATACAGTTGATTTTTATGAAATAATAACTTTAAACAGATGCAACAGCAGGGAGAGATGGTGAGATAGAGAAGATAAAATGTAAGCTGGAGGAGCTCAAGAGAGGAAGGTAAGAGAAAAGTTAACTCATCATGGAGTGAAGGCAAAATTGGAAAGGAACGCAAATGAGAACAGACACTGCTAAAACACAATAAAGAGCATCAGGGATCAACTAAGAAAAGAAGAGAAATGAAGAAGAAATAAAGAAAAATGTTTAAAAGAATGAAAGAAAATGATGGAGGAAACATGTAAAGAAAATCCAGTATACTCAAAAATATTTAGCAGATGATCAAGCCCCCTTTAGTAAGAGAAATGAACATCAAATGTACACTGAGCTAAGGACTTGTTTCTGCCAGTGTCACTGAAACACAAGTAGTTTCTTCATTTACTGCTTAGTGGCTTGGAGAGAGGAACATGTTTTTTTATGAGACAGGAAGGAAGGAAACACAACTTAGATACAAGAATTTCATCAGCTTCCTATTTCTACAGCCCTATTTTCTTTGTAGAGGAGTCAAGAACAACATACATTTGCTCTGGAAAAAGGGGGGCTGGTGGAAAGGAAGGAAGGAAGAAGAAGCTCATAAAAGTATTGGCCTAGCATGTGTAAGTCCCTGGGCTTGATCCTTAGTAGTACTACAGATTTGGGAAAACATCTGGGTGGAATGGAAGAAGGTTAAAAGAATTGGGTGCAAGGTTTTTCCAGGTAGTTGGTCTATCCTATATGGTTTCCTATAGCATGGTTCACTACCTGTTTGGGGAGTGCAGAAGACAAAAGTTTGAGGGGTGGTGCCAGGATAGATCAGGTAGAGACACAAAGAGCAAGAGTGCTGGCAAAAGTTGTTGAAGTAAAACTAGAGTGGTGAGAGAAGGGTGGTGATTTATTGGATTTATTTAATTTATTGGATTTCAGAAGTTGAATATCCCAAGTGGTGGACCTCTGGGAGAGAGGAGGCTCCCTTATGCACCATTCCTCTTCCTTTTCTCAAAGTAGGAAGCATGATGCCTTAGGGTACTGATTAGGCCACATTTGGATGTTATTAGCTCTTTACTTTCTCACCCAAATGACCAATGTGGTTAGCTGACCAGGACCTATGGCCATCTTTTCTTCTGTCTTCCTTGTCTTTGCAGCCTTGAGAGGTAAGCACCATGATCTCACTCCTTGTCCTTTTCTTCCTTGCAGCTGCTAGAGGGTGAAGACCCTAGAGGCAGGGTAGGATGTACTGCTGGTATATGTGAGGCTTACCAGGTTATGGGAAAGAGTGCTCCCTGCACTCTACCCCAACTCACTGTGTTTGCTTTACAGAGTTGGGAGCCCCTTGGTGAAGGGTGGCTAAGACCAGAGAGTCCTGGCAAATGTGTTCTTTGCAACATGGACAGCTCCCCCCGGAAATCTAGCAGCAAGAGGCAAGAGTCCATGGCCTGAGACTTCAGTGAAGAGGGGCTGGAGGCCATAGAAGGAAGAAAAGGTGAAGCTCCACATCTCGTGTTAAGTTTAAAAACATCAGAAGCACTTATGATTCAAACTTGTAGTAAAATGGTTCAGCAATGAGGTAACAGTTTTAGAACAACCATCTCAATATACTGGAAGATATATTGGGATTTTTATAGTACTGCAAAGGAAAGGTGCTAAGGACTAGGGCAGAAATTAATAATAATAATAATAATAATAATAATAATAATAATTTAATAAACTAGTGTGTTTAGTAACACCTGTATGACTATTAAAAAGCAGTTCTGGAACTCGTATGATTTACATCAGTAGACACAAATCTTGACATAGATGTTCATGTAACCATAATAATGTTTACATTTCAGATAAGTAAAGATAAGTTCTATAGCAAGATAATTTGTCATAGGAAAATACAAAGCTCTTTACAGGAAAATCTGCCCCATGCACGAAATATAGAAAATCTGCCACATATGATAGAGCAGAATGTTCAGCCAGTCTTCCTTGGGACCTTGACATTAATCTATGCTGAAATTTCATATAAATATAGATGATGGATCTACAACACAGTGTCTGAATAAGCAAAATACTCAAAAAAGGGGTCTGTAATCTCATGGGGGGTGCATTGGGGGTTATCTCCAATCCTCCAGACTGGAATGAGGTTGAGAGGATACCAGCTCTAAGTAAATGGGTCCTGAAGACTCCATAATTGATAAGTGGGGTGAAACCTTTGACTATAGGGAACAGGGATAAGGGAAGATAAAAGAAGTTAGACAGTTTCTGTATGGTAGATGCATCTTAATAATTAGTCATTTGATCTCTGTTTTAATATTTTATGTGTGTGCATGTTAAGAAAATCAGTTTTAGTGAAGGTAAAGGAAAAAACCATTCTCATTTGTTTAATTCTGGCTCTGGAAGCTGGCACTTTGCTCTGGGTCAGTGTGCCTATCTGTCTCTATCTATGTATCTGTCTATGTATGTATGTATGTATGTATGTATGTATCTATCTATATATCATCTATCCACCTACATAACTTTTTTGTATTAGCAAGTCACACACTTCATTTATCTAAAGTGTACAAGATGATAATTTTTAATACATTTATTAAAATGTATTAAAATCTCACAATTTTAGAACACTTTTGTTGCTCCAAAATGAAATCTGTATCTTTATCAGTCACCCTTCCACTCTCTTCCCGTCATCACCTTCCATAGTTCTGGGCAAATATTAATCTACTTTTTGTCTCGGTAGAGGTGCTTATCCTGGTCACTTTATAAAAATAGAATCATATAATATGTGTTTTGTGACAGGCTTCCTTCACTTAGCATAATGTTTCAGAGGTTCATCCATATTGTGGCATTTATCAGTATGCTATTCCTTTTTTATGGTTAAATAATATTCTAGCAGGGCATGGTGTACCCTTCTGTAATCCCAACACTTGGGAGGCAGAGGCAGAAGGATTAAGAGTTCCAGGCCAGCCTGGGCTTATGTAGCAAGACCCTGTCTCATTTTTTTTTATTATATGGCTATACAGTTTCTATATCCACTCATCTCTTGGCAGGCATTTGACTTGTTTATACTTTTTGGCTGTGAGTAATGCTGCAATGAACTTTGTGCATAAATTTTTGTGTGGACATATGTTTTCATATCTCCCGGGTGTATACCCAGGTGTGGAATTACTAGTCCACATGTTAACTCTATGTTTAACCTTGGATGCACTGATGGATTGTTTTCCAAAGTGGCTTTGCACTATTTTACATTCCAGCAGGGTACGGGAGTTCTGATTTCTCTACATCCTTGCCAACATGTTATTTTCCATGACTTTGCATCATATTGTATATATATATATATTTTTTTTTTTTTGTGATACTGGTGGGTTTGAACTCAGGGCCTCATGCTTGCTAGGCAGACACTTTACCACTTAAGCCACTCTGCCAGTCCTATATTGTGGTTTTGATTTGTACTTCTCTGATGTCCAATGAATAGAACATCTCTTTATGTGCTTACTGGTCATTTTTATATATTATTTAGAGGAATGCCTACTTAGATCCTTTGCCTATTTTAATATTGAGTTATTTACTTTTTTGTTATTGAGTTATAAGGATTCTTTTTACATCCTAAACAAAGTTCATTATCAGATATATGATTTGCAAATATTTTCTCCCTGCAGATTTATTTTTAGTTAATAGCTTTGCCATTGCTGAAAGCCTACTGAAAGGAAGTTTAAAAATTCTGGAATGGTATCTGTATTTATGATCTCTATGCTGGGAGATTTTTATATGTGACTTTAGGTTTAGGGAGAATAAGAAAATCTTGCGGAATAAAAAGTCAATCACAAATTTCATTCAGTTTCCCATTTGGTGGTAATGTAAGATGGTAGGATTTGTTTGTAGTACGTAGAAGCTCTTGATAGTCTGCAGCAGACTTTACTCATATTCAGTGTTTAGGAACTGATTTAAAGTGGCTCTGATGGAATGGCTACACTTTGAAGAACATTTGAGAGAATTACAGTGCAGAATTTAAGAGCTGACCTTTCCAAAGTTCACCTTTAATTTACTTCTCTTTACGGGAATTAAATGTCTTGTTTACTCTTGATTTATATAGCTAGTATACATATATAAATATATATGTATATATTGGTGGTGCTGGGGTTTAAACTCATCTCCTTGAGGCATGTCCCATCCCTTTTGTGGTTTTTTTTTCAGGTAGGGTCTTTCATTTTGTTTTTTGTTATGTTTTTCTTTGGGGCTGGCCTTAGACAGTAATCCTGCTACCTATGTCCTTCTGCCTAACTGGGATCACATGTGCCTACCACCATGCCTGGCTTATTGATTGAGATGGAGTCTTGCTAGCTTTTTGAGGCTTGGATTTGCCTCAAACCACAATCCTCCTGATCTCTGCCTCCTGAGTAGTTGGGATTACAGGCATGAGCCACCATACTGGGCCTCACTATATTCTTTATGCATTGAAATTTATTTGTTTCAGATTGTTTAAAATCTAGGTTCCTGCCCACAATAACCTTTCAATTTACTGTTCATCTTAAGGCCATCACAACACAGGTCTCATGAGTGCCAACTGAAATAGCTCTTCATGATTCACCTCTTCATAACTCATTGTATGGGTATGGCAATTGTAATTTTTTGTTTAAATTGCCATGGATGGCTGGGATGTAGCTCAGTGGTAGAGTGCTTGCCTAGCATGTGCAAGGCCCTGGCTCAGATCCCCAACACTGTAAAAACCAACCAAACAAAAAGACTTGCCATTGAGATTCATATACCATTAACCCAATAATGTTGCCTGGAAGCTCGTGGTTGCTCCCCTTCTTCTTAAGACAACTCACTGAGAACCAAGAGCTATGAAATGTAAGAGCTCAGCCTTTGAGATGGCTTGCTGTAGCTGCTCTATGGTTTGTAACAAAGGCTCAGTAAATGCATGCTACTGTATGTAATTCTTAATCCTCTTCTGTATTTTACAAATCTATTGAATTAACCTGTGTTTTTATAATTTGATAAGCCATTGTTTTAATACTGACCTTTTATTATAGCACAATCAGTGCTTACTCACTACAGAAAACAGAAATTACAAATAAGCAGAAAAGAGCAAAATATATTTCACTCAATTCTACCACTATCCTAATTTTGCTGTGTTTTCTTCCAGAAAAATTCAGGTTAGATGGCAATACTGGTCTGTTGCCTGATTTTTCTGCTAATAGTGTATTGTGAATATCTTTTGACATAATAACATATTACATCTACAGAAATAGTAACCTTCAAATCCATGTCCGTGTTTGACAATTAAATTAGCCTTGTAAGGTAAATGGGGAAAGTATTATTTTCTCTATTTTATGCATGAAGAGACAGAGGTGAAGAGAACTTAATTAGCTAATTTAAGTTCTCAAATTAAAAAGGAATGGAAATGGAACTAACATTTGCATTTTGACTCACAGTCCAGTCTTCTTTTCACTTGTATCCTGACAATACGTGGTGATACATACAAGCCCAATCATCAAGGCAGGAAATTAAAGCAACTCTTAATTAAGGGCATTCCTGAGTCTGAGTAAACAAAAAATATTGGATTGAATTTTGAACTACTGTTGAAAGGAATTGCATGGTGTGTTTTGCCTCATAGCAATTAATTAATTGCTACCATGTAACTACCTCAATGATGCAAACATCTCACAAATAAAGGAAAAAACAACTTAAAAACAAAGAAAAGACCAGCTGTGATTCATATTAGATAAGAACCACTCATCAGCTCTGAGAGGTGAGCTGAATTGATCAAGATGGTTTATGACATAGATGAAGGCAAGTTCTTTCCTTAGGATCTCCAAATCTGCCACATATCTATAGAAAACTTCCACAGACTTCTCTTTGTGCTAAGGCTCAGTTTTGGTGGCCTCTGGATGGTATGTGTAAGCTGACTTATGTTAAGTGTGCTGAAATGGTAAGAAGAGCCATTCCTCAGTGTTCTAACATGCTCTTCTCCACTGCATGTATCAGGAGTGAGGTTGGCTGACCCCAACCTCTGGATGCTTTGCATCCAAAAAGAAACTCACATTAATGCTGTGTAACATCATATCATAGCTCAGTGGCAAGGATGTCAAAAGTCACAACAGTGTGATGAAGTCCTTGGGAAAGGTCAGTGGGACTCCTTTAAGTAGGAAAATATCATATAAAACAGAGAGTAGCGATTATGATCCATTGGTCACTATGATCAATAGATCAAATTATAATTTACTGGCCACTGGTCTATGGCCTACCCTATTTTGCTTTCTTTTTTAAAGATTTTTTAATTGGAGCACAGCTTTGCCCATTTATCAAAGAATTGTCTATGGCTGCTTTTGCACAGGATTGTATGGCTAACACCGATGGAGACATTTACTGTCTGGTCCTTTGCAAAGAATATTTGTCCATCCATGATCTTGAGCAAGAATGTGAGATAAGAGCTCCATTCTGATCTATGGGCATTGCAATTTAAAGAGAGATAAGGGTTAAGTTCCCTTGGAGGAGACTCTTGATCATGGTGCAAGAAATCAAAATTACATTTTATCTAGGATAATAAGGAGATTGAGACATTTTAACCTTGGAGCCCAAAGCCTTAGAGATGGGAGGGGGGAAGTGTAAGACTTGGGGGATTCTCAGCTGCATTTAAATGATGAAAGATGCTGAGTGGGAAGATTTTGTAGTCCCAACTAGTACCAACAATGACAGTTACAGGGAGACCATTTAATGGACTTGTAACAACAAGAAATTTTAAAAAATGTAATAGGCTGGCTTAGGAGGTAGTGTTTCTGTGTGTTTTCATGGTTGGGCTGGATAATTACACATTGGGGACAGAAGAGAAGTGATTCAGAAATAGGGGTAGTCACTATTTTGAGAATGCTTAATAGGCACCATCACCTCTTTGTCCACATTCTTCTAATTCTCATAATAACCTTATAGTATGATGAATCTCAGTTTATGAATGAGGAAATGGTTCAGAAAGAATAAAACATTTCACTGGGCATGATGCACACACCTATGATCCTAGCTACTTAGGAGCTGGAGATAGGAGGATTGAAGTCCACAGTCAGCCCAGTCAAAGTTAGTGAGACTTTATCTAAAAACAAACTAAAACAAAAAGGGTTGGGGACATGGCTCAAATGGTTAGTGCTTGCCTAGCAAACATGAGGCCCTGAGTTCAATCCCTGGTACAGAAGGAAAAAAAAAAGTAAAACATTTGTCTTGACTCTCAATGCTAGTAAATGTCAGATCTCTAGTAAGGTTGGTTGTTGGATAAGAGAATTAAGAGGTTTTGTATAAAAATATTTGAGATTTTTTTTAAAAAGCATAGAAAAAGGCAAAGACCGATATAATGGACATAGATATTTCTACTATTCAGAATTTATAATTAGTAAGAGTGGTTAATTCTGGGTTTTGAAGATATCTGTGATACTTATTTCTAAGTTTGTTATATTAATTTTAAAATGACAATTATAAACTTTTAAATATCCCTTAAAAGCTGTGTAATTAATGTATACCTTGAATTATTATATTTTAAATAATATTTATAGATACAATCTTCTTTTAAACTACCAGGATACCCATTCTTCTCTTTGTGTCTGTTGTAGCCAATGTTTTTCAGATTTCCATGAAACTTTCTGATCACAAACTGATTTGGGGAGCCCTGAATTATGCACGCATTTATAGCTGTACGCATGTATATGCAACTACGTGTATATATATATATATATATATATATATATATATACAAACTCACAAATATATATATATATATAGAGAGAGAGAGAGAGAGAGAGAGTTATATTATCCAACCATTGCTTCTCTTCGTATGTTTTCATAGTACCCTTATGCATGGCCCTGCTCTAAGACTCATTAAAAAGAACAAAACCTTGCATTATTAAACAAGACCCTGTCTTATAATAAAACATATTATTTTACTTAAAGTACATAGAGAAATGGAAGTGACAGATTCAATATTTTTACATCACAATTTTGTTTTATTTTTTCTTTCTTCCTTTCCTCATTTTCCTTCCCATTTTTCATCTTTAAAGAGTTGTATAAGTTACACTTGACTGGTGGTCAGAATAGCTGACTGAGATTGTTAATGTTTTCAGAACACATTTCCTCCCATCCTCTCTGCAATGCTGCCAAACGGCTGTGTTCTCCAGATGCAAGATGATTCCGGTTAGCAGCTCCACCGTAATGATATGGGAAGTGAGATTGTACTGCCTTTTCCAAGATGAACAGAGCAATCCCAGTAGAGAACTCAAAATTATGGGTCATTTTCTTAATTAAAATGTTGATCAGATTAAACTGGTTCTTTTAGTGACTTTTGTTCTTCTTGTTATGGAGGAAGTGTGCCTCCTGCTAAGTAATGGTCCCAGTGTGTGCATAGGGGTCGCCTAGGGAAGGCAGTTGTTACATGCCTTTCCAGACAGTTGGTAGCCTCAGCTTTCCCTCTTTCCTCCTCATCTGGCTCCCTTGTGGGGCGCACTTCTGGATCTCCCAAGCACCCTAGTGTGCTGGCATGTTCTGCTGTTTCTCTGGGTACTACGTAAGGCCCCAATATTACTAAAAGGAGCCTGTGAGATGGCAGAGTTGGGGAGACACTGACTCTTTATTGTGTTTTCTGTACAGAACACCACTAAAGCCACTGTATCTAATACCTTTCAGAGACTGTGGTGAATCTGTTTGCATTAGTTTGCTAAGGCTGCAATTACAAAGTCCCACAAACTGAGTTGCCTAAGCAACAAAAGTGTATCATCTCAGTTCTGGAGGCCGGAAGTCTGAAATCAAGGTGATAGCTAGTTAGTTTCTTCTGCGGGCTGTGAGGGAGAATCTGTTAAATACTGTCATCTCAGCTCTGGGGGTTTGCTGGCATCTTTGCCGTTCTTTGGCTTGTGGAGCATCACCCCAGTGCCTGTCTTCATCTTCACATAGCATTCTTCCTGTGTTCAGGTCTGTGTCAAAATTGTCCCTTTTTATGAGGACATCAGTCATATGCCAATATAACCTAAACTTAACTTGTTACATCTGAAATCACCTTATCTCCAAATAAGGTCACATTCTTGCCTACTGGGGGCTTGGACTTTGAATATGAATTTTTTTGTGGGAAGGGGCACAATTCAACCCATACCACTCCTTTAGGGAATTATGAGTTTTCTTCTTTGTAAGAAATAAGAGTTATTTGGGTCACAAGATTGTTAATGGGCATAAAATGAGTTGCTTTCTAAATGGGAAAGCATTATTCAAGTACTCTCTCATCATTAAGGAGTAACATACTCATGTTTGTATGGAGTGTCCCATTAGAAAGTCTGCATGGAGAAACTCTCCAACAAAGTATTTACATCCATTTGCCTGTTAGAAAGATGGGGATTTTGCATTTTTCCCCACAGGAAGTTGTTAGTGTTATAATGAGGTTAGTGCTGGATAAAGTAAAAGGTACTTTCAGCACTCATCTTCAGAGGATTCATACTGCCTTTCCTTAAAGAAAATGGAATGCAACAGCTCTTTCACTCCTCCTTTCAGGTCTTACTACCTCACTCTAGGTTTGACTGTAACCTACTTGGTGAGTGGGAGCAGATAGTCACCGAGCATGGAAGAATCTTTAGGATCTTCTATTTGGACTAGATCCTGGCTTAGCACTTTTGATGTTGTTATTCCCTGAACAACAACAAAACACACTGGGACCCAGAGAGGTGAGATGACTGCCAAATCCCACACCTGGCTAGAGAGCTTGAGTTTGCCCTACTCCTTCTTTCATAGTTCTTCATAATGCCAGGCTTTAAACCAGCAAGCTATCTCTGTGTGCTACTGGTCAGCTCACTTTGCTTTTCCTCTTATTAGTCTTATTATAATGACTTCTTTACTTCTCTGTCTGTGCCACTAACCTAGAGAATCTTTTGAGGCCAAGGTATGCATACTTGCCTTTGTATCTCAAAGCTGAGAGCAGCAACTCAAACTTTAGCATGCATCACCTGGAGGGCTTATTAAAACACAAACTGAGGAGCCTGCCCAAAGAGTTGTGGTGTGGATTGGGGTTGACACTGTATTTCTAACAGGCTACTAGGTGTTGCTGATCTGGGGGACCACACTTTGAGAACCAATGACCTAGAACAGTTGATGGCATACAGTACACACAGAATAAATGTTTTTGGAATGTATAAAGAAGGGAAATACAACTATGTTATGAGATACTGGCAGATGATGGAGAGAAAAGAGGTGATTGCTTATCTGCCCCTTCTGATTCTCCACAGTGATAAGGGATTATGTGAAATTATTTACTGAGAGCATTTTGAAAAGTGCTACAGCTTTAGCCAGTCCTGACAGTGCTGATTCCCTACTCTAGAGCTTGTTAGGAGAGTGGGTTCAGGGAGCAGAGGGGATAAACTTAGTGTCCCTATCTGCCATTTTGGAACAAAGATGATCAAAACTCTATACTTCCCATGCCAAAGAGAACTGCAAAAGCTGGCTTTCCGTTCCTTCACCAGGTGATTATAGTGTTTAGAGGTGGGGCCTTTGGGAGAAAAAGATTAAGATGACATAAGGTTATCAGGGTGGAGTCCTGTAATTGAATCCTGGTGGCTTATAAGAAGACTAAGACCAGAAAAGACAAATGTATACATGTATGTCCCCTTTGTTTTGCCATGTGATGCCTTGCACCACTTTGGGACTCTCCAGCAAGAAGGCATCACCAGATGCAGCCCCAAGACCTTGTACCTCCAAAACTGTGAGCTAAAGTAAACCTCTTTTTGAAAATAACTTACCCTGTCTGTGGTGGTGTATTATCAGCAACACAAAACAGACTAATTCAGAAAATATCTTCCCAATCACTTGCAAATTGGAGTGGTTTCAAATGGATCCATTACAAAGGAAGCAGTGTGAACCAGGAGGCATACTCTACTAATTAATCATGGAGAAGCCACAGAAGTCAGCTGGTTCTTGAGAGTGAATTGGGGATTGGGATTTGGTTAAAAAAAAAAAGACATTAATGGGACAAAAACAGATGAAAGATTCAAGGGAAAAAATAACATCCTGGTGGAAGCCAGGGAGAACAAACTTGTCTCAAATAGAAACAATCTTAGAAAGAAGACGAGTCTCCTGTTCTGAGATAGGCAGAAGAGGTGGGCAAGGAGGGTGTGGTGACAATTTTAGTGACCTCATCTTAACTCTGTTTTATGGAAGAGGAAACCAGAGTTCATAGATGTTAGGTCGATGCTGATGGGAAGGCCAAATTGGAGCCAAATAATAAAGCAAGCAGGCTTTATTAAGAGCGCGCTCTCGGGTGAGGTTCACCGTCCCCAAAGAGCAGGGCCGGAGAAGTCGCACCGGAGAAATGGCAGCCCAGTTTTTATATCCTGGGTGAAGTCAAGAGCTTAAGGTATTATGGGGCATCGGGATAGGTCGAGGTTTGGTGGGGAGGAGCTCGGGGTAATATGGGTCAGGACCCATTGCCTGCCAGCAGGAGTTGCCATGGTAATCATGAAGGGAAGGAGGGGATGGAGTGGAAAGTGAGCAGAGTCCCTGATCACCATGGGGTGGCTGCCCAGTGGCCAAACATCCCAGACTCTTTGGTATAGGGGCACAGAATCGGTTCTGGATACTTCCTGCTGAAAGGGGGCAAAGTTAGGGGCTAGGGATGTTTTGGGCCACTTGACTGGTACAGCCTGACCCCATGGGGAGGAGCTGGTAGTCATGAATCCTGGAGCATTATCTGGTTGAACGTTACCCAAGTTAATTGGCATATGAGTGAAATCGATCTGCCAGTCTTTACCAGGCTGGCTACCATGGAGTTGTGGAGGGATTGGCGGAGATGGAATCTGCCATGGGGGTTTGTTTGACAGCAAACAGAGCAGGCCTCCTGGACCCGATGGATGGTGGATTGGAGGCCCTTGGGGTGAAACAAGGGTTCCAGGAAGGAGAGAAGGGCCTTGGCTGGGGAGACCCAGTATCCCTTAGAGGCTAGAAAGTTAAGGAGGTTGGCGTTCCCGTTTTAGAGTCCTGCTGGAAGGAGGAGCACAGAAGGAGGTCATCGACATATTGTAGAAGTGTACTGGGTTTTTGAAATAGGAAATTGGGGTCTACAGGGATATTGGTTAGGGTCCATAAGAGAAATGTGGATGGGTGAGTGGTGTGTAGCCACAACCAGGACTGAGATGTCCCAGACAATGGGGTTGACCAGAAGAGGAAAGGTGGGCAGAGCAGGTTTAGGAAGCAAAGGGGTTAGGTGGCTGGCAGAGGCCAGAAGGAGTGAGTGGGAAGCTAGAGGTTCTGGTAGGTGGGGAGGGATGGTTATGGAGGCCCCAAGCTTTGTTACAATATCTCGACCTAGAAGTGGGGCAGGGCAGGATGGGATGATAAGGAAAGAGTGTGGAAATATAATACCTCTAGCAGAACAAGGAAGGGGCAGAGTTTTGTATGGGCAGAGGGAAAGCCGTCAATTCCCATAACAGAGACTGATGAAGGAACTGTTAAACCCGAGTGGGCAGGCTGCAGAGAATAGGTAGTCCCCATGTCCAAGAGGAAGGAGATGGACTTACCCACTACCTGGAGTATGACCCTGGGCTTGGCGAGGGTGATTGGGGTCTCCGAGTCAAGGCATTGTCAATCTTCTGCCAGTCCGAGAAAGTCAGGGATCTGGATAGCTGGTGGGGCTGACCCTCCACGAGGAGCCGTAGGGGGTAAGCCCTGTCCAAGACAATCTGATCCCCAGTGACCCACCTGTTTGTATTTTGGGTAGGGTTTAGTTGGAGGTCTCGGGTTGGGGCACTGGCGAGCCCAGTGGCTTTTTTTTGCCACATCTGAAGCAGGCCCCCAGAGGGGCTGATGGGAGGTTTCAGGTTCCTCCTTTGACTCAGGGCTGTAGTCCAGCCGGCCGCAGGGCTGCCACCAAGGCTTGGGTTTGGAGGGCCACCTTTTGTTGGAGGTGTTTTTTGGTGGGTTGATTTTGTTGTCTCTTTTGGGCATTAAAACTTTAAATGCCATTTTTATCAGATTCTGTATAGGGGTTTGAGGGCCATTTTTAGCCTTTTTTAGTTTAGTTCTAATATCTGGTGCGGACTGGGATATAAAATGTCCAGCCAGGATTGGTGCCCCAGCAGGGGAGGTAGGGTCTAATTGGGTATATTGGGTGAGGGCCTCCTGGAGGCGGTTAAGAAAAAGGGTCAGGAGGCTGTGAGGCTTCCACTGTGTAGGTCTTTGGCACATCTCTATGTCTGTGTCCCTGCCTGGGCGACAACCCAGGGCTGCATGGGGCAGAGGGTTCCCCTTATACATGTTCTCTCTCTGAGTGCTGGGTTTTGAGGAAGCCTAGGAGAGTGGCCCTTCCTGCGTGCATCCCAAATATTTCCTGGTGATGTGCTGGGACCTGGCCGGGCAGGCTCCTGAAGGAAGTGCACTCCACTGAGCCCTGTAGGAGGAGCTGTTACCCCAGCACAGGGGTCCACATGTGCAGTGGCCAGGGCAACTGCAGCTTTTGGCAAGTCCAATGAGTTGGGTGTGGACTGAGGCTGGCGTGGAGGAGCCTGGGTGTGGAGGAGAGACAGGAGCCCCTAGCCTGTAGTGTTTTGTTCCTATAATCACTGAGGATGACAGCCATGTGGAGGGGCCCTGGAGCCAGTGACCCTGTACAGTACCCAGACCTGGGCTTCAGGTAGCTGGCTTAGGGGCCTTATGTCCTGCCAGATCTCCTCTCTGTTCCTCTGCCTGGTAATGGAGTACAGTAATGACAGCTTCCAGAAGGTCATTGAGGAGAAGAGAAAGGAACATGGACTTGGACATGGACATGTCCTCACCTCTTGGAGAGGACAAAGGAGAGGAGGTGGGGAAGGGCGGAGTGAGCGAGTGTAGGAGGCTATTGGGGATGTAGGAGGGCAGGGAGTAGGTGGAGCAGAGGGTGTGGGAGGCAAGGCCAAAGGAGGAGGAGGGCAAGGGAAAGCTGGATGTGACAATGAGGGTGGCTGTGGTTGGTGGTGGGGGAGGGGCGAGGAATTCAGTAGATTCAGATAAAGGAGAAGGGTTGGGGTATGGGGGAGGGGACCCCGAAGAATTGGGTGTTAAGAAGGATCTGGGAAGGGGAACATTGGAGGCACAGAGAGGGGCGAGAGCGCAGTTCCCAGAAGGCCTGTGTATATGGGACCTCAGACCATCTATGGGTTTGACGGCAAAAAATTATCAAGATCAGTGAGGATATTAAAATCAAAAGTGCCCTGTGGAGGCCATTATGAGTTGTTGTTTAAGGTGTATTGTGGCCATGTCATGGTGCAGTAGAAAATGAGCTGCTTGTGGTGGAGGTCTGGAGAGAGTCCCAAATTTTGAAGTTTGAGAGGAGACAGGACAAGGGAGTCCCTGAGTCCGGCTTGAATTGGGAGGACCCCATCCCCGAATTGTCGGAGAGTCTCAACCTTTAGAGAAGCGTCCCTCACTAAAAGAGGAGACCCGGTTCAGAGGAGGCAGCCTGGACAGGGGAGACGTCTCTCCGAATGCCCAGGTGCGAGGAGAAGCGGAGGGGCTGATCCTGGCATGGCCGCGACTAGGACAGGGGCCCAAGGAGGAACAAAACGGGGAAGGAGACTCACCCAAGCCGGAGCCAGAGGGTCGATCCGGAGAGGAGGAAGGGCCTCAAGCCAGGGCCTGGCCTAGGGCCCCGACTGCCTGGAGTCGGGTGAGGCTCGCTTCCTCCCGGGTTTCGGCACCAAATGTTAGGTCGACGCTGATGGGAAGGCCAAATTGGAGCCAAATAACAAAGCAAGCAGGCTTTAAGCAGGCTTTATTGAGAGCACGCTCTCGGGCGAGGTTCACCGTCCCCAAAGAGCAGGGCCGGAGAAATGGCAGCCCAGTTCTTATATCCTGGGTGAAGTCAAGAGCTTAAGGTATTATGGGGCATCGGGATAGGTCGAGGTTTGGTGGGGAAGAGCTCGGGGTAATACGGGTCAGGACCCATTGCCTGCCAGCAGGAGTTGCCATGGTAATCATGAAGGGAAGGAGGGGATGGAGTGGAAAGTGAGCAGAGAGTCCCTGATCACCATGGGGTGGCTGCCCACCGGCCAAACAGTAGAGATTGAAGTGTCCTGTCTATGGTCACCCACACGAGTGAGCTCCAGGTGATGGTATCCTTCACCATTCCCTCTTGTCCCTTCTCCTTTCTTTTCTACAACCATACTTTTTGCTGTCTTACCATATTAAACAATTATTTACTAAGCTATGGCTGATGGCTGTAGAGAGGAAAAACAGTAAGAAAAAATAATAAAGGCAAATTCAATTTAGATGAGAAAAATTTAAATAGTTAATTGGCTGAGGAAAAAAAGCCAAGAATGGGTGGTACTTTAATCTACCAGAAATCCTCAAGTGAGAGTATTCAAAATGAGAAACGCGTAAGTCTTTCATATAAAGATACAGCATAGATGTATGGTATGGAGATTATATAAAGAAATCCAGTTTGGGAGGGTGTCTAGCTACTCAGGAGGCAAAGATTGTAAGAATTGAAGTTTGAAGCCAACCCAGGGAAAATAGTTTGTGAGGCCCTAACTTGAAAATACCCAACACAAAAAAAAGGCTGGAGGACTGGCTCAAGTGGTAGAGCGCCTGCCTAGCAAGTATGAGGCCCTGAGTTCAAACCTTAATACTGCAAAAAAAAAAAAAAAAAGAAATCCAATTTGAACTAGTGAGAATGACCACTTTTTGAGAGATGGTGGTAGATAACTGCGTAGTTGATATTTCCACCAACTCATGTAGATTGTATTAATGTGGTGAGGTTTTCATGAAGTTGCAAAATGGCAGTCTGGAAGAAAATGACTATATGTCTGCCTTTTCAGCTCTGCTGTTTGATTTTGGGTATCAGATTGACTGGATTAAGGAATACTCAGCCAGTAAACCATAATTTATGCTCAGTCACAGCATTAATTATGTTTAGTGCTTCAGTAGGCACTGAGTCTGTCCATCTTCAGCTGAAAGGAAAGCCATGTGGTTCTGCTTTTGAGTAGAATGATTGGGCTGCCCCAGTTAGGTCTCCGAGGGTGGTTCTAAAGATTGATGTGTGAATTGGTGCACTGAATGGGGCAAAGCCACTCTCCCAGTCCAATTAACTGGGGACTGAGAACAAAAAGATGCAGGTGTTGGCATGCCCTTCTTCTAACTGTGGACATCAGGTTCTCTAGCCTTGAACTCTGGGACATGTACAGCTGGCTCTCGGGCCCTCCATCTTCTACTGAGAATTATACCATCAGCTTCCCTGTTTTGAGGCTTTGGACTTGGCCTGAGCTATACTACTGACTCCTTTATTTTCCAGCTTGCTGATGGCCTGTGGTGTGACTTTTTGTTTCTATACTCAGTGAACCAGTTCTCATAATAAATTCCCTCTCATATCTCTGTGTATGTCCTATTGGTTCATTGTCTTTGGAGAACCTTGGCTGAACCACAAGATGTGTCACAGTGTAATTTGCACCCCATTCTGCCAAAGCATTCATGGCTCTTTCTCTTCCTAGTGAAAGATCACTAAGAATATAGCTGTATTAGAGAAAGCTGTGTTTACTGTTCATCTCAGTGAGAGTGAATGCTCACTATGGTGAACCATGGCATATCTCAGTAAGAGAGTGTTAGGCAGGATCTAAAGGATGTGGGCTTTGGTTGGGTAATTTGGGGAGAATCTGAGGACCCAGGATTCTGGAGTGGATGCTGCCTGAAAGCAGAGACAATTTTGTGGTTAGATACCTTAGGAGAACTTCTCTGCAGGAAGAACAGCAAAGCCAAAGCCTTAACTGGGGAAGAAGCAGCAGTCCTTCCTATGATCAGGGAGAGAGGAGTTTTGTGCTTTTGGTTTTTGTTTTTGTTTTATGTCTGTATTCAGATATAATGACTGAGTACCCATGTTTTATCTTTCTTCAACATGGCCTCACCATGGGCTTGTCTGACGGTTTTTCGGTAAAGTTGTTTATGGTCAACAAGAGAATGTTAAAGCCTAGCAAATCATACCAGGTCAGCTCCTGGGATGTCAGGAGTCATACAGAAAAAAAAGGCAAAGCTGCAGAATGTAACTTCAAAAGTGTGAATGTGTGTCTCCATTAATCTCCATATCAATCAGTGCAATTGAGGCTGTGTTTTGGGTGGGTTGCTAATAGTGGTGCAGTGGCACTTACACTAACTACTCTCACCTTCTCATGTATATTTCTTTTTTCTTTGTTTTAAGTAAAGAACCTGCTATGTGAATTTTGAGTTAAAGTAGATGCAGAGCAAGAATAAACAAATTAACACCTGAAGTCTGGACTTATTTCATTAGAATGTTGCCTAAAACAACTGAACACCAGTTGAAGACTATACTGCAATATCAGGACTCTCAGATCTTTGCAATTCTCAAATAGTTCAGTAAGTTTGAGTGTTGAGAAAGTGAATGATTCTAACGTACTAATGTTTCATGTTGCTCAGGTGGTACCAAAGACTTTTATTTATGAATTTGTAGTACTCTCTAGGCAGGCACTGTACCTCTTGAGCCATGCCCCTAGCCGCTTTTGCTTAGTTATTTTTCAGATAAGGTTGTGTGTTTTTGCTTGGAGGCTAGCCTTGGGCTGCAATCCACCTACTACCTCATAGGTAAGTGCTGCCACACCCAGTTTATTGGTTGCGATGGGGGTCTTTCTAACTCTACCACTCCCCTTCCCCAGTACACTTCAAGACACTTGCTAATTGTGGCTTTCTTAAGATTACGAAAAGCAGTAGGTAACAGAAACAAAATCATTTTTCTTTTCCCCTGCCTCATTGACTGCTTTCCAAAGCCCCCAATTCACCCTTAACATTTTGGGAGAGAAAAATGTTGATTTGTGGCCTCTGTGTAGAAATAGTTATGTGTACAGTTGGTGATTAGCACTGTAAACAGTAAGCCTTTAGAGAAATCATCAAGTAACATATTAAATGATATAATTTAGATTTATGCAGTTTGGGCCCCAGAAAACTAATTACTTCACTGGCTGTGTAAATTGTCTGTCATATAGGGTCTTACCCAGCAGACAAATGACTCAGTAGAGAGACTATACCAGGTTTTGGGAAGCATAGGTTTCAGTTTTTACTCTGCCACTCTCTAGGTGACTATGAGTAAGTTACATGATTTTCTTAGGGTTTAGTTTCTTCCTCTGTAGAATAGTCATACTAATGCTTGCTTTTCCTTCCTTGTAGTTACTAGGTCATTTATCAATGAAACAAAAAAAATGCTGTTTCAAATTACATGTGCCTCCAAGGAGGTGGGTCCCCTAGTAGAAAAGCTGGCAATCTGCTAGTTCTTTTGTAGAGGAGAATATATTGATAAACTTGGGAAATACAAAAGTGAGTTTGGCATAGCTTGGGAATGGAGAATGTAGAGAGAGGAATTGCTTTCCATAAGCTGTTTGTAGGCAATTAGGGAGGGAAATGGTGTGGAGAGGAATGGCAGGGAGAAGATAGGGAACAATTAAGGTAAGGGGTCCAGAGATATAATAGAGGAGGACATCTGATAAAATTATCAAGAACAGTGATATGCAATAAGTGATTGAAACTTGTTTATAGTACAAAAATACTTAGGCCCTTCAGTGAAAATTCCTCAAAACACAAGAGCTTTATATTTCTCTTATTTGAAATGAAGATGGGAATAGGACTGGATTTATGAGAATGTAGGAAGGGAAAAGTAGCTGAAAGTGAAAAGCAGAACAAAAATTCTGGGGAGGCAGGAAATTCAAAATAGAAATGAACTTACGTTCCCTCAGGAACACTAAACGATCTCAGGCAGGTGTTTCAGAGTAAAGAATAGGAAGTTGAGTCAGTTTTCCAGACTTGAACGAACAGGATGACTGCAGATGGTATGTGGGTGAAGAATATGAAGGACTAGGGAAAAAAGTACAAATCAACAACAATGTAAGTTGTTATGGTAATTTGGGCAGTTAGAGTGTGTTAGTCATATTTTCTTCATTGTTGCAAAATAGCTGAAATAAGCAATGTAAGAGATGAAGGACTTATTTTGGACCATAGTTTCAGAGGTTTCAATCCACAGTCATCTGGATCCATTGCTTTGGGCCTGCAGTGGTGAGGGACCATATCACAGTGATGGAAGCACAGAGTTGCTCAGTGGTGGCCAGATAGCAGAGCGGAATATCAGGAAGGGACCAGGACCAAGATATACTCTTCAAAGGCATACCTCCAGTGACCCACTTCCTAGCCTAGGCAATAAAGTTTGTAAGATCCCATATCAATGGAAAAAAGCTGGATGTGGTGGCACACACCTGTCATCCCCAATGATGACAAGGAGTATAAATTAGGATGATTGTGGTCCAGGTCAGCCTGGACACAATATTTCCAAAATAATCAGAGCAAAAAGACTGGAGGCATGGCTCAAGTGGTAGAGCACAAAACAAAAACCTGAGGTCTCATGGAAAATTTTGAGGTTCCCAATGCTCTTCTTGGGGCTTGATTGGAGTACATCCCCCAGTGACTAAGCAAGGGAAAGAGAGGAGGGCATGGACAAAATACTTGGGACCTTTGTTTTGTCTTGCTTTGCACACTGCCTGGATAAGGTGAAACTTTCTCCATAATGTCTTCTCTCTTTCCTCCTCAAAGTGTGGTTCAAGAACCAGCAGCATCAACATTACCCGCCTAAGACCTGCTCAACAGGAATCTGCATTTTAACAATTTCCAGGTGACTCATACACACATTAATATTTGAGGTGCTCTCCCCTAGGAAATGTTAGGCAAATCTGTTTTTCAAGTGAAGAGAGCCAGCCCAAAAAGAGAAGGGACATCGTTGCTGCACTAGACCTTTCCTCAGGGATTTGGTTGGGAAGTCATTGTGAATTAAGCAGCTTAGATGTAGAGAAGGGACAAAAGGGACTTGGTCACACATGGATGGGGCCTCTAACAGCTTTAAAAAGGCCTATTTGGTCTCTCAGTATATCTCTCACTGAAAAGAAATAGCAATTGCCACCAGGAAACCAGATGTAGCTGGCATTCCCATTACTCTGGACAGGATTTTAAAGCTGACGAAGAGATTTTGCAAAGTAATCTAGCCATTGTGTTCCTAGTGAAGGGCTGAAAAGAGAATAGTAACATTAGCTTCTGAGGTCAAAAGAAGTATCTTTTATTTCCCCTATATCATCTTAAAATTCCTGGTAGAGTGGTTCCCTCATGAAGTGAGCACTCAATAAATGTCATTAACAGTGATTTGCACCACAGTGGTAATATTTTTAATGCTGCTCATTCCAACAAATGTTCTGCTTCTCATGTTAGCTTTTATGCACCCAGCAACAAAAACGGCACACTGCTGAGTGCACAGAATACTGGGCTCTAGCTAAGTGTGATTGGATATTGATTTTTGGGCCCCAAGAACATTTAGCAATGCAGAAACTGTTGGGTGCTGGATCATTATGGACTGTGAGGCTGACACTGGCAGAATTCCAAAAACTCTAGAGTGACTGTAAGGTCCAAGCTATGGGTTTGACCCTTGTATGTGGCCCTGACCTGTACCTTGGTTCACTGACTGTGTGTCTTGGCTTGGTCACCTGTCTTTATAGATGTATATTTTTTGTCACCAAGCAGACTGGACAGAGAGAAGCAATGCTTAGTGCAAATTCATCCTGACTTTTGGAAAAAACTTAAACTTATAAGCAAGGTGTCTATAGCAAAGAATGGTATAGTTACTGTCCTTTTATATTTTCTGTGGATGCTGATATAAAAGAACTGTGAAAAAATCTATTTAAAAGCCAAATAAGTGGTGAAAGAATAAGAAGAGCTAATAGGTTCACAAGTAGTAGTGAATAAAAAATGACTATAATTTTTTCAACATCTGTTTCTCGAGACATGGGGTCTCTGTCCCCTCTCTCTTCAAGTCTGGGCAGGTTTTGTGGCTCCTGGAAGTGGTATTTGCTACTTTGAGGGGCCCAGGCTTTCTGAAATTAGCAGCTTCTACTTCCTGTCTCTTGGAACACAGCCACATAGAGAGACTTCATGTAGGTCCGGGTGGACTGCCCTAGTTGAGCTTCCAGCCAATATTAACCAGTAATGTGAGTTGACATCTTGGATGCCTAGTCTGAAACATAAAGTCATCTAATGATTGAAGAACATCTCATGATTATTTTCCCATTCATTATTACTTTTGCTCTGAAACACAAAAGACATGAAGTGACTCTTGTCATTGTCTCACCAGAAATGTATACAAGAACCAAGGGAGAACCAGCAAGCTGAGCCAAGTAACTCATAGCACTATAAGAGAGAACAATATATGGTTTTACTACACTTATTTGGGGGTAGATTCTTATTGTAGCAATGGATAACTGCAAGTTACCCTATGAAGAGTAGGAGGTTATTCTAAAGCTATGAAAATCCATGTTTACTTCTTCACATGTGTCCTAAGTGACACTTAAGTCCCTCTTGTGCCCAATGCAAGCCTTTGGCCCACCTAACCTTGGAACATCATACCTTTTAAAGTTTGAAAGATGCCTTCCAGTTATAAAATCTCAAGCTCTAATAAATTGTTGCAGAGACCATCATAATGGTGAGACCATTGGTTATTCCCAATTCTGTTCTCAAACCCAGATCCAAAAGGGGCATATGTGCACTCTGAGCTTGTCCAATAGTGACTCCATCATACTAGTTCTTCATTCAGTTTCTCTAAGGAGGAACTGCTCTGGTAGGGAATCAGTCAGTGCCAAATGATGACCATAAAGTTTCTATTTTTGCCTCTTCTGATAATAGAATTCCTAAAGGGCAGTGCCTATGTTGAAGTCAATATTTTATTATTATCTCTCTTCTTACATCTTATTTTTAGGGAAATTTTGTTAATCCATGAGTCATGGCACATTAGAAGCTGGGATTCCTATATTGGCAAAAAAGAAAAGACAGATAAATTTTGGTGTCCATGTCTATCCTGTTCTAGGTCCAGAGTCTCAGCCCTGGCTGCCCATTACAGTGACCTGGGAACTCCTCAAATACAAGTGAAAGTACTCATGTCTTGGTCTCATCCCAGATTAATTAATTCAATATATCTGAGGCTAGGGTCCCAGGACAGGTATTTCAAAAATTCTCCTGAGGTTATTCATAGATGTAGCAAAGATTGAGAAGTATGTCTAGTCCAATGATTTGATTGGTCTCCTGTTTGTGGTAGAGAGAAAAGTACTAAGCTGTATTTCTCAATAGTGTATATGTCCAAATATTGCATATTTTAAGGCTCAGCTCAACTATTATACACGAGAGACATATGCACACATAGTTGGAATTCAGTAAATATTTATAAAATGAAGACATAAATGAATGTTGAGAAACCTATTCTGCTTTTTCATGGATTTCTCTGGCATACCACCTCTGCTTAGTGTGGATGGAAGATTGAGAGTCTGTTTCTCCATTAGAACTGCCCCACAGCTGCCCTCCCAACACGTGACATAGCCGAGCTGCTATTGCTTTTGAACCTCTCTCTGGATGCTTCCTATTCTGATCTCTTCTTAGTTTTTTTTTTCTTTCATATTTAAATGAATCATCTTTACAAAGGTCTAAAATACCCGCTTTCTACTCTCCTAGGCATGCATAATCAACACAAGGAAGATGGATGCTCCACAGTGTGCTATGGAAGAAAAACTTTTGAAAGTACCAAGAATGAAAAGGCTGCCTACTTATCTCCCTGCTGGCAAAGGGCTAGCTATTTACTGAGCTAAATGATAAATATTCCAAGGACAAGTTCTGAAGGCACCAAGCCCCACAGTACTGTTGGCAGAGCTTCTGTGGTATCTATACAGATGAAGCCACTAGATGTAAATCTTAGCCAGCAAAACAGCCAATGGATAATTGTTTTGGGTTTTAGGGTCTCTGCTGAACTGTTACTAATTTTGAAAATTTCCAGTGATCTTAGGACTCACTTCAGAAAGATAAATCAACATGTTCATTTTCAATTTTTGTATGTAGCATTCTTTGAAACAACATGATTTACTCATCCATTTTTGCTTTTTCTCTGAAACATGAAATTCATCTCATTTTTCCCCTTAGAATTCAGAATTTTAAGAAGTTGCCAAGAAAGTCCTCAGTTTTGTCTGTAATTGTGGAGTTCCCCTTTGAAGTTCAAATCTTTCTTAGCACTAATTCGAGAGGGAGTTATGATTCTGTGATGGACTCATGACATTTCTTATTGGGGATATAAAAGGTCAGATTTTAATGCCTCTTTGTGATATATGCATCTGACTCAAGATCAGGCAGTTTTGAATGATGGGATTTAAATTGTAATTTAGTGAACAGATAAGAAATGAGAAATTACAACTTTGTGGCAATACTTCGGCTACACACCAGTTCCTTAGTGCCTATATGAGGGTTGTGGGTTAGCACTGCTCTTTAAAGGTCCCTTTCAGAGGCACCATGGATGCTCCTGGAGTAAAAGCAAAAGCTCATCTTAGCATAGGTTCCAGTGGTATAGTCATCTGTCTTGGAAAAATAAAGACAACTCATAAGGCATAAGTCCTGAGTATCCTGAAAATTCAGAATACTATTTTACTCCTACTTCTCATTTTGCCAAAATTTTGCCTCAAAATTCTTACCTTGTCCTCCTTTTTTCTCTCAACAAGAATCTTGAATACATAAAGATCCTACTTTCTTCCCTGTGTGTATATATGAAGCAGGATCAATTGAGACAAAATAAACTTGAGGAAAGTTCTTCCTTCCAAATGTAAGATAATCGTGGAGTCTTTGCTCCCATTTCCTGCGTGGGGAATAGGAAATGTTTCTCTCACTTTTTCTCTCTCCCCTACCCTTGTCTATACTTTCTCCTGTTATACTAAAATAAATCCTTGCTAAAAAAGAAAATCACATCTCTCTCTATCCAACTAACAGGTAAGACTTCATTATACATTTATTGAAAATAGATATAATGTGATACAGAACAAGCACTGGAGTTAGATTTAAGTTCTAACTTAAAGCACTTCTGAGCTCTCTGGACTTCAGTTTCCTTACCAGTAAATTACCCCTTCAACCCAGTTTTCTTATTTATAAGTTAATAAGTTGCTTTGAGAGTAAAAGAAATACAGTTTCTTCAAATTGTTCTATTATTACATGGTCTAAGACATGCTAGTTCATGGCTAGTGTACCTCATGATGCCCTCTTACAATCATTCTTTTCTGATGTGGTTTTAAGTTTTGCTCATGGACTCATTCCATGTGCATCATGTTTGTGGGACTATTTTCACAGAGAGGTTTTATATTTGTCATGGCTGGGTGTCGCAAGGATTTTACTTGTCCAGGATGAATTTTTACAGTAACTTGCTGATTTAAGATTCCAACACCATGTACATAGTATTCATTTGGAATCATATCTACATCCGGCATATACTAAGGTTTAGGGGTCCATCAGGCCTGAGTCTTCTTAATTGTTCCCTGAGCTCCTCTGGGACATTTTTCCTGTTCCCCTTACACAAAGCAATAAGTATATAGAAACCAAGTTCTAGCATCACACTTCATATGGGTCCGAGGACTCACCTCTGATTTTCATGATTCTAATCCTAGGATATTAGACAGTCGTGGACCCTAACAGCTGCATTAGCTTGTGTACTAAGTTCCTTTGTGGTGGTGGGTACTAGGAAATTTCCCTTTGTCATTTGAGTCTGACTTTTAAAAAAAAATTATAGTTTTATCTTTTTGTTTTTTCAAAAGGGTCTCAGCTCAGTTTGCAGTGTTGCTGGAACTAAAATCAAGTGTATATTCTTTCTGAGCATTTTCCCTTGGATAACCATTTTATTTCATAGTGTTACCATGTTCACTGGCAAAAGTACTTCTCAAACTGGAGTGCATGAAACTGTCTGGAGGATCTTGTTCAAATTCTGTTCCCTATAGGACTAGGAGCTGCAATTCTGCTTCTTTTTTTTATAACATCTTTTTTAAAATTATTGTTTTATTATTCATATGTGCATACAAGGCTTGGTTCATTTCTCCCCCCTGCCCCCACCCCCTCCCTTACCACCCACTCCGCCCCCTCCCTCTCAACCCCCTCAATACCCAGCAGAAACTATTTTGCCCTTATTTCTAATTTTGTTGAAGAGAAAGTATAAGCAATAATAGGAAGGAACAAGGGTTTTGCTGGTTGAGATAAGGATAGCTATACAGGGCATTGACTCACATTGATTTCCTGTATGTGGGTGTTACCTTCTAGGTTAATTCTTTTTGATCTCACCTTTTCTCTAGTTCCTGGTCCCCTTTTCCTATTGGCCTCAGTTGCTTTTAAGGTATCTGCTTTAGTTTCTCTGCGTTAAGGACAACAAATGCTAGCTAATTTTTTAGGTGTCTTACCTATCCTCACCCCTCCCTTGTGTGCTCTCGCTTTTATCATGTGCTCAAAGTCCAATCCCCTTGTTGTGTTTGCCCTTGATCTAATGTCCACATATGAGGGAGAACATATGATTTTTGGTCTTTTGGGCCAGGCTAACCTCACTCAGAATGATGTTCTCCAATTCCATCCATTTACCAGCGAATGATAACATTTCGTTCTTCTTCATGGCTGCATAAAATTCCATTGTGTATAAATACCACATGTTCTTAATCCATTTGTCAGAATGGGGCATCTTGGCTGTTTCCATAACTTGGCTATTGTGAATAGTGCTGCAATAAACATGGATGTGCAGGTGCCTCTGGAGTAACCTGTGTCACAGTCTTTTGGGTATATCGCAATTCTGCATTTTTAAGAAGTTCTCACATGAAGCTGAAGCTCTTGACCATATGAGTAGTGAGGGTTTGAGTGAGAATAGCAATAATCTCTTCCTAATTGCCAATTTATCAATTGCTGGGATTTGTTTGGTGTGGTTGCCTGATAAACTCTCACTCACTTTGTTCCTCTCACAAATGAAACTATGTTGGAAGAAGTTTTAAAAAAAATGTGAAGACCAATAAGGTATTTCTTCATTTGGAAACAAATCCATAAATTCAAAATGGAATTAAATATAATTTATCTTAAACCCCAGAAGTCTTCACCAGCTTTACCCCCAAACTGCCTCCTACTTCATTTTCTTTTCATTAAACCCATTTTTTCCTTAAGTTGAGATTCTGGGCAAATCAATAAAAGAATTAAATTTCTAATTCAATTAAAGTTTTCCTTGCTTAATCACTTATTGTTAATATTACTATTGATTTCTTTTTATTATTGTTTTGTAAGGCTTTTAGCCTATAAATGTACTCGTAAAGGTTAATATTGATCCTGGAGAGCAGAATATTTGGATATCAAAGAATTGGTATATCAGGTCACTCTTCAGAATATAGGAGGTTGATTATGTGGCCAAAGAGTCAAGTGACGTTCCAAGATTTTACTGTCCTTATGTGGAGTCAGAAGCATTTTCCAAATTTTCTCCATGTACCCCAAAATGTAGAAAAGCAAATCAAAAGCTTATGGGAATCCTGGATGGTCTAACTTTGGCTGTTTACAATTTAATTTTATGTACTAAAATGACATCAACTTGCATAACTCCAACAGGTGAAAAGTCCAGCTGAATTCTTAGGACAAAGGAACATGACAAACAGAAAAGTGATTGTTGTCTCTGGGAGGGAAAGAATCAGTAACTAATGGAAACTCTAAACTATGTTTAGATGTGGCTCACAATCCAACAATCCAAACAAATGATTCTCTCCTGCTAATCTGAATCTGGGAAGGAAAGGCCAGCATGACATTTTCACCTTTCTTCATAGGGCTCTACAGCTAGAGATCCAGTAGAGCGGATCTTTTGCCAGCTTTTTGTCAGTCGTCCCAGGAGCTCATCTGCATGCTCTGGAGTGGGTGTCTCAGCTGTTCCTTATTGGGCACCAGAAACTACAGGGGCTGAAAAATTTATTTCTCTAACCAATAACAAAAGACAGATTAACATGAGACAAAAACATAATTAAGAAGAGAAAACCATATGAATTTATTTAACATAAGTTGTCTGTTACATAGGAGACTTTAAAAATTAAGACCTAAAGAAACAGAGAAGCTTATGTATTTTTATACCTAGTTTGATGAAATGGACAGTTGTAGAGAGTTCATTGAACAGAGAGGGTATGACCTACTGATAATAGACTGAGTGTGGACAGAGGAATTTAGCAAGGCCTATCTGTTCAGATTATCTTGTATCCCTATGTCTTCAGAGATAAGGATGTTCCTTTCCTCTGTGTATACTGTAGGTATTTCTCACAATTTCTCACATGAAGGTCTATAACCTACTTCAGGAGAAGGCTGGAAAATTCCTTTCTAGGTTTTATGGCCTCCTGGGCAGGAGAAGGGCAGGAGAAATTCAGAAAGCCTTCCTGTCTCTGTGGTTTTTCTCAAATACCAACGTGTCATATTTTGGGATAATGTGTCCCGGAACTCCATCATGACCAAACTGTATGACTTAAGAATTAATCAGGGGTGATTAATCAGTAAGGGGTGAGATATGTCATCTTCCCTCATGGACTTACAGAGAACTGGGGTTGCCTTACAACTATTGAGCCTGGTGGGAAGGTGATAGAGTAGAAAGTGCCAGGGAAGGAAAAGCAGTGGGAGGTAGGAAGGAGATCCTTGGGACAAATACCTGACTTTCTAGGGGTTCTTCCTGCACAACCTTAAACAATGCACATAGCTTCTCAGATCTGTTACTTCCTCAACAAAATGGTGGTGGCTTTCCATTTACTGTGTCTTCAATCTGAGACCCTAATGTACCTAAGATCCCTTGTACCTGTGTTCCATCTGGAAACCAGTGAGCCACATGGCAGGAAGGAAACCGTTCATTATAGCCTTACAGTCTGATCAGAGGGGCCTCTGAACAGGAAGAGTAAAGAAATGTGTGGGGAAAAAAAAAAACTGACCCATGTTCTATTTTATGCCAGAAGAAAGTTTGAGGCTTTTGTGACATAAACTGACTTTTTTTGTAGAGAGGATTTAGTGAGTTGAATCATGGCCCACCCAACAGGTTGTGTCCACCTAGAGCCCATGAATCTGGCCTTATTTAGAAAGATGACCTCTGCAGATGTAATTAAGAATCTTGAGATGAGAGCATGTTGGATTAGGGTGTGCTATAAAGGCAATGGCAGCCGGCATGGGAAGGGATTTGACAACTGCTGCTCATGTGGTTGAGTGAATTGTTCCCAATAATTCTTTGAAATTATTCAAAGAAAAAGAAAACCACTAAGGAGTATATACATCAAGGAATTAACATAAAATTAATAGGTCTTAGCTTATTTAAAGGAAAATTGAACATTAAAGGGATGCTTACAATAAAGGCCTATCATGGTAATTTAACAGTATTCAACAATGTTCTAACAATGCTTGACTCCTACCCCAGTGCTCCAAGGAGAGGGGGATCAGTCTAATCTGTCTTAGCTGGTGTCCAGTGTCTTAGTGCTATGGTGATTGGGCCTCTTGAAAATCTAACAGAGTAGAACATACAACTTGCTGTCTTAAAGTGAACCATTTTTACCTAAACAGGGATCTCCAATTGGAAAGCTGTAGTGTCTCAAGTTGTAGAGGTATAGGGAATGTGAAAAGCATTCCTCCCTTTGAGAAGGCAGTGCAGTGCCCAGGGACTCTTTGGGTAGAACTGCATCACGGTTTGGTATTTGTAAAAGAAGCCAGTGCTAGGAGAAGAAAATGGAAAATGTGCAAGTAAAACTCAGTTCTTGAAGGGACAAGGAATTACTTTTTAATATAAATTCTGGGAAAACTTAAAATCCTAACTAGTCACAAGGAAAACCATCTAAAACATTTAAAAACAAAAACCTGTATACTTCTACCAGGGTACTCTGGGGCCTCAAGCCCTATGAAGATCCCAGTCCCAGCCTGTAGGAGGGAGCAGGTTTCCAGGGAAAATCTCCCATCATAACACCCAGTTGGGGGCTAGCATCGCCTTTTGTTGTTCTGGAAACATCTATGTGGAGCCAAAGCCCAGCAGATTATTTTAACTGCATCACTGCCTTTTGGGGAGGGTAGAAGGAGAGATTGATTTTCTCAAACTTTAAATTAGGATGATATGTTTAGAAACCTATATCAAATTTTATAAAAGTTGAGTTTTCGAAGATGGCACTTGGCCTCCCAGGTTTATGTGTGAGGCCCATTGCCACTGCCAGAGGGACATTTGACCCAAAGATCACTACACTTGGTCAGAACTCAGCTTTGACTTGGAGCTTTATTTGTATGTTCTTGGAAGGAATGGAATGTCCATAATAATAAGGAATACTTGTAAAGCACTTTATAATTTAATAATTGCATTTGTCTCCATTTTTTCATTTAATTTTCACAAGAGTCATGTGATCTTAGTGTAACAGATCTGAAAAATCAAAGCCTTAGAGAGACTCGTCTGACTGATTTTCTTATACTGGCAATATAATTAAATGAGATTATATGTATAAAGCCCTAAGACTGTAGCCTGACATTTAGTAAACACCCAGAAATGGAAGCCACCTGCTATCACTCTCATCCTACTTATTGTTGTTATTAATTGCCATCTGGTTGAATTGGCACTGTAGCCAAGATTGCTAACGCCACAGTGCCAATGGGACCTTTTCCCAAACAAGAGCGTGACATTTTCTACTTGATTTTTTTTCCTTTAGGAGTCTTTTCTCCTTCTTTTTGGTTAAACCAGATGGATTATGAGAGCAGTCTGAGAATGCAGCATTACAACATGTAACTCCATTGGCCACCAGGTTGATTGGGTTGATCTGACTGGACAGCACTTGTACTGTAGGTCTATATAAAACATAAATATAAAACTGGAGGTCCTTTCATGAGGAGGACTGAGGTCCAGTAGAGAACAGCAGAAGACTTTGTTAAGGTACTGAGACCACAGAAGAGGGTGGGGCATTTGAGAAGGAGTATAGAGTAAGGGTTTTTTTGAACTTGCAGTGGGCATACTAGCAAACCCTTCTATGCCTTCAGAGGAGGCAAAATTTATACATAATTTACTTTTATGGAGGACTGTGTTGGAAAGGAGTGGGGAGGTTTAGAGTTTCTTTTATTTGGGCACAGACTGGCTCAAGGTAGAGAAGCTGGTGTGAAGAATATCTTCACTTCCATGTTTTCTGGATACTCACATACACAGCACTCTTATTTTCCCAATTGTTAACCAAGAAGAAAAGAATCCTATAACCCTGGGTTGTTGAGTAGAAGGCTCCATTATCCTTATAGATATTTGTGAAGAGTGGTATATGTAGGTAGTGGAGAGAACAGCTAGTCTGACTGACATACTCAGGATGATAAACCTGCTAATCATTGATGAATTCTTGCTGCACACAGAGTGAGTACCATTTGCAAAGTCTTAGAAAAGTGTAAGTAAGAAGACACAGAGATAGTTATATTTCATCCCACCTGGAAATAGAAACCAGAGCTTATCTCTGATGGGATGTTGAAGCAGCTCCCCTATCAGAGTCAGAGGAAGTTTGATTTAAGTGACCCACCCACACAGAGTGAAATCTCGTGGTTAATAACCTACCAGTGGTGTAGGACCAACTAAGTGACTGACTCTCCAATCCTAATTAAACAGTAGATGTTTGAAAGGCTATGTGCAGAACATTGAACTCTCGACACTGTTTCCATGTTGTAGAGACTGAGTTACATGGGCAAAAGTCCTTCAGTGTATAGGGGGCATGCTGAAGTGATGGAAAGACAACTGGACCTGGGGTCACTGGCAACTTGGGCAAGTCCCAACAGCTCTGAGTCTATGATTCCCAAATATATAAAATAAGAGCAGGATCAATTATCTTTGGTAGTTCTTTAATGCAATGTACCTTATTAAATTCTCCCATAACAGGTGAAACTTGGGCTATGGAGTGAAAGAGCAAGGGCTGTGTGGCTCTGAAGTTGGTGATGGTTTAGAGCCTCCAAATGTGGGGGAAAGCGGGCTTTTTATTTGTTTGTTTCTGTGATGTGCTACAATGCACCATATCAACTTCAAAATAAACTGTGACGCTATCATCTGGACTGATTAGCTTATTTTGTTCACTGGAAAAATATTTACCGAGTTCATTTCACTTGTAATATGCTGCAGTCATTGGCTCAAGCAGTGTGAGGTGAACCAAAGATGACCTCATAATGCTTCAGGGAATGGTTAATTCCAGAAAGACTAAAGCTTGTTCTGTCCTTGGTGGCCACTTGGCAAATGTGGGCTAAGGCCATCCAGTGAAACCTATGAGCATACAGTTGACTTAGCTGAACATGGAGCAAGCTGAACATGGAGCAAGGAGTTGGGAAGGAACAGAAGCAGACATCAGGAGCCCTGGATGGATTGTTCACAAGGCATATGACCTTGAAGTCATCTCCTTCATCACTTAGATTTCTCATCAATAAATGAGGCATTTGGTTGAAATGAGCTCTGAGGTTCCTTTGGTTTTAAAAATTTTGTGATTATAAGCCCATCAACACTCCTAGAAAAGAATTCAAAACACATTCTGAGGATGGCAGGTCTGCAGTGTGGCACTTACACAGGAGAAATGGCATGTGCACCTATGCTTGAGCCTCTTTGGGGAGTGAGAACCCAAGGCAAAGAATCACCAAGTGATTCTCCTAAGGCAATGCCCCTAAATCTGTGGTCTGTGCCTTCAACTCTGAGATGTTTTGCTACTCAGAACAGCAGAAATGCTCTTTAAAAACCAGGAACTTCCTGCTTAGGAGAGGTCAAATTTCAAAGCCCTGAGAGATTGAATTCATCTTCTAGTAGAAAACAGGCAATGGTTACTACCAAAAAATAAGAAAAATTGAATAAAAGATAAGGGAGTTTCATGTCTGTTAAGCTATTGGTTGGCAATATATGTGTATGTTTCAATAGTATGTATTTACTTAGAAACAGCCCGGGTTTCATTCAGGTTTTCTTTGGGATGTGCTTAGTTTCTTTATGCCCCAAGTGGAAGGAAGAAATGGTCATTGTTTATATTCAGTCACGTATGGAAAATTATATCTTCTGCAAAGAGATGAGATATTTTAAGATAACATTGCAAATGACAGTGGGGATAGGAGAAGGGGTAATTTTTGGGCTCAGAGCAAACAGAAGAATCCTGTTCTTTGTTTCTGATCCTTTTTGCAGATGTGACCTATTGGTTTTGACATCAGATGTTTGTATGTCGGTTTGATTTATAGAGTGGCTAATTCTGAGGATGGGGAAATCAGGATGGAAATTTTGGAATATCAATCACAGTCTTCATCTGCTTCCTTGTCTGCTATGGCTATAATTTGTAGGTTCTACATGTAAATTAGACATTTTCTTCAACAAGGAAACTAGAAAAAGTAATGCCTGTGTGTATAAACAGTACCCACATCTGCTTTAAGAAGAAATGATAAAGAGTTCTAAGTTTATCTTTTATAACATAGGAGCAAACTTTGTTTTCTGTTATTTATGTCCAGATCTTAGCAACTTTGTCTAGGCCCAGAATTTTCTCTGAATATTTGGAAGAATAATCAAAATCTGGTTGACAAAACTTAGATTTCACTTTTGTGTTTTACATTCTTTGCTTTGGGATTGGGGTGAGGTGAGTTCTGAGGAAGGTAAGAGTAACAGTTGTGCATGTATGAGAAAGGACACAGGACAAACTGAGCCTATGTGCTTCCCTCCTCTACTTGTGACCCCCAAATTCAGCATGGACTTGAATTTGACATGCCCATAGTCAGCCAAGTCTCCTCAAGGACATGCTTCTGGGAAGAATGGGTTGAGAGCAGTTCTTATCAATTCTGCACATCTGGGGCTCCATTTTACCAAAGAAAATTTGGTGAAGAAAATTTTATCAAAGGAAGAATTTTCCTTATATCATTACTATAAATAGTCTGCCTAAAATTTACCATTATGAAAAGAATCTCTTAAGACTTGGGTGATTCTGATTTTCTTTTTCAATGTCTTTATTGAAAAAGTCAAGAACAACAACAAAGTCTGTGTTTGTAAAATGCTATTCAATTTTTGATGTGGTTTTCTTTCCTAAACTATCACTCTGAGTTGCTTAGGGAGGTTGGAAGACAACCCAATTGAGAGGAAAGAAGCCCACAGCTGATTTAGGATTGAGTCTTGCCTTATTATGTGTCCTTAGCAATTTATTAAATCTTAATGATCCTTCTTACTTCATCTGAAAAATGAGGATGAAATAACTCTTGCCTTCTTCAGAGGATGTTGAGAGGTAGGGATGTTCTTTACAAACACACAGGTGCTAGAAACATCACCTCTTTATCACTTAAGTGGAGTTTGTTTTTCATTCATTTCCATGGAGGTGTGGAGTGATGAGAAATCCAGAATCAAGCTATACGGGAGTAGGTTCTTTCCCACTTTTGCTTATTATTCAAACTCAATACCATGTGTGTTTCTGCTGCCCTAGTCAGGGATCTTTTTCTAGCAATTGCTGACCTAGGCATTTGCTGGGTGGAGAATTCAGTTTGTAGGTTACACTCTCCAGTGTGCTGTTGGTGGGTTTGAAGTAGCACAGTCACAATTCGATCAATTGGAGTGGGACCAACTCCAGATATAACTGTGTATGCATATATAGCTCTATAAATTTGAAGGATCCAGATCACCCTAAAATAATTTTTTTTTTCTTCAAGAAAATGACCGTGTTTTCTATGGCTTAGAGTTTTATCTACATCTAGAAGTTACATGTGTTGAATAGCATGCAGGGAGTGATTAAGTTCACAAGCTTTGATTCAGCTACCTTGTTTCAAAGTCTGTCTCTATTACATAAGCTGAATGGCCTTCTACAACCCATGTAACTTTTCTGAATTTGCATTTCCTTATCTATAGAAAGATAATAATGGTAACTATTGAATGGGATAAAAATGGGATAATTTATCATTTGTGGCTTGCATGGTGCTGGAGAGCTGATAAGATCTTACTAGTGTTAGCTATATTATTGAATGTAAATGAAATGAGTGTTTGCTTAGGATTGACTTGCAATCTTTGACAGATTGTGTATGTTGACCTGCTAGATCAGAGACTGGCAAACTATAGCCCATAGGCCAAGTCCAGCCTGCTGCTTGTTTTTGTAAATAAAGTTATATGGGAACACATTTATGCCCATTTGTTTACACACAGTCTATTCCTTCTGTTGTGCTGCAGCAGCCCAGTTGAGTAGCTGCGACAGAGAGTATGGCCTACAATGCCTAAAATATTGACTTTCTGGCCCTTTCCCGAAAAAGTTTGCCAATAGTCATTGCCTCAGTTGAGTTCTAATTTCCCTTCTTTGGCCAACTGGCTGTCTGATCTTTGATACATTACTTAATCTCTTTGGTTTTCTCACATTTAAGAGGAATGGCCAAAGAAACTTGGTTGGACATTTGGCACATGTTAGTCCCTGGAAATGAAATGATACATTGTTACCAGCATTGCTAACTGAGCAAGAGGGTCAAACACTGCCCTCATAACCATGCCTATGGGGACGTGACCCTGGGTGATTGAACATGATATGCCTTTCATGTGGGCCAAAGTAGCCTTAATTTCCATTCTATTCTGGCTTTAACCTACAGTCTTATCTTTATGTAATCCTTGTACTTTGTAATTATTTTTAAAAGGAGAAAAACTGCAGAAAAAAGACACTGAGTAGAGCACCCACATCAGATTAAGGTTTATTCTATATTGATATTCTCAGGATCGCTAGTAAGCTTCCAAGAACTGTAGACACAGACAGCTATCTCCCACTCTTGACATTTTAAGACCATAGCTGAACATAAAAATGTGAGAATGCAGATTATCCTAAAAGTGACATTTTTATGATAAAAGTAATCTATTAAAAGTCACATGAATGGCTATGGCCATTTGACGTTGTTAACAATATAATGATGTGTTAAAATGCTAGAGGAAGGATTATGTCAGTGTTTGATGTTTTTATAAGTTGCTGCTGCATAAAAATGTCAAATAAGAATAATCTTATATTTGACATTTTTCACTTGGTTTCTCACTCAAAATAACTCTGTGAATTCTGGTTACTCTTTTGCTCCCACTTTTGGTTTTTCTTTTTCCCGATATAATTTTCTATGCCCACCCATGTCACTGCTTTATTTCCTTCTGATTAATATTTTTTTAAAAAGAACCTTTGATATTCTCATATTCCCCTATTATCACCTCCAATTTCCTTTTAGTATAAAGGGAGAATGTCTTCCTCATCAATACCATTATATATGTGCACATATAAATTTTTTTTCAGAATCCCAAAATAATATCCCTATATACACTGTGTTCATATGTTCTAAACAGTATGACCCTCAACTCTATTCTGCATGAGATGGGAAGGAGTTTTATAAAAAAGAGCATCTTACAGGGGAAGAATTAGGGAAAAGTTGTAGGTTGTTACCATCAACAGTATGATCAACAATGATGGAGTTTTGGAATGGGCTTGCATTTCTGATGTTTTTGTGTATGCTGGAGAATGTGACATATATGTTTAGGTGGTTTAGGATCTTTTGCAAAGCAGGCATTCTCCCACTTGACCCACACCTCCATTCTGGTTTGGGATTTTTGTAGTCATTGGCTCCCTGTGTGTGCAGACTTTCTGTAGGTACACAAGGAAATGAGAATACATTTATAAAATGAGCTCGTATGTTTGAAAAACGTCAGAAGTGCTGAGTTTTCCTCTTGGTTTTCTGAAGTCATTGAAGGTCACCAGGCCTCAGTTCCACCAACTTCTTCCTTTCTACAGATTTTCTTTTTCTTTTTATTAACCCTGACCCTCTCTCCTTCCCTCCCTCCCTCTCTTCCTTCCTGTCAGAGTAAATGTTTTACCTCCAGTCTAGACTAAATTCCTCCATCCATGTCTTTGAGCCCACCTCCTCCATGTCCCACCAAGACTTCCTCCAAGCAGTAATACCTTCTGTTGCTTGCATCCTTGGTCTTGTCTCCTTCACTGGCTACAAGCCTCACCTCTTGCTTCTATCCCAAAAGATCCCTCCTTGATCCACCTAACATCAAACTCCTTTTTTTTTTTGTAGGTTTTTTTGGGGGGAAGTTGGAAAACAGGATTTCACTATGTAGCCCAGGCTAGCATCAAACTCACCATCTTCCTGCTTGAGCCTCCCCAATGCTGGGATTATAATATGTACCACCACACCAGGATCTAAAGCTTCTTTTAAAACTGTAAGTTGTCTTTATCTGAAATGTCAACACCATCACCATCTACTCACTTCCAAATTCCTTGTGGGCTGTCTTCTGTTTCCTACGAGGTCAGGAACTAGTCTCCTAAAGGGTGGAATTGGGCTTTTAACTCACAAGTCTAGCCATTGTTCTTCTTTTTTTTAGTGATACTGGGATTTGAACTGAGGGCTTACACCTTGACCCACTCCACCAGTCCTTTTTTGTGATGGGTTTTTTCGAGATAGGGTCTCGAACTACTTGACAGGGCTGCTTGGAACTATGATCCTCCTGATCTCTGCCTCCTGAGTCGCTAGGATTACAGATGTGAATCACAGTGCCTGTCCCTAACCTTGTTCTTGCTCCTCCTGTCCTTCCTAAGTTTATTGCTACATGTGAGACTTCTTTCCCGATCCTTCCTTCCTCTGAGCCTATGTTGACCTCAGACTCTTCTTACCTCAGTAGCCTCCTACTTTGTGATGCATCTTCCTCATTGTATTCCTCCTGCAGTTGTTCCTGGACAGTTATATCCTTAGTCCTCTTCTCATTATTAACCTTTGTAACCTCATCTTCTGGTCTTGACATTTACTTGTATGCCTCCAGGATTTGAATTTGTCAGGTTAATACTGTTCCTTTTGCAGTGAGATGCATTGGTCATCTCTTGTACAATGTAATGTGTGCAGAGGAAAAGTCCATCAGTTCACTGTTTTGTTTGGAAAATATTATTTCTGTGACCTTAAATAAATCATGCAATATGTATATATATATATATATATACTTTTTTTTAATTTGAAGAGGTTTTTTTTAATAAACAAAATGTTTTGAGAATTCTACTCTCAGCAGGTTCCAAACACAAACTTGCATTACTATTCTTACAAAGTAGAAAATAGCTTTGGGCTATAAAACCTTTCAAATTGTTTTTTCACAGAAGGGATTTGCATGCTGACTCATTCCTACTATATTTATAACCTATCACCAAAGCACTGCTAAGGCAAGATTTCTAATAAAGCTATGGAAATCACATGCATTGCAATGGAGCTGAATACATTTACATTTGTAGTATTTTAACATTTCCAAATTTATTGCAGATTACCTTGTTTGTGCATGTCTGTGCTTTAATGGTTTTTTATAGCAGAAAATAGTGGTTTATGATTGTATTCCCAGTAGAAATTTATTATGACTCCAACATATGGAGTGTTGCATAAAACTAAACTCATAACATGGGTGGTTTTAATATTGCTTAGCAATATCTACTGTACATTATTGAAAATTAGTGATAATAGAAATGTCAAAGAAGGGAAGTTTGGTTTATGAGAGGAATCTTTATTTTATGCTTAATTTTCACAAAGATTTTGTTCTAAGATGAATATTATCTATCCTTTAACATAATATCAGATCATATAACTGTTCATGACCTCTTTCCCTGTCCTGCTCCCAGATTCCCTCATCCTAATATTTTCTAAAGCAAGAGTTGGGCAAAGGGAAAGTGTCAATGTCAGCCTCCTGCATAAGTCTATCTCCCCAGAAGAACTGTTAGTTCTCTGACAGCCATAAGCCACTGGAACTTTCCATGAGCAGTGGTTATGGAAACTGTTGCTGGAATGCACTGAATCTTTTCTTTTCTCTTTTTCTTTCTTACTTAACCCTTATTGGGCATCCTATTTGAAGGATTTATGATTCCTATTTCCAGTAGCATTTTTGGTTTAGAGACAATACAAGGGTGAGGAAAAGATAAGGCTCATATTTGTATCAATCAGCGTTTTGTCTCCAGGGTAACACAGAAATGCATTCTGGAAGATTTCATTTCTGATCAGTTTCTCAACCTTTGCACGATGAGTGGGGTAAAAAATATACCTAAAACTATTTTTTTTAAAAAGCACATGAGGTTAAAATACTTCATATTTTCTACAGAATAAAATAATTATTTATTTTATGCTCCAAAAAGCATAATGAAACAATATTAGAAGGGAAAACATTGTGCATGATGCTTTTTCCTATCCTTTATGAGTGAATACATTTATTTGGAAAGCTTTTGACTATTTTCCTTTGCCACTCTGCCCCTAAAAGGGACTGCCATTACAGGCATAATCACACTGGAGAATCAGCAAGGAGCTGAAGGAGAATCCATCAAGGATTCTCCAGAGTTTACCATTGTGTTGCATGTTGAGAGCAGCAGAGCTGAATCTAATGCCTTGTATGTTTGAATCCTGGCCATGAATACCTGCCCTTGCTAAAAAGATTATTGTGCAGATTCAAAGTGTTACTGTTCTAAATATGAAAGTTTTGCAATAGGTTTCACAAATGTAAAGCACTGTAGAAAAAACTCTTAAAAGTCAGATCACTGTTCATACCCTACCTGATTTTTAGGTATAGTCCTCCTGGTGATGAGATTATCTGATCTCTGAAAATATTGATCCAGCTTGATCAACTTTTCTTGTCTAAGTTCCAGCAAGAATTTTAGCACCTCTGCTACAGACAGCAAATAGTTCATTAAAAAAAAATTCAAAGTACATGTGTAAAGTACATTTCGTACTCCATGTAGACTGCTGTGGAATTTTTGAGAAGCCCTTAACATTTTAAAAATTCATTGGCATGAAGAAGTTTTCCTGAATGCCTGAAATAGCTTTAAACGATGTCATTTTGTACTTAATGTTTGGCTTTGTTATCTAGCTGACTCTCGCTTTTGGAATATGAAAACACAACTTTTGCCTTCTGCAACAATGAGAATTTGATTGGCGTTTTTCTTTTTGCCCCTAGGCAATTGGAATTTGCCAGTAACTGAAGATTAGTTCTATATACCATGTTAAAATACTTTTTTATGACAATAGGTAGGACCACATACTGAAAAGTCATATGAACTAGCATCTCATGTAGTGACTGGCTAGGAGTTAACCATGACTGGAAGTGTACCTCTTCAACCAGTTGTTTTGACATAGACAGTATAGAATAGATACTGACACTTCAGAAACCAATGGGCAAAGCTGTTATTATAATGTTGACCAATAGCTTCCCATCAGGGTGTCAGGTTAGTGAAAACAGAACAGTCTTCCGTGAAATAATCTTGCAGTGTCAATTTGTTTTTCTCCTTGCAGTCTTCACCTTTATTAATAAAGAAAAAGCACGGGGTCCAAGAAAGAGTGTACAGGATGTATCTCAGATTCAGGCTTGGAGTCATTTATCTGAATTCCAACATTTGGAAGTATGAAGTGGGTGGATCATTATTTTGAGGTGTTGTTGGGGTTGCATAGTGAGACCCCATTTCAAAAAAAAGAGGGTGTATCTCAGAGGGAGAGTATTGGACAACTGAAATGATTGATTTTGCTTCCATCCCAACCACAGACCCATCTGGAGTAGACCGTAGCTATTCTTTAGGCAAATAAATGTCTTTAAATAGAAATAAAGTAGTTTCCAGGAACACTTACATATCACCATGATATCTCTCTAGCATCTCTAGTTCTGAGCATCATTTACTTCCTATTACATTTCATTTAAGTTCATAATTACAAAAGACACAACAGCTCAAAGTGAGTGCCATTATTTCCCAAACCAGGCATGCAGGCACCCCAGAAGAAATTAATCAATGCAGAAATGAGCAGACAGCTGTGAGACAATGAAGTGATAGAAGAAACAGACATCATAAAGCAAATCAAAGACTTTGCTGACAGATTGCACATCAAGGCTGAGAGAAAAGGTTTATACATGAAAAATTGCTAGTAGACCCTCATATTTTTAAAAAAGAATATTAAAGTAGCTGATATAAAGCAATTCAAAACTTTTTCTGCTGCTTTTGGCATGACAATATCTTTTTTAAACTGGCCCTGGTATCCTAGAGACTGTAAACATAGAGATAGAGTAGAAAAACCATGGAGCAGCTCTCTGGGTAGTGAGAGGCATGTGATAAATTATACTTCTAACTTGCTCATGGATTCCTTCAAATGACCAACTTTTGGTCAAACACATGGTTTACAGATGCCTCTGCCTAAAAACACAAATACTTATTTTGGGCTTTTTCCACTAAGAGGATGACATAATGTTCTGTTGAATAAGTCAATTATCATCATTTCAATTCCATCTCTACAGTCTTTTTGGAATGAGAGTCTCTTACAATGACAGCAAACAGTTGATTCTTTGGAAATGTATGAAAAATAATTGCAGCATGCGCCATCAATTTTTAGCAGCAGGTCTCTGGTGAGAAGAGGAATATATCAGAATCATCTGTGTTGTTTTTTTCTTCCTAAACTATACATTCCCCTTTCCAGAGAAAATGATATAATATCCAGCTAGGTGGCCAGAATCCCTGATGGGTAGCATGAGGGTGGCGTTGGGTAGGGTAGAATGAGGAGTGTGTTAAACATCCCCACATGCAATGCTGGTGCTTAACCTCCTGTCTTGAGGACTACCAAATTCTGTTTTGAGTTTACAGGCATAACAATCAAAAGGCAATGTGTTCATCTTAATTTGAGTTTGCAGCCAAATCATTTAAACAACTTTAGTAATGAAAAGATAACTTAGTGGAGAAACTAGTATTCTCAGGGATTCTCTAATATCCTAAAATTAGATTTATTATATATTAAAAAACTTTTATGGTATTTATGTGTACCTACATACATAAAAGAACTTTCAAGAAGTATTATTTTGATTATCATTGATTAATATGTCCAATTAGGTATTTTATTCCCAGTCTTTATCCATTTTTATAACTGCAGTAGCTACCTAGAGCTGTTTTTTTTTAATGAAATATCAATAGATTGAAACTAGAATTAAAACATTCTAGAGTTTAGAAAATGCTAAGCCTTTGGAGTTTCATGCCAGCTTAGTGTCAAAAATGAAGATGATTCCCAAATGCCTTTTGATCTTTGTCATAACCATGAATATACTTTATTTTATTTAGACTCTTAATTAATAAAGACAAACTTATTTCTAGCCTTCCCTATCATCATCCTGCTTTCTAACTGAAAGCTTGATTTTTTTTTTGTTTTATATTTTATAGGCTCATTGCAGGAATAAAAGAGGAAGAAATTTATATAATAACACAAATATGTATTTTCTAGACTTATGGTATAATCCTTATTTTAATGGTTTCTGTATTGTCCTAATGTTTTACTACTAACGGGTATTTTCTTTAACTTGCATTATGAATGCAACACAAAATATTTTTATTATCTGTTGTTTCCAATTGCAAATTTAATCTACACTGGGATTTAGTTTTTAGTTTAAGTTTTCAACAGATTATAATAGAGCTTTTCTGGGTGAAACTGGATTTGGTAGTTTATTCTGGCTTTTCCTCCATTTGTAGAGTACATATCTCGTATTGCCACCGGAGTATCACTAGAAGGGAAGATTTGTATTAAGCACCAAGTACGTGCCTGTGACTGTTGCTAGATGCTTTCCATATGTTCACATTTATTTCTCTAGTAACCTGATGAAATGTTACTATACCTACTTTTTCAGTGAACAAACAGAATCAGAGAGATTAAGGTGCTTGTCTAAGGTTCCATAGCTTTTTATTTTTCTTGGCAGTACTGGGATTTGAACTCCAGGCCTCACACTTTCTAGGCAAGTAGTTTCCCATTTGAGTCATGCCTCCAGCCCTTTTCACTTTTTAGATTATATTTTAGATAGAGTCTTATGGTTTTTGCCCTGAGTCAATCTCAGACCATGCTCCTCCTACCTAGGCCTCCCCGGGTAGCTGGGATTACAGGCACAAAACACCATGCCTGGCTTGTTTTTTGTTGAGTTGGAGGTTTCACTAACTTTTTGTCTGAGCTGACCTCAAGCTGCAATCCTCCTGATCTCTGCTTCCGGAGTAGCTGGAATTACAGGGATGAGCCACCCACCACTCACCCAGCTGGTTCTGTAGCTGTTAAATGGCTAATTTCTGTTGCATGATTATCACCTTTAATGATAATTATTATAGCTACCATTTACTGAGTACTTTGGGGGGGGCAGTACTAGGATTTGAACTCAGATCCTCATGCTTTCTAGGCGGGTGCTCTACCACTTCAGCCACTCTGCCAGGGCCTACTGAGTACTGTTTAGATGTCAAATAATTAAAATTTTTTTTGCATATAGGCATATTTTACACAGGCATCAAAGGAAATAGCAACCACATTTTCCTAATGAGGACATGTAAGATCACCAAGGTTAAGTAAGTTTTTCAAGGTCACAATCTAGTTAGTGATAGAGTAGGGGCTGAGATTTCCAGCACTGTAATGCAATACATTTTTGTGTGTGTTTCATAAGTGAGATCTCTATGTTTTTATCCAGAGCAGTCTTATTAAAATAAGTGGCCAGTTTTCGTGATAATCTTGAAGGACACATTTTTCATTTATATGATAAACTATGGCATACCTATTGTTTTTTTCAAGTCTCTTTGCTTTGGAGTTGTACTCCGGAGTATTCTGTCAACTCCTACAATGATGGGTGATCTGGCAAGGGAGTCATTTTCAGAGTGATCAAACATGCATGTATGTAAATACAAAATTGAGAGTTTGCTTTGTTCATCTGCTTTCATTCCAGCCTAAACACTGAGCTAAAATTGAGACATTGTTCATGGGAGTTTATTGAAGCCTGACATTTCTGTCCAAGATTTGTTTGGCTAACCCTTGAAAGCCTGAACTATTCCATAAGCATCAGGCAAAACACATGGGAATCCTGGGAAAGGCGGGGCTTTTCTCCACAGCTGCTCTGCAGATGGGGGCCCCATGGTCAGGCTGTCCTCTGCAGAATGCTGGGAGCAACAAGCACTCCTCCTTCCTCAAGAGAGAAGCCTCTCCCTCTGCCAAAGGCTTAGGATGTAGGAATGCCACATCACTCACATTCTTTTCCTGACTTCCATTTTGCTCTGGCACTCATCTAAAAACAGAGCTGTCAGCACCTTCATTTTTTTGTTCATCTTGTTCCCCAGCCAAGGATAAGAAATAATATTTTAAAATTCCCAAGTGCCTGTGTTTGGCTATGAAATGGCAATGGGCAATCATTTAGCCACCATACAACCCCAGTTCAGGTTCTAACAGAAATATTGTCTGTGTCCTTCCCTTAGAGTTTCCTGGCTTCTCGTGGTTTTTGGGTGATGGCCAGAGACCAAGGTCCCACCCAGGCTGTTTTCTGAATTTGAGAGTTGACTGATCTTTCACTATCATCAACTCTCAGTGATGTATCATTTCAAGCACTTCTCCTCTTGAACTTGCAGGGATTAATTTCTTATTTTTATGATCGAAATGCTCCTGAGATGTAGAGTAATAACAGATTGCCTAAAGACTCAGGGAGAGGAAAACTGAAACACTTAGAGATGTTTCATCTGTAGTAGAGAAAAGATCATAGTGGCCTGGACAGAGTCCGCACTTAATAAGCTAATGAGACAGAGTTTCTTCTACACAGATCTTGAATGAGTTTTTTTTTTTTTAGTGGTACTGGGGTTTAAACTCAGGACTTCTCATTTGCAACCAGGTACTCTACCGTTCGTGCCATACCTCCAGCCCTCTCTCCCCCTGTTATTTTGGAGATAGTGTCTCCCTTTTTGTGCAGGCTAGCTTGAACCACGTTTCTCCTATTTTATGCTTCCCTCCATCGCTGGGATGACAGGTGCATGCCACCAAGTCCAGCGTTTTTTCGCTTGAAATGGGGTATCACAAACTTTTTTGCCTGGGTGGGCCTGGAACTGTAATCTCCCCTAGTCTCAACCTCCTCTGTATCTTGAGATGACAGGAATGTGTCACTGTGTCCACCTACTTGTTGAGATGGGTCTCATTAACTTTTTTCTCAGGGTTGACTTTGAACCTCAATCCTCCCAATTCCAACCTCTCATGTAGCTAGGATTATAGACATGAGACACTGGCACTCGGTTCCAGTAGAATCTGTGTTCTTTGGATATGGGCACCCCATGGAAGACTTGGTAAAGGAAGTCTTTTAGTTGTTGAAGAGTTTTAGTATTTTAATTAATAGATTTTCCTTTTTTTTTGCAATTTATATGACACCCACTCATCTTATTCATTTAACAAAGACTTCTTAAGTACCTGCTAGGGAAGCTGAAGGAGTATGTAATTTGAAAACACAAACTCCAGAATCAGACAGTTGGGTTTCAAATCCTGGTTTCTCCATTTGTGAGCCTTGTGGTCTTGGGCAAGTTATTTAACCTCTCCTGCCTTATTTTGTCCACTTTTAATTGGAAGTAGTTATAATACTTGTGTCATAGATTATTTTGAGGAATAATATACAGGAAGATTTGCGACATATAGAAATCCTTTAACAACCATTGTCATTATTAATAAAGACACTGTGCCTATTTTTACTGGAATTATAAATATCTAAGGAGAAGTGCCTCCCCTGAAATTGTTGATAATGTACTGAAATAGTCAAATGCAGACACAGAAGAAAAAATGCAAAATTCAGTCACAGTACAGAATCTGTCACATATGACTAAATGCCAGTGACTTTCTAAGTTCCTTTCAACTTTAAGATTCCAATAATACAAGCTGGAGCTTTTATAGGAAGATGTCACTGTGCCTGAGTAGCTGGGATAGCTTTGGGTGGGGGAGAGATGAGGCCTCTCTTAATCCTATTCCAACACCATCTACCTCTCTACCATTAATCACATCCAAATGAACTTCTCACTAAACCGTTGGCCCTTTTGCAATTCCATGCCTTTGTACACACTGGTATTTCTTCCTACATTGTTCCTACATTGTATTTTTTCCCCTAGGTTGTAACAGAATCAGGATTTTCTTTTTTTGTACAGTGGATCATTTTCCCCTAAAATAGAGCTCATTGCCCTCTTACTTCCCCAGCATCCCACCCACCACTCATTTTGTCCTTCACCTCACTCTGGGGCCTTTACATGAATTAGTTTCTCAACCTGCTCCTCACTTCTCTCCTTGATCTTGACTCTTAAATATGAAAGAAGGGGTGGTGACATCCAGAACCAGACATTTGCATGACGAAATTCACAGCACATGAAGTGAATTTGAAATTCGACATGTTCCATAGTTTTTACATGTGAATGCATCTAACCAATTAAGCTGGAAACAATCACAGTGAGTGCTCATATAGACCCAGCATACATGGAAATATCGATGGACATAATTTCTGGAAAATAGGATAAACATCACCTAATTTTAGGATCAAGTGTACATTATCTGTCAAACTGAAAATCCTTATTTTTTTTCAAAGGTGGAATTATAGATCTTTAGCATCTGGGAAAAGTGTAGCTAAAGAATAGAGTATTTGAATGCCAGAGTGTGACAGTGCTCCTGGATTAAAATGCTATTAAACATTAAAATGCTTAATAATATTAAGGTACTATTTCTGATTGCACTAGCCTGATTAGAGGCACTTCTCTTTTTTTTTTTTTTTTTTTTTTTGTTTTTTTTACTCTCCCACAGTCAGCTATCCATTGTGGAAAAGCCTACCAGCACCTCCATGGCTAAGGGCAAGAGGAGGAGGCAACTCAGCCAGTTGGTGAGGCCCAAGACCAACTGGCAAAGTGTTAAAGACAGTTGAGGGCAGCCCATTTGGGCATCAAGGGTAGGAAGGGGGCAGGAGCCCCTGAGGCTCCTCTTCATTCTTCCCAGGCCTCCCTGATCCACCCCTATCTGCCCCTACTTTCATCACCTCCAGGCAGGGCGCCTAGGCAGTGAAGAGCCTGCTGGGAGGTGACATGCTAGGGCATCGGAGGTGGGGACTTTTGGGACAAGGTGGTCCTTGGGGACTTTCTGGGTGGCATCCAAAGGAGAATGAGGAGTTTGGGAACAAGTGAAGACCTAGAGCCAAAGGCAGGTGCTGGGACCCGGTCTCACCGCAGGCTGGGGTGCTGTTGTAAGGGCTATGCCTGGATTTCACCACGCAAAATGACCTTGCAGTTCTCAGGAGGCACTTCTCTTGTCTGCTTCACAAGTAGAGGCATAGGGAGCTCCCGTCATGTTTCTAGGGTCCCCATTACATGGACTGCTTGATAATACTAGGACACAAGATGAGGAAGAGGATCTCACACTAAGTTTGGTGATCCTTCCTACTCTGAAAACCCATAGGATCTTGAGCCACTGGGATTATCTTCAGATTTCCCCAGGCCCCATGGATGCCCTTAAGATAGCCATGAATTTCTGAGAAGCCCAGATCCTGAGTTTTTCTAGAAAAGATGCATAATCCGTTATGCCTTAACAGTTCCAGTTAGCATCTCATGGCTTCTCATCCAGTATGGGACTCAGGGAGGCCACTAATTAACTATGTGACCTTGAGAAAGTCATAGCCAGTGGGCTGAATAATAACCAGGACTCCTTCCAACTCTAGGTTGCCTGGATTTCCTTTCTCACACATATCTTCCTGTTCCCCCAAACTCCTCACTGGCTCTTAGTGGAAAATTCTTCATATTGTGCTTAACAGGCTGTTAAATTACCTTAATTAAAGTGTCAAGGGATGTGAATTGAAGATTACTCAGAGCTGCCACCCCAACCTGTCCTTAGCCAGCTGGAGAAGTTTTCTGCCAAAGAGATTCAGATGTACAATGCTTAGTAAGTCCTTTATGGGTTAACACTGAGCCATGCTGTTTAGGTATGCTGTTTAGCTCAATGACAGTTGTTTTTGACAGACTTTCCAGAAGGCTTCATTAAATGATGACTTAATCACATTCAAGACTTCATATAGAAAAAGGGTGAAAAATATGGGAGAAAGAAAGTTTCAGCCTTGTTCTGATCCCTCTGTCACTTGGGTCAAGGCAGCTGTGTCCAAAGTTGTAGTCTGTTTCTGATGTTGGACCTCTCAGAGACACTTATGCAACCTGCTATTTCTGGGATGCTTCTAACTTTGAAAAACTATGTCTTAGAAGCAATACATTGACTTGGATGACATTTTGCATAAGAAAAGAAAGTCAAGCATAATTGGTTCAGGATTTTTGTTTGCATTAGTCAAATACTCATGGCAATAGTAGAAACAGGAAAAGTTTGTGAAGATCAGGTTGACACTACACATTTCCCAAGAGAGAATAATATGCCAAATTGGAAAACGCATGCAACACTGATCTTCTGTGTAAATGCAGTTATCTACTAGGTGTGGAGAGAATAGTGCTCTAGGGTCATCTCCTTATCCCCAAATCCTCCCAGCATAGGAGCTCCCGGTCTGAAAGTCTATTAGATTCAGAGGATGCTAAGCATAATACCTAAAAGCTCACACTTTAGGCACCCTTTGGGTTCAATGGCACATCTTAGTGGTGTGACTTAGATGAGATCTGGTGCATTCAGGGTGGTATGGCAATAGACATGGTGTGACTTTCAGAAGAGCTACTTAACATCTCTGTGCCTCAGTCTCCTCACCTGTGAAACTAGTACCTATTTCTTTGTATTCTTATGAATGTTGAATGACTTAATATACCTACAGGGCTTAAAATAGAATCTGGCCTCTGAAAAGTGCTGTGTAAGTCTACAAGTTCATTTCAGATGTCTGAACTTGGAGTTTTGTTTAAAATCCAAATAACCTAAAGACAAGTAAGAACAAAAAAATTACTGTCAGTCATTTATATTTTAACATGGATTAATTCCCTTCTCTGTTCTGAGGGGTTCTGGGAATCATGAAGACTATGGGAACTTAGAAATAAGAGGATTCTGAGGAACAAATGCAGGTAAGGGAGAAAAAGTGAAGAGGATGGCTGACTGAAGATACTGCTTTTGAGGCAGCCCTGTCTGTTGTTGTATACATTCTAGCTTCCATAAATATTCTGTTTTCAGATTCTTAATCAATTCTTCCCTATGATTTACTTATTATTCAACCATTGGATTATGTTTCACAAAGACTTTTCTGTCTCGTTGAGATAAAAATCAAGGGGTATTTTTTTAGCATCTGTTTTCTCATACCCTTTGTCTTAACACTTAAGCAGACAACAGACACAGTTGGTTTATTAATCTTACTCTTGTTCTACTAGGAGCTAATTTTGGCTTCTCTTAACAGGTGAGTTATTTTTAAACATCTTTGATTCCTTTAAGTTGAGCATGCATTCAACTTCCCAGGAGTCTTGTCAAGACAGAGATGATCCAGCCCCGTGCCAGTTTCTGATTAATTGTGGGATAGGGACAGTGAATGTGCATTTTGAACAGGTCCCCAGGTGGTACTGATACTGCTGGTTCAGGGACCACACTTTGAGAACCACTACCCAATAGCAGAGTGTGCGATATCAATTGTACATTGAAATCATCTGAAGAACTTAAAAAGCCCTGGTACCTGCGTCCCATTCTCTAGAGATTCTGACTTTTGGGGATGGCCTGGATATTGGCATTTATTTTTAAAACACAGTACTTTTAGGCAGAGAGGTTATGGCTGAACCCATTGTGCTTTATTTCTCTTTTTCTTTTGGCAGTACAGGGGTTTAAATTCAGGTTCTCATGCTTGCAAGGCAGGCACTCTAGAAAAATTTTCTTGTGTGTACCCACAATTTTATCTCAAAGAAGATCATAGACTGGCGAACAAAAATAGGCTCTTTAGTAGTTACCCTTGCCTAATTAAAAAAAACAAAACCTCTTGGAATTATTTTCTGTGAGCATGACTGCATTGGCCTAATAAACAAAAACATTTTTTTTCTGGGTACTTTTGGAATCTATAAGAAAAGAAATTTGCTGCTATAGTAATGGAGAGCTTGTGCACAGTCATGGGGGCACTAGGTGAAAGTACTTCTGTTGACGTTACAACCCCCAGGGCCTTTTCTTGGTCATGCAATGTGAAGTGGTGCTCTCCTACTTTGTAACTACAGAGACAGAGGGGCTCATGCCCTCTTGCTTGCCATGGCAACCATCAGGGAACAATCGAGGGTTTTGTCCACCTAGGGCAAGTGGCTCTGGATCAGTTAGATAGAAGTTGGTCAATAAAACTCATTAATACACTGTGGAAACAGCTGATAATTGTGCCTCTTGTCAGACTCCCTGATGGAGGCCGTGTGAAAAAAAGTTTAACTAGCTGTGGCCTTTACTTTATTTGATAAAGTGTAGTTTACTTTCTACTTGAGGTTTTTATTGACCATAATAATTCTAATTGAAATAAACATTTTGATTACAGCTCTGTTCCACAACTGCTTAATAGGGAACTAAAATAACTTTCAATAATCATTTTGTCCAAATGGGATTCATTTAGCCTGACAGTTATTCCAGGCATTTATTGGCATGCTGCAGGCTGGGAGTGTTTCCGAGCATAATTACGGGAACATTTTACACTGGGGTTAACCTTACCAAAATGACAGACAGAAAAGTGGTGTAAAGGAGCAAATAAAACCCATAATCTGCCATAGAAACTCATAAATGAATCCCCTTTCTCCACTGTTTCTGATGCCCAGGGCTCTAGTTAAAATTAAAAGGAGTTTTCTTTTGAAACTGACAGTCTGGCTACAGGAGCACACTTTAATAGTGTACACTGCAAATCTGGTGCTCGTGGGCAAAGGGGAATTTTATGGCCACTCAGTATTCTTTGGATTCAACTAGGGGGATCTGGGTTGTGTGTGGCCTAGGGGAAGAAATGTCTGCTGTCCAGCAATAGTCAGAGGCTCTATCCCTCTGCCCCAAGGAAGAACTGTTCCTGTCTTCTTCCTTAGATATGGGATCAAGGAGATTGAGAGTCCAACTTGCTTGGGACACTGACCTTTCTCAATGTCTTTCCAAAGATAGGAAAGACAGAGTTACCTACTGTTGTCTCTATCTTCTTCCTTGGAAGCCTTCTCTAATCAACCCCATCCCCAAACACATGAGACTTTTGATGCATGAAATTGGAAACCAGAATACTTGTGAATGGGATTAGCAGACGAGGCAATTGTAGCTTCTCAGAAGGACATTGACCCATCCCTGTCACATCTGAGATGAATCTTCCTTGTTATGCCCAGGACTATATTCAGTGTGGTAGGCAGTTAAAATAGGGCACAGCAGTGATCTAGGACTTTCTTACGGGCCCCAGGCTCTTCTGGATGAATAGAGATTGGGTGAAATCTTCCAAGAAACCCAAAAGTCTAACACAATTTAAACAAGTTCATTACTAAGATGGGAGATACTTATTATGTTAAATTCTACCTTTGAGACATTTGAAAACTGGAAACCTACACTGCTGAAAAGAAATATTCTTTAATGATTCAATGACTCACCAGGGTTTTGGTAAGGCCAGTGAAATTTGCTATAGTTGCTTTATGTGGGTTCTTTAGAACCAGTTGCAATCTAAGGAAATCCTCTGCTGCTCCAGGTAAAATAGAAGACAGGGTTGTTTGGCAGGTGTGTGGACAGTAGCTGCCCTTTCCAAATTGCCCCATAATTACACACTCCAAAGTGATGCTTCTGTCTTAAGAGGGCTTCAGGCTCACCTGGAGTGCCATACCTGCAGTCACTCTATTTCCTACTCACCCAGACAAATGTACCTTCTTTGTTCTTTAAGCAGGTTTAGTTGGATTTTTAGCTACTTAAAACTAAAGACAGCTCAACTAATAAATGGACCTTTGGTGCTTTTACACTAACATCCAGAAAAAAGTAATAAGGTAAACTATATACCTGGATTGGGAGACCAGAAGACATCATTCCCTGTGGTTACCAAGTGATTCCTATCTTGGGTTAACCTGGAGCATGAGTCATCACAATCCTTTGGGAATACATTAGGTTCCAACCCTGCTCTACAATTCCGTATGAAATTGATGTTATTTCAAATGCCCATACAATGAATATCAAACTGCTTCCTTTTGATTTATGTGCCTGTAGCTTCTTCTAAGGCCAGGAATCACCCTGTACCTCACTTCATGACTAATGTAGACAAATTCACCTAGCATCACCACAATGAAAAATTTATACTGCTTTATATGTAAGCTTTATTTTGCAAAACACTGGATCTCCTCTAAGGCAAAACATGTTAGAATTCTAGACAGAATAAGTGCTTTTATTTGCTTCAACCTCCATGTAATAAAAATAGGATCTAGTAGGTGTTAATAAAAGTAGTTAAGCCACACACTCACATAAAGTAAGTATTTCCACAGACTTCTACATTGGAGACACCTGGAGGAATCTGCTTGTGATGTAACATAGAAGGTCACTCGACTATCTGTTCTTAAAACTGTATAAAGCTGGGCCTTGTTGTTCACACTTGTAATCCCTGCTCCTTGAGAGGTGGAGATAGGAGGATTACAGCCTGAGGCCTGCCAGGCAAAAGGGTGAGATCCTATTTGAAAAACAAACTAAAAGCAATAAAAGATTGGGGGACGTGGTTCAAGCATGAGGCCCCGAGTTCAATCCCCAGTACTGCAAAAAAAAAATTAAATAAATAAAAAATAAAAGACAAACAAAAAGCACCAAACCAATCAAACAAACACCATATCTATAAACATATTTGCTTTTGTGAAACTGAATGCAATATCACCTTTTGTTTGCATAACATCCTTTCCTTGGTGTATTAGAATCTGATGGGGAGCATGTACTGATCTTTTTAAAAAAGTCTTTGAGGGCTAGCCGTTTCCATAACCCCTCTGCCTGCACCTCCATGCCCAAAGCAAAACCTCAGACCTTTACATTATAGATGAGGGAATCAAGAGAGCACAATCTTTCCAGTCAGGTAGACTTTCCACTTGCAGATCCAAGGCTATGTTTGGCTTATGCTGTTCTCATTAGAAATTGTGTCTTTCTTGGATAATTTTGTCTGCCTCTCTTTGTGAACACAATTTTGACAGAACTGGGGCAGACAGAAAACAGAGGAGTTTATTACAACTAACATTTACAGGAACACGTACATGTTTTTTACAAGAAGGATCATGTCCACAAGCTTACAGAAGACCCAAGATGTAGGAAGATCTACTGGGGGTGTGGAGGGAGGATACTGTAGAATCTATAGGATCTGTAGAATATCAAATGGATAAGAATTGTATAATGAAAATTCAATCCTAGAATTTTTGGACTGAAGTGACTTGTGAGTTTTCAAACAATTATAATGTAGCAACCCTATGCCATTTGTGGGAATCTGGAACATCTCCACCAGTGTATTGACTTTGAACTTCCATAATTATGACTGTTGCCAATAACGACTCCTTCTGTTTGCATTCTTCTTTATGACCATTGGGAAGTATTTAACTTCCACTAACTTGATTCCCATCCTGGGCCTGACCTCAGGTCAAGACCATGTACTCTGAAAGAGGTGCTGTTGTTCAATACTACCATTTTACCACATTGTGAGTGGTTCTTGGTTATGCACATTTTTTTTTGCGTTTTTTATTTTGAGCACTGATTTCTTTTCTGAATATTTCAGTGTTTTCTTTCTCATAGTCCTTTGAATTTTGAGAAGGAAAGATGAATCTCAATCCCTTTATTTTTAGTAGAAATGCAATTGTAAAATAAATGGTTAAATGATTTGAGAAGAATTAGTGTTCACTCGTGTCTCAGGAGCAGCCACAAGAGAATGGGCAGGTTGACTCCAGTGCTAAACAACACTCCTTCCTGCACTGAGTCTCTTCGTTGACTTTATTGGACACATATTTCTCCCTTCTTGCTCAGAGACCATCTGTGCTTTTCATCATCTAGACCCTTCCTGTTTCCTACTCCTGCTTGTCACTGTTGTGACTTAAATTATAGTGCCCCAAATTCATATGTTGAAGTGCTGTCCCCAACTTCCTCAAGATGTAGCCTTATTTAGAAATAAGGTTATGGCAGACATAATTAGTTAATTTAAGATGAGGTCATCCTAGAGTAGGGTGGGTCTACTGGCGTTCTTATAAAAAGGGGAAATTTGAGCATTGAGATAGAGATACAAGGAGGATTCCATGTGAAAGCTGGAGTTATGCGTTAGAGTTAGGAGAATGGCCTGAAACAGATTTTTCCCTGGAGCCTTCAGGGGGAACATGCCTGACTGACACCTTGCCTTTGGACTTCTGTCTCCAGAACTATAAGACACAAGTCTGTCATACTTCGTTTTGGTAGCCATAGAAAGCGAGCACAGTCTCTCATCATTCACACACAAACACACACACACACACACACACACACACACACACACACACACGTTTGGCTTTCTTGTGTTCCTTTGAATCAGGACCTTAATTGGCAACAGCTTAGTTAATCTACAAATGTCTAAGCTGTGAAGGACCCCGTGTCATGTTCTGCTGCAATCCATATCTGAGGAAAGGAAACCAAGTTCACCCCATTTACGGAGGGTGGCTACTCCCACTGCAGACAGGGTGCTTTAGGGAAAGTCAACATCTACTATTAGGCTGTCTGGTCAACCCTTGTGTTTCTGCTTCCCAAGCACATTTGCATTTTAGCAGGTCCTTCAGTGCCTCAACCTAAAGAAGTCAATAATGCAGACATTTCTGGTCTTGTGACAGGCCAGTGGGGGCAGTATTTTGCGAGAGGGAGGGCATTTTCGGGTGGGGCTGAGGTTGGAATAAAGGCAATATTTTCCTACATGTCTAGCAAGGCATCTGTGCAACTGGCAGCTGGTGGCTGTTCCCCTTGCTGAAATCCGGCTCTGTCCACATTGTTGGCATCGAGTCCCAACCTGCTCATGGAGTATTCTGCAGCAGGTACAGACAGCTTTTTATAGCTTCCTTTTCTTTTACCCTAGAAGAATTTCCTCAAAATCTGTCTTCAGGGACTGGAAAAGAACCTCAAGCCATTTATTATTGTTCTCAAACATTTTATGCAAACCCAAGAGAATTCGCAGGCCTCCCTGGACCATGTTTCAGGAGGAAGGATGTCCAATCAGAGGGAATACATTTTGCTCACAACAGCATTTTGAAGGACCCATGCCCGGAGAGCGACATTTGTCCCTGGGAGTAAACTTTAAATTACATCACAAATTAACATTTTAAAATTAAAGCTGGCATTTCTGACCTGCCTGCTGGCAGCTACGATCATGCTGAAAAGTGACATCATTTATGACACTGGCAGTTAAGAAGCCCAGTGTTTGAGGTCGTAAAACAGTTTCCAGGCCTGATTTAATATCGATTTTGCTGTCAGGCTAACTTTACTTTAATATTTAAACAAATGTTTAATGTTTAAACAGCCTGATTTTCCCCTTTTCATTTTTCTGTAGCTTTAACCCAGTGTTATCTATGTTGAAACAATTTCCCCTTGGGCCAGCTTCCATATTGTACTGACCTATCAGTAGCAATATTCTTTGATTTATTATCCCAATTTATATGATATAACCAAACCTTTCTTTTCCTTTGAGATAGAATGACCATCCTGTTACTATATCTATATACTTCCTGTTGTGTGGATGTTATGATAATCTATTGTTACAGTATGGGTAAATTGTTAGACCCAAAGGGACAAAAACTGTCTTATAAGCAGATGACTTCTCACATGAAGGCTTAAATTGTTCATTGTGCATAGTAACCTTGGGACCAGCACATTGGACCTAGAAGAAAGAACTGGGCAGTAATACTTATAGGAGTCTCTAGTTTTGAACTAAGTCAGCCTCTTATTTTATAATCTTTTGGTAGGAGGGCAACTTTTATTTCACTTGCTTCAAATTGTGCTAAAATAAAATGATAAGAAGCTTTTATCAATTCTTGATTTACATAATTGCAATGGAAGCTGCTAAACTAGTGATAATAGTGGGAATGAAAATGTGTGAACTTCAAAAGGAAAGCGAAATCCATGAAGTGCACCTTCGGAAGCCACCTCCTCATTGCCCTTCCTTCTAGTGCCACATTCAGACTACTAAATCACCTAGCAAAACTCGGCTGGAATGGGATAAAACAAGTAAGTTATGATATGCACAGGGCAAAGGGGGCAGTATTTTGTTTTAATAGGTAGTCCTTTCCCCCTTGCATTCTTAACTTAGCATCCTGCCTATTTCTTCTGGGGCTTTTGGAATTTCCCCTTTCTCCTTCTGCAAAGATAAAAGGGCAGCCAATTCATGAGCTGTGTACTATGAGGATTATAAATCTCTCATTTGTCAGTTCTCATTTCTATCTGACGTATATTTTCACACATCTTGAATTCAGTGTCTGACCAGAGACTGAGCTTGAAATTTCAAGGATCAAGTAGGTAGGCTTTCTGTTGTCTAAGATACTCCTAATTAGTCTGTTTTTGTTTTTCACTCAAGTGTATTATACACATACAAGGAAATTCTGTGACTTTTGAATAAATCAGCCCACCAAATTGTAATTATTCATCTTTCTGAGTGCTCTGTATAGAATTATCAAATTCAAGGATGCTTCATTTGTTAGAAAAACAAGGAATTAATTTTATGAATCCAGTCTTGATCTACAACTCAGTTTTTTTTTATATGCTATCTTCTTGGAATCCCTTGTGCTACATCTTTGATGTTGGGGAGTAATTTCTGCATTTTGTGGAAGTAAAGGTGATTTTCTTAGTCTATTATGACAGTCTGACAAAAAGATTTTTTATTTCATAAGAAAGCAGCCATGAAGTAAATATGACCCTTCAGTCACATGAATCAAAACAAGTGTGTGTGCGTGCGTGTGTGTCTGACAGAGAGAGAGAGAGAGGGAGGGAAGCAGGGAGGGAGGATGGGAGAGACAGAGAGAGAGAGAGAGAGAGAGAGAGAGAGAGAGAGAGAGAGAGCAAGCAGACTACATAGCAGCATTTTGTGGATTTCAATAAGCCATTTCACAAAAAGCAGCCCTGAACTACCCAGAGCACTACTGGGTGGGGATGGCGTGCTTCTTGAAAATGCAGATCCTTCTCAGACCTGATGAGTCAGAATTCTGGCTGTGAGGCCTATAGTCTTAGAACAAACACTGCAATAGATCATATCGCCTCCATCCAGGATAAGTGACAATGCAGTGACTTCTAATGAGGTTATTAATACAAAAGAGAAAGAGAAAGCAAATTTTGACCAGTATGGCCATCATTCATCATCACAGAGCTCAGCATCAAGTGGATCAACACCAATTAGTGTTCTCTAAAATGGGATTTCTGGCCAACCTGGTCAACCAATGGTGTTGCTTTTCCTTTTCATTATGACCAAGGGCCTACATTATTTGTGTCTTTGTCTGATCACTTCTTTAAATTAAATCCGTCACACTGTTTATCTTGTTGAGCTTCCATCATGAGAAACTTCAACAGCTCCCTCTCTTAACTCAAAGAGTTGCTCATTTGGATTTCTTTGCTGAAGGGTAAAAGTACTTAATGCCAGCATCATGACCCAATAGGCAGCATAGGTAATATCCCGTGTTTAACAAGCTAAGAAAAATCCAGTGAACCCAGGTGAGTGTGCAGGAAAGACAAAGAGAAGGAAGAAGAAGAAGATCTAGTTGTAAAGGAGGAAGAGTAAACTGGGAGAAGGCGCAAAGTTGCAATACATTATATCCAGACTATTTCTGAGAACTTACCTGCTGGGGATAATTGGTTTGTAGATGGCAAATGGATGGTGTGGTGGTGAACGAGTTCAATCTCTGCCCCCTCCTGAGAGGTCAAAGGTAACCTTGCCTTTTCTCTTACTACTTCCCCCAAATAAAAACAATCCTTGTGGCTGGTGCTGTCTGTCTGAGACAGTACTGGAGCCAAGTGCTGATTGATGACAGGCTGGGATTTACTGGTGGTGAAAAGCCTTTGCAGGATCACCAAGCAAGTGAAAAAAAGGTGTAATGATTGAATTATATATTCTCTTTCTATGATTGAAAATAATATCAGACAACTGACTCCAGTGCCAGACAGATTACATAAGCACAAGTTAAGTGGTAGAATAAAAATGAGTGATTTTCCTCCTTGACTTAAATACAGCACTAAGTAGTGTGCCCTTGAATTCAGCAGAAAGCAATTTCCTCCTCCCCAGTAACAGCTAGGGGGCATTGCAAATGCAAATTGAGTTAGCTTTGCATTTTTAATATTCTACATATCCATAACTCACTGCTGAGATTATAGCGATGTTATTGCAACCACTTGGGCATATTTAAATTATTTTGCACCTCTGAACTTTTGCATTAACTTTAACACTGGTGCTTAAGATATATGTTTTAATCTATAGAAAGGCCTATGCTCATAGGAACTCTAGTCATTGTGACTGGGACTCCTAACAGTATGGTACAGACTGTTATTTAGGGTGTCATGTTCTCTTTTGAAGGAGAGTTTGTTGAAGTCATTCCTGGTAATAGGGAAAGATAAAAACCTCAATTGCTATATCACAATGTAAAGCCATCTCCTGAAAGAACATGGGTATCCACCAGGGCACCTAGTGCAGTGGCATTACGAAACATCTTACAGTTCCATAATGGGCAGTGAGAATTTCATCAGCTGGCGATCAATAGTAACTCAATTTGTTTTTGAAAACTTCCTTCCATGTATGTAACAGGATTAAGCTTACCCTATTGGGAGTGGATGAGACTGGAGAAGAGCAGGAAATAAAGAACCAGCATGTCTCATGCTGGGTTTTATAAAAGAGAATAGCCTCCTATCCCAACTACTTAAGATCATTTTTGACCTGAGTGTAGTTGCGACTAGTGAAGTCTGCCTGTGAATCCTGCTAAAGTCTGCTGATACATATTCTGCCTATGAGATTCTACTAGGTACGTCATTCCTTTATAAAGCTTCTGTGTTGCAGAGTGGCAGAGGCCAGGTTGCTGCAGAGGTGGCTTTACAGTCATGGAGGAGAGGGGGATTGACAAGGGGAGGATGGTATTTCAGGGGGAAAACGTGGTATTTCTCCTTCTTTCCTTCTGTCCCTCTCTTCCTTTCTCCCTTTCTTCCTTCCCTCCTCCCTTCCTTACTCTGGGTAAGTTCATTAATATGCTTTGAGAAATAGATTAGGGTTTGAAGGAAAAATAATAAGTTAATGTATTCCTTTGAGACCAATTTGGAACAAGGGAACCCAATTTCTTCTCCTTTCTCCAAGTCCATGCTTATGTTGTAGGTCAAAATACATTCAAGACTCACTAATTTGGACTCACCTGCACGTGGATATTTTGAATTATATTGATTGCCAAGCAGTACCATTTTTGTGCCCGCTCATGAAGGTCACAAGGGTCCAGATAAAGATTAAATACCAATTCTGCTTAGAATGAGATAGAACAGGGATTGCAAGTTAGGTTAAACTTGGCACCCCCTTTCTCTACATTTCCTCCTTCCACCATCCCCCACCTCTTTGCAAGCTCTGTGGGATCAAGTTCATAAGAACGAGCTGACCCAACTGAAAGGCCTTCATCATGGGCACTGTGTCTGTGTACAGAGCTGGCCAACTCCTTCTGTCTCCCACCCTTTTCCAGTTTTGGGTGAGGATGACCTCCTCTGGAATGTGATGGCTATGGATTAGATATAGTTTGTCCCCTAAAGGTTCATCTGAATTTTCTCAAAAGAAGAAATTCAAATGGCCAAAAGACACATGAAAAAATGCTCACCATCTCTAGCAATAAAGGAAATGCAAATTAAAACCACACTAAGATTCCACCTCACCCCTGTTAGAATAACCATTATTAGCAACACCATGAACAACAGGTGTTGGCGAGGATGCGGGGGAAAAAGGAACCCTCTTACACTGTTGGTGGGAATGTAAACTAGTACAACCACTCTGGAAAAAAATTTGGAGGCTACTTAAAAAGCTAAACATTGATCTACCATTTGATCCAGCAATACCACTGTTGGGGATATACCCAAAAGACTGTGACACAGGTTACTCCAGAGGCACCTACCTGCACACCCCTGTTTATTGCGGCACTATTCACAATAGCCAAGTTATGGAAACAGCCAAAATGCCCCACTACTGACAAATGGATCAAGAAAATGTGGTATCTATACACAATGGAATTTTATGCAGCCATGAAGAAGAATGAAATGTTATCATTCGCTGGTAAATGGATGGAATTGGAGAACATCATTCTGAGTGAGGTTAGCCTGGCCCAAAAGACCAAAAATCGTATGTTTTCCCTCATATGTGGACATCAGATCAAGGGCAAACACAACAAGGTGATTGAACTTTGATCACAAGATAAAAGCGAGAGCACATAAGGGAGATATGAGGATAGGTAAGACACCTAAAAAATTAGTTAGCATTTGTTGCCCTCAACGCAGAGAAACTAAAGCAGATACCTTAAAAGCAACTGAAACCAATAGGAGAAGGGGACCAGGAACTAGAGAAAAGGTTAGATCAAGAAGAATTAACCTAGAAGGTAACACACATGCACAGGAAATCAATGCAAGTCAACTCCCTGTATAGCTATCCTTATCTCAACTAGCAAAAACCCTTGTTCCTTCCTATTATTGCTTATACTCTCTCTTCAACAAGAGAGTGGGGGGGAGAGGGAGGGAGTGGGGGTGGGTGGTAAGGGAGGGGGTGGGGGCAGGGGGGAGAAATGACCCAAGCATTGTATGCACATATGAATAATAAAAAAATTTTTTAAAATTAAGCTTACAATAAACATAATAAAACACACACACACACACACACACACACACACACAAATGTTCATCTGCTGAACTTTGGTCCCCAGCATGGTGTTGTTGATACAGATGGGGCCTGGTGGGATGTAATCACATCATTGGGGGTGCTGCCATCAGAAGGAATTAATGCTGGTCTTGTGGAATAAGGAGAATGTGTGTGTGTAGAAGAAGGAAGAAATGTAGAAAAAGGGCTTACTGGTTTAGCTTAACTGACAATCCCTTTCTAACTCATTCTGAACAGAATTGAGTATTCAAGTCCTATTAGAGTGGGTTATTATAAAGTAAGACCACCCCACATGCTTGGCCCCTTCTTCATGTGGCTGTTTCCTTTCCTGCTTTTCTGCCATGTTGTGATGTAGCCAAGAGGGCCCTCACCAGAGGCCAAACAGAGAAGGCTGCCCAATCAGAGACATCTAAGACCCAGAACATGAGCTTAATAAACCTCTTTTCTTTTTTGAAGTACCCGGCCTCTGACATTTTGTTATAGCCACAGAAAATGGACTAATACGGTATTGAGGGAATTAAAAATAGATTAATATGGTATTGTTGAGGGAATTAAAAATGGACTAATGTAGTATCATTGAGGGAATTTCTTATAGTATGGTTTCTTCATCAGTTGGGGTTCTTTTGGGCTCTTGTTGTCCCTCTCCCTGACCTCCAGGAATCCACAGGCCACTCAGAAGTCTTTAGATATTTTCAACTCTATCCTTACTTCCTTGCTGCTCAACTTCAAAGAACAAAACTAAAAAGATCATGGTTTTGTTATGGTGTGTAGAAAAGTCTTCTACTCGGGCTGGTAGAGTACTCCTGTAATCTCAACTACATGTGAAATGGAGATAGGAGGATTGTAGTTCAAGGCCAGACCAGGCTAAAAAGTTAGGGAGACACTATCTCAAAAAACAAGCCCAGCATGGTGTGCATGCCTGTGATCCCAGCTACACCAGAGGCAGCAGAATCGTGTCCTCAGGACAGCCCTGGGCAAAAAGCATGAGGCCCTATCTGAACACAGACAAACACCCCCCACCCCCACCCCCATGCAAGAGGACTGGCGGCATGGCCCAAGTGGTAGAGCACCTGCCTACCAAGACCCTGACCATATTACCAAAATACTGGCAAGACCCAGTATTGACAAAAGAAAATAAAAAAGAAAGAAAGCCTTTTTTATTCCATGAGGGAAGGAAGATTCAATATTTTTGTCCCTTTATTCTGCTTCCATTTCTTCTTCCCAGCACTGTTTTTTGTTTGTTTGTTTTCATTTTCTCTGTTCTGCCATTTTTCCCATTCCACTGTTTTTAATCTTTCTTACTAGAAGTTCTCTGAAGCTTCCCTGGAAATGTCCCTTTATAGAGGGTCTCTAATGTCAAGTACCACATTACACACAACAACAGCAATTTTAGCATTCTTTCATTCAAAAACAATTTATTAAGTGTCTACATGTGGCACTGTTCTGGAAGGCAGGTATGGTAATAAACGGAAAGACGGTACTCCCTCCCTGGAGAAACTGATGCTCCACGAGAGAGAGAGGTGACAACTTCAGCCAGCAAGTCTGTTACCTAGTGTGTTCAAAGGTGATAAGTGCTGTGGAAAAAAACAAAGCAGGGTAGCAGAAGATAGGATGGAAAGTTACAAACTCAACTAGTGTGGTGAAGGTAGACCTGGTAGAGAAGGGAGGTCTTGGGCAGTCTTGAGGGAAGGGAAGTGGTCAGCTCCACAGATATTCATGGCTAGAACTCCCCTCTCCCCCACAAGCAGAGTGAACAGCTAGTGCTAAGGTCCAAAGGTGTCTGGTCAAAGAGCAACAAGGATGGGCTAGGGATATAGCTCAGTAGTAGAGCATTTGCTAGCATATGCAGGGTCTTGAGTTCAATCTTCAGTAGCGTGCATGCGCATACACACACACACACACACACACACACACACACACACATGCAATTGAAGAAGCCTGTGTGACCACAGCAGAGCAGATAGAACAGGAAAGAAAATTGCAAGACATATAGGGGCAGACTGTATAGGCTCTTGAGACCATTGCAAAAGCTTTGGCTTTTATATTTTTCCGCTTTGCTTTTTTAACAAGGATAAATTGTACCAAATGCTGGGTCCTTAGGTAACCTTCTTTATCTAATATAGCATACAAATTGTATATTTCATAAAAGCATTTCCAGAAGGCTCAAAAAGTTTGTTCTCTTTAGCAGTATAAACACCTATTTTGCAATATTCTTTTCACTCTTAGTTGTTTTGTAGCCTTTAGCCTGCTTTGATCCCATAATGGATACACTCATCTCAATTCATGTCTAAATTTATCAAGTCCATATTAGGTATATATTTTTTTCTGTGTATGGTATCACAGATGAAGCAGACTTTGTTTTTTAGTATAAAGTTAATAGACACAGACACCTGAGAAGAACTGCCTACATTTAATTATTTGGTATACTCAAGTTAGCATTTGAATATTTATTTACAGCAATGAGATGAAGAAATAAAACAGTTTGGCCTCAAAAGTAGTTTTGAAGGACATAGCTTTGTTTTGGCTTCAACATTTGATTGATGATTATTGTTAGTTAGAAAGATCACAACTTAATTGGGAGCACAAGACATGCCCTTGTCAAATAATGAAACTGTAAACAGTAAGTGCATGATGTGTTACTGTGTATTCTGCATGCCTTTTCTCATTGGATGCTGGTAATTCTGTAAGTGGGTGGAGCAAATGTTGCTGTTCTCCTATTTTAAAGAGAGATTACAAGATTTACCCAAGGATACACAGTAATGGGCAGAAGCAGGGCTTGAAGCTAAACCTTCTGACTTAAAAAGAAGTTCCTCATGATGAGTTACTATTATCTCTGTGAAGATAATAGATTAAGAGTTGAGAACAACTAAAGTAGATTTGAACACTAGATTTTGTGGTATAGACTGTAAACGTGCTATAGACATCAAAAAAAAAAAAAAAAGAAAAGAAAAGAAAACAGGGCAAGGCACCGGTGGCTCACGCCTGTAATCCTAGCTACTCGGGAGGCAGAGATCAGGAGGATCATAGTTCAAAGCCAGCCTGGACAAATAGTTCTTAAGACCCTATCTTGAAAATACCCAACACACACACACACAAAGAAGAAAAAAATGGCATACCTTCCCATTATCTACAGACAGACTGAGGGAGGTGAGGGGCATGAGCTGCACTTGGAAGCAAATGTGAGAGTTAGCAGAGTGAAGAGGACAGCCCAGCTCAACTCAGCACAAAAGAGGACCATGTTCTGAAGTACTGTGGACAGCAGGATGGACCACAAAGATTGCCTTTGTCATTAGGCATTAGCTCTTCCCCTCCAGGGACTTAAAGTGGCACAACTGACCATATTCCCTCCAAGTTCACTCTCCTGACTATGCAGAAACCAAGTTCTAAAGAGCACAAAAGAGCCACCACTTCTCTTCCTCCTCCCAGCTTCCTACACATGGTTGGGAACTGCACACCTCTCCATCTGACTTCCAGGTGGAAACTGCTTGCTTGGGCCGGTGTGTAACAGGTAGGTACAAGCAGCCCCAGCTACAGGAACCAAAGAAAAGTAGGAGCCAGGGCTTTATCTGTGATGGGCACAAGACAATGAAGCCAGGGAGGTTGGGACAAGAGAATTGTAGTCTCTCAGAAAAATTACAAATCTGTGTCCTAAGAATGTAGTTTTGATTGAACTGAGTGTTGAACTTGAAGAAATGACATGGGGCTTGGTTCTTTGGGAATCAAATAAGCACTAGAAGAGCTTTTTACCTGGGCCCATTATCTTTCAACTTCACACAATTTAAATAGTGTAACACCTTTAACAGAGCATCCTGAACTGTGGTTCAAGTAGGGGTGTTCATGCCAAAGTCCATTCATGAATCTGGGAAAGGCAGAGAGATTTATGTATTTATTTGTACACTTTCTAAATTCTAGTAGCTTTGCAAACTATGATGAAGCAAAACCTAGCTCCAGCTCCTTCTCATCTTATTCTGTTTAGCTGTTGATCACTGAGATTCTGCTGCCCTGGCTGCTTCCCCAACAAGCAATCTGTTCCTCCTCCTGCAGCATGGAGGGTTTTTTTTTCTAAAGACTGTTTAATGGTATGGAAAATGCAATAATGTTTTAAAATTGAAAAAAGAAAATCATGTTTGTTCCTTCGAAGTTCTGACTTTCATGAGTAATTTCTTATGACCCAGATGGAACCTCTCTTCCATCGTAAGCCTATGGGTGTTTTCAGTCACTTAATGATTGCTTTTATTTTTTCATCCCTGTGGACTGCCAAACTGGATCCAAGGGAGTCTTATCATGCTTTTCCATACCTTACCCTTTCAAGATTCTATTTCCCTCACATCCTCAAATTACCTGCTTGTTGCTAGGAGATCCAGGCATTGAAAATGTAGTTTTACAAGTAAAGCTACCAGAAGTGTCTCTGGAAACATGTCTTGTTTTTTATTTTATTTACTTATTTATTTTCTTTTTCTGCCTAGCTTTGCCTTAGTCCATCTCCCTGATTTTGTTCGAGGCCATAACAGCATCCTAAGGCCTCTTCCATATTTGACTAGAGCACTGGGTATAGTATAGTCTAGTAGGGAAGAATAGGGCCTCTGCATGTCCACTGGGATAGAAAGCAGATTAGTGACTACCAGGGGCTGGAGATGGGGAGAATGAAAGTTACTACTTAATGGATACAGGGGTGCTTTTGGGATGAAGAAAATGTTCTGGATCCAGGCAGTGGCACAACACACTGTGAAATGTACTAAATACCACTAATGTACACTCTAAGTCGATAAAATGATAAATTTGGGGGTGGGGCAGTACTAGGATTTGAACTCAGGGCCTCATGCTTGCTAGGCAAGTGGTCTACCACTTGGACAACTCCACCAGCCTTTAAAATGGTAAATTTTATGTTATGTGGATTTTGCTGCAATTAAAAATAAAGAATTGGGTTTCTGGATTGAGAAGATACTTGAATACCAGTTGTAGATCTATTTCTGGGTCACTTTGGGCAATTATAGTTGGTGTCAAAGTCTCGGTTTCTTCATTTGTGAACTAGAATGAATAATCCCATCCGTTTGGTGGAATTGCTGTGGAGATTAAATGAGATGGCATGTGTATAGTGCTTATGTTACAAATGTCTTTATCACCAGTAAAGGAGAATGTAATGATGTTGGGATCAGGTTTTCACTGCTCTAAGAGAGACTGTCCGCAGGTCGAAGATTTCATGGCTGAAGGAAATCAGAGGCACACTCCTGGAATTATCTGGCCCCTGCAGCCACACTTGTTGGATGTAGTTTGGCCTGAAAGCAGATTTTTCTAGACATTATTTTTGATTAGGGGTGTTAATTAAAGGTGGGATTGTTACATTGTACATTCGCCATGCTGTTCCCTTCTGTCTTTTCTAACTTTTTTCCTTTTAGAGCCTCTCATCCTCCCTCTCATAGTCTTACTTCCATTCTCTCTTCTTATGTCTGGAGGAACATCTCCCTTTCTGCTGGCTCCAAGTTCTAGGACTCCATTTGTACTTCTCAAAATGCTTTCCTCACCAGAAGGGGTGGATCTCCCAGGGGAGACATCAGAGTGATGTCTTCTCCCACCTAACAGAATTTAAAGGAAGGCCCTTTGCCAAGTACTTTTGACAGGCTTGATTCAAATTCGACTGGCACTGTGTAATATGTGAGGAACTGGTGCTATCTCGTCTCATTGTGCTGGTCCCTAACACACGGACAGCCATTCTGCTATGATAGTCATCAGCCGTGAAGGCAGAATTAAGATAACCTTTCCTAAGATTACCCTAAATCTAAGACTGCCTCTAGTCAGTATGGTACCATGTAATCCATTCCTTAGAAAATGCAGTCCATCCTTGTGTCTCTCAGGGCACAAGGGTCATTGTATCAAAAGCTGCAACCCATATTGGCCCATCAGCTTAGCCCCTTGAACAATGAACCAGTTCCCCAACTGTTGTATTTAAGGTAAAACCTGATCACTATCCTCTTACTCCATATCCTAACTTTTTTGCAGTAAAAAAACTGAATTATTGTTTAAAGAATCAAAAAACCAAAATAGTGATGGGATGAAATAGTAACTCTAGAAGCAAAGATATTTAATGTACAAACTACTCGAAGAACTCATCTTAAAGCCATAACAGTTATTTTTTCATCTTTAAGGTCTGTTATTAATCATTCCATTAAAGGTTATTGTTCTAATAAATCTCTCAGGATAGGAAAAAACAGCATTTACCTTTTGTTCTAATTGGTGAGTGATGTGTGAACTAGTCAGAAACCTGTGTTTTGGCCTCCATTAAGGATCCAGCTGTATTTGGCTGAGGACAGATTTGTTGAATAGCTTCAACCTTTAAGTGCAGAGGATAAATGGATGGTGACATCATTATATCTTGACAAATAGAAATTATATTAGGCCCTTTTTTTCTTCCCTTTTCATTACTGAGGATGATTTATTTTAGTGGCTTTCAATTCATAAGTCTATGGATTGTCTGTAAAGTTAAAAACCTTTTAAATTTGTAACATGCAATAGTATGTTTAATAGCATTCATGAACCATACTATATAATCTTATTGGAGCTGTTTTCTCAGTAAAGGTGCATTTTAAATAGGTGCTGGAAATTTATAGCAAGCAAATTTGTGAGCCATGTATGCCTGGTCTTATTTCCCAACCAACTATAAGGCTAAGTTATCATAAGTGACATGACATGTGACCCTGTTCCATTTCATCTTCATCAAATACCGAATGATATTGGAAGGTCTTGGAATGAAAACTTGAAGAGTCAATAGAATTGTTTGTATCATGAAAAATAAGTGCAGCCTCTCCTATAACCTTTGTTCTCCCAGTGAATCCTGTGTTTGTTCTAGTTGATTATTTTTAGTATGTGGTCTCCGCAATGCTTGGAGATTCTATAAAATTTTCTGCTATTACTCAAGATTTCATCTTCCCCACCAACCCCATTCACTGAAGTTTATGAAATAGAATGCATGAAAAGATAATCCATTTTCCGTCTAGATTACAGTGACAAAATAAATCCCGGGTGCTCAGAGGCAAGATTTGAATGGATGGCAACAGGGGTTTAAAAACCAGATAGATTTAATTTATTTGGGACCCAAATCTGGGAACTAAATGATTGCATGAAGAAGGGAGGAGTGTGTTTATGTGTTTGCATGTGCCCAGGAGTAGGGGAGTTTCTGGGGGGGTGAGATGGGGGTGGGAGAGAGGATGAAATTTGGAGATGGAAGAGAACATTATTATCCACCATGAGTCATTTTGTATTGAGGTCAGGAAGAAATTAGAATAAGACTAGTTGGAATAAAAGAACCACTGGGAAATAGATGAAGGAGGAAAGAGACAGGGCCAGTGAAGAGAAGTAGAATCTTTAGCAGGTTCTTGGGGTGGGCGAGCTGGCAACAGAGGGCTAAGGAAGGAAGAGGTGGAATTAGGCTGGGTGATGCAATGAGACAGGAGACCAGGTCTTCACCAGGTGTGGAGTGCACAGGCCAGGTAAGCCTGGATCAGTGAGCTTCCTACTAAGCAGTATATGTGAGGCTGTGCAGAACTTTTGTCAAAAGGAACATAATTCAAGGCTGTGAAAGAGTCCCAGAGCTAAGGGAGTTCTCAGCAGGACAGCGTCAGGGCCCACACATCCTTACAGTCAATCATTTCCAAGTGGCTTGCTGGAGAACTCTCAACAAGACTAATAAATCCCATACCCCCACCCCATCCCAACCATGTAGCAGAATCAGTCACACAGCAAGGTGATTATGCTGTAAGTAGAGGCCCATGAGTGAACCTGACATGCTGCTGACATCCTTCTGGTAACTTCACTGACATTAGGCTGCACTAACCAAGAGCATGTCAGCCCCCACATTTCCTGTGCGTTGTATTATACTCTGCTTTTGCTGGGAGATGACTGTCCATTAGCACCAGCGCTATTTGGGATTATTTTATTTTTCAAGCCTTGTATAGTCCTTTATTACTACATTTATTCTACATTCAGCCCCATCCTCTGCCCCTGTCCCTGTCCCCAGCATCTCCTAGGTTACAACCTTATTACCCTTTGCAGCATCCTATATATGTGTTCAATTCATATTTTATCATAGCATAAAGTTTTTTTTACTTTAAAATTTAAAGAATTTAGTTTCCACGAGAGCAACACAAATAATCAGGAGGTTGTAGAAATAAGACCAAAGCAAAAAGATTAAAGAAATTGGCATTATTTAGCTTTGAAAGGGGAATAATGACTGATAACAGTGTCCAACAGAGTTTCTAGGAGCTGCTAAGAGGTTATTATTTAAAATCGATAAAAACACATAAACTCCTAAAATACTCATGGGACCCATAGTTTCAGGAATTTTTTTTTTATATATAGGAAAGGACTTTGATTTTTTCCATTTATTTACTTATTTTGGGGGAGAGGATGGAAAACAGAGGATGAGGTAAAGGGAAGGCAATTCCATTCTGTGCTCTAGAACCCTTATGATAAGACCTTAAATAGTAAGTATGTTATTCATGTGAAGTCAGGACTGAGCATGCACTGTCCCATGGTTTCTTTAATCTCTGTTAAAGAGTATGCCCTCAGACTTGCACTGTTCCATATTTCTTCTAATCTCTAACATAACACAGCAGCAGCAGCAGTCATTCTCGAAAGCCACCTACCAATCAATCAACAAAAACCCCTTCGTCCTTCAGTGAGTCTTTTATATACAGTGGTAAACAAGGAGGTGGAGCAAAAGTTCTCCAGGAAGGGTGTGACATTGTAACAAGAGAAACCTGTGTTCCTACTTCTCTGAATGTAAACAATTTAGGAAAAGAAGCTGTGCTGCATTTTGCCCCTTGCTATCTTCTGTGGCTGGGGCCATGCCAAATTCAGCCTACAGATCATTGGGCACAACTGTGCTTATGTCAGGTTTTCATAGGCCTCTCATAATCTACTCCTCACAGCTCCCCACCTTGTTCTCCTCTTGATCCTCTGGGCAGAGATGAGAATAGTTGGATCAGGAACCACTAGCCATTCTGGGCTTTCTTTTCAGCAGTGTACAGATGGCAAGATTGTGGCATTTTAATCCAAACTCCTAATTTAGCATCTGACACAAATTTCTGGAGAAAGATTGGTTGAATTGGATTGACTCTCCAGATTTTCCAATTTTTAAATGAGGCTAAGGAAGACATTAACTTTCAGGAGCAGATCCTAAAACCAAGGCCTTGACCATGTACAGTAGGTAGGAAGTTGTGGAGGTAGAGACAGCTATTGGGAATTCTAATATAGACCTCTGATTGGAACAATTTGTTTTGACTTTATAAAGAAAAGGATTGTCTTACAAATATCCAGAAAATGAGAAAAGTAGATTTTTCTGTGTTGGTAATTCTCCAAGGAACAAAAGTGATGACCCAAGTGTACTTTTACATGGCCCAACAGTGCAAAGATAAAGTGAAGTAATCCTTTGGTCAGGGTCACCTGGTGTTACAGTTTGTGTTGTGTCCCCCAAAGACATGGAAGTCCTACCTCCCAGTACCTGTGAATGTGGCCCTATTTGGAAATAAGGTCTTTGTAGATGATGAAGTGATATCATTAGGTTAAGCCTGAACCCAATGGCTGATACCCTTATAAAAAGGGAAAATTTGGTTATGTAAAGAAACAGGGAGAATGTCATGTGAAGATTGAAATCATGCCGCCATAAGCCAAGGAAGGTCAAATATTGCCAGGAAACCACCAGAAGCCAGAAGGAAGGCTTGGAGCAGATCTCCCTCCTTACAACCCTTACAAGAAACTCAACCTGGTGATACACATCTTGGCCAACAATTTGGATTTCTAGACTCCAGAAGTAGGGGGCAATAAATTTCTGTTGTCTGAGCCTCCCAGCATGTGCTATTTATTATGGCAACCCAAGGAAGTGAATACATCTGGACAACTGAATCTCTCTCTGCCTTCTTCAGCAAATATCACCCTGGCCATGGGTCTAAGCTTTACATATGGGGCTCTTCTCTTTTTAAGGATAGCACATGTTTTATGTTCTCCAGGTTTCAGAGGTTCATGTCATGTCAGACAGAAACCCCTCTTTTCCTCTCCCCTCAATCCACACTGAATCCCATTTTCAGAAGTATTTATTTTCTAAAAGCCCTAGTTAAAAATAGATTTTATTTTCTATTTGCTTTCTTCAGCTTTTCTTTGCCATCTCCTCATTTGGAAACAGCCGCCAATATAACTATTGATGCAGGGTGTCAGTTTAGTGTTCCAGCCTCCAGATGTCTTTTTTGGGGCAGGGTTGGCATCTGTCAGAAATGAAGTAACTAAATGTCATTGTCACTTTTTTTTCGGTGAGAAATTACTTAGGGGTAAATACGTCATTCTTGTCTCCCAATGTGAAACAAACTCAGTCATTCTTTCGTTCTTTCGGCAGCAAAAACAAGCATTTTGTCAAAACTGGAGTCAGGCAAAGGGACGGTGCCAGTAAGAAGGCAGATGTCAGCTCATTGCCTTTAGTCTTTCTATATTGATATACAATTATGCTATATTTTTCTGTAGAAGTTGCCAGAGACAAAATGGTAAAGTGAAGCTTATTTCCAGCTACTCTTACCATAGCCCCTATCTCCTGATCACCATCATCTTAAGACGCTCCCTTTGTGCATGTGCAGGCTGCCAGATGTTTATTACCTCCCATTTTTATACAACTCAGACTTGAATTCATTACCATAGGATTTAGGGCTTCAGCAGCTGGGGGCCTGAAAGCTATTTGCAGACTATTGGATTCATTAGGGAAATCCTCCATTGCCACATACAGCCGGAGCCCAGTTAAATTAACCACCTCCTTTAAAAAGCCCTTAATCATGGTGATATCAGACCACATGGCAACCTCAGAGAAGTTGGCCATTGCACACTTGGCTGTTAGCTAAGTTTGCCTGTGGGCAGCCTTGTCCACATTGCTTGTTAAGTGGGACAAGCAGCCTTTCCCCACACAGTGACTGCTCTCTTTGCTCCCTGAAGTCTGAAGTCCAGTATTTCCAACTGGCGAAAGCCCCAGGGGCTCCAGAGCAGGCTCTTACGGACAAGCTTACATACTCATGACTTCTTTCTCCATTCCCCTCCTCTCCCCACTTCATTGTCCATTCACCCCTAAAAGGAACTGCCAGGTGGCAGTAATCGTTCATTTACTTACTGCCTTTTCATGCCTTGGGCCCTGCATCTGTGCACAACAGGTGTTTAGTGCCTGGCTCTTCCATTCTGTTTTAGTAAACCCAGCTACAATTGAAAGCACAGTTCACATGTGATATTGAGGCTGGCAAAGACAGTTTCCTGGTTAATAAGCTATTTTTCTCTCTTCCTTACCAATACACCCCATTTTGGTTCAAGGCAGTAATAAACTCAGTAAACCAAACTTTCTTGTACCTAGGAGTGAGTGATCAGGTGATATAATTCTGACCAATAAGATGAAAATAAAATTATACTACAAGAGCTATTGTTTTCTTGTTTAAAAGGAAATGTCATGGTTGGCACTTTTTTCTCTCCTTCCTCAACTTACTGCCAAGTTTGTGTGTGTGATGTCTATAGCAGCATCAGTCAGTACAATTTCCTGTGCTAATGGAAATCTGTATGGCAGCCCAGTCCAATAGAGTAGCCCATGTATCCAGTGAGTACTGGAAATGTGGTGAGTGTGACTAAGGAGCTCAATTTTTAACTCCGTTTCATTCAAACAACTAAATATCTCCACATGGCTAGTATCTCTGTGTTGGATGGTGTAGGGAAATGCAGCATCCCTCTTTCAAGCAAGAGGATGAGAGAAACAGTAGTAAGGAGCAAGGGGATTCCATCAAACTGGTCCCCAAGTCAGTGAGGCAGCTGTGCAGGTCCAAGTGCTTATTATGTAAGAAAAATGGACCCCAACCAGATATGTCACTGTCATTGATTTTCTGCTCACACAGTGATCACAGCAGGTACCCTGACCAAATGTTCTGGGTACCTACAGCGCCAATTATTTTTTGAAATTATTTATTTATTTATTAATATATTATGGATGTACAGGGGGTACATTGTGACATTTACAAAAGTGCTTACAGTGTATCTTAGGCTCACCCCCCCCCCATTGTTTCCCTTTATCAACCCTCTTAGGTCTCATTGTTCCATTTTCATATGTGAGTACTAGTAGTTCCACCATATTCACCTTCCTTCATCCTTTCCTTATGCCTTCCTTCCCTCTCACTTATACCAACCCCTGGACAGGACTTGTTTTTACCTTCCTTTCATTTTTTCAAAAAAAGACATTTTTGTTTGTTTATGAGTTACATAGGGAGTTTCATTGTGACATTTCCATATATATATATACACATATATGAATTGTTTCATCCCCTCCATTATTCTTCTTTCTGCCTTGGTCCTCTTAGGGTGATTTTGACAGGGTTGAATGTTCTATATTCATACTTGTATAGAAAGTAACCAAACATATTCACCTTCTTTACTTTCCTCATTTGCCCTTCCCTCAGCATGACTTGTTTTATATTCTTGTCCTTCATTGCTTAGGTGTCTGTGAGATCTTTGCCTTGGAACTTTACCAGTAAATATATTGTGCTTAAGTCAATCTAACCCCACTTCACCATACTTCTTCACCCTTTTCCTCTTAGCCTGTGTTGTTCAACAACTTTCAGTGTGTTTTCTTCCTACACAGATGTGATGTTTTTCATTATTGTTCACTATCATCCTTTCTATCTTTTCTCCTCTAATTTCCTCTACCAGTTCCACTTTTGGGTACATGCTCTGAATGTATTTCTATGTATGTATAATATTGCTTGAAGAAAGTTGAATAGAACAGTGACCATCCTAAATGCACTTTCCCTGGGTTGAGGAAATTTTGTATTTCATTAGAGGAGTCTTTCTCCCTCACCAGCATTTTGGACATGCATCTTTTTAAATTCTAACCATGTTTTTTCTAATTAAAATTTTTAATTGACACATATTTCTTATGTATATTTATGGGATACAGTGTAATATATTGGTACATATGTACAATGTATAATGATCAAATCAGGGTAAGTAGTGTATTCACCACCTTGCGTTTTTAAATGCTTGTCCAGCCACAAAGATGTGTGCCTTGTCGTCTAAGTATGATGGGTACTAGAACCAGATTCCCAGGGTTTCATCCCAGTTCTGCTACATACCAGGGTAGCCTTGGTGAGGTCACATCACTTTTATTTGCTTTGATTTTCTCATTTGCAATATGGGGATAACCATATGCACACTTCTTAGGGTTACATAAGGACAAAAACACAACGATGCCCAGCACAACACAGGCACTGGACAATGCTAGCTGCTATTATTGTTGAACTACTACTTATCTGGATCATGGCATTTAAAAACTGTGCTTCCTAGAACATCTAAAGAGCCCTTGAGCAGAGCCCTGACACTTGGCTTCCCAGATTGGTGCCCTTTTCCCAGCATTTCCATTGGTCAGACAAGGAAGTACTGCACCGTAAAACCTATACTGGTTCTGTCCTGCTACTGTTCATGATCTGAGGATTCCATGCTACTTTTCTACTTTTTAGGGTCTGGTGTTTCATTTTGCTTATATTCCTGATCTTTAGCCTGCCTGTTGCTAAGGTAACTCTATGGAAAGAGAATTCAGGTTTGATGGCATACACTTCTAACCCAAGTTCTGACAGCCTTAGGCAAAGAGGCTAGTTTTTCTGCGCTTCCTCTCTAACATAAGTACATTGTATGTACATATGGAATCTGAAATGAACTCCCCTCATATTATTAATATATGTGAATTTAAAACATTACAAAACTATTTAAAAAGGATAGGATGGTTGTGAGGGAAACAGCAAGTGAGAGGTGATGCAAAGAGCCCACTGAGTGATTATCAGTGTTAGTTACCTTTCCTTTTTTTAGGGGAAAGCCTATTACGGCAGTTATGTTTGGTGGGGTAGAGGTGGTAGTTTTTTAGCCATTATAATTTTAAAAAGATTTAGGGATTAGAGTTATCATCATAGAATTGTAGGTTCAGAATGGGCCTCAAAGATCTGCTGGCAGAAACCTTCATGACTGAAGAGAAAAACCTTGACCCAAAGAGATGGGGGACTTTGGAACTTGCAGTTTTAAGAGACTCTAGTGGTCACCCTAATTCATCTTGCTTCAGTGACTGTAGAACATAACACATTACAAAATTCTCATTTTATAAGATTCCATTTTCCTAAAAATACCTATCCCTACTCCATGAATATGGAAATCTGACTAAACATGGGTTTAAAGTGTTCTTCAGCAATGGGAGTGATACTTGTGATAATGGAGTTTGAACTAAGGGTCTCACACTTGATAGACAGGTCCTCTATCACTTGAGCCATGCCTGTAGCCCCCCTTCCTCTTCTTCTTCTTCTTCTTTTTTTTTTTTTTTGTTATTTTTTGGTTAGGGTCTCACATTTTTGCCCAAAGCTGGTCTCAGACCATGATCCTCTTACCTATGCCTCCCAGTAACTGAGATTACAGGTGCATGCCACCACATCTGGCTTATTGGTGAAATGGGGTCTTGCCAAATTTTTGTGCAGGATGAACCCTGATTCTCTTGATCTCCGCCTCTGGAGTAGCTGGCACTAACAGGTGTGCACCACCTGACCTGGTCATGGGGATGATCTTTTGGAAACACTTTTAAAGATCAAAGGAAGGTAGAAGAAGTGTGTCTTGTGGAAAGGCCACTATCTGCCATAGGAGGATTGGGGTCAAGTTAGCATTTCCGTTGGCATTCACAATGGGTGATTCTTTCTAATGGCTGCCTTCAGGTCAGGGCCTGAGTATCAGATGAGGTCATTTACCTTGAAGCCTGTGGTAAAGCACACATTGTTGCAGTGGAACAAGGATTCCCACATTTCCTGGTGAATATGAATTAATGTTCTCTTTTCAGTCGATTTAGATCTGTCCAGAATTCTGTGCCTAATGTAAGAACACTAGATAAGACATCTAAAAAACTAGGTAGCATTTGTTGCCCTCAACGCAGAGAAACTAAAGCAGATACTTTAAAGCAACTGAGGCCAATAGGAGAAGGGGACCAGGAACTAGAGAAAAGGTTAGCTCAAGAAGAATTAACTTAGAAGGTAACACACATGCACAGGAAATCAATGTGAGTCAACTCCCTGTATAGATATCTTTATCTCAACTAGCAAAAACCCTGTTCCTTCCTATTATTGCTTATACTCTCTCTTCAACAAAATTAGAGATAAGGGCAAAATAGTTTCTGCCAGGTATCGAGGGGTAGAGGGGGAGAGGGAGGGGGTGAGGGGGGTAAGGGAGGAGAAGGGGGAAGGGGGGAGAAATGACCCAAACATTGTATGAACATATGAATAAAAAAAAAAAGAACACTAGAGAACCCCTACATGTTCTCTGCTTTTGTGCATACTCTTGGCGCCTTTCATGGAACTGTAAGAATTGGCATTACAACCTTATGCACACCTTCATTTCTAGAAGTTTAGAGTCCAAGGCTCTCATACAAGCTGTACATTTCTTTAGTATTCTGAGAGTCTTAAATCATGATAGGTCACTCAGTTTCTGCAGGGAACTCTGCTAATGACCTGCTCTCGCATCCACAGTTATTGGCTGAAAGTTACTTGGAGAGTTTCTCCCCACTGAACTGAGAATGTTTTCTGAGAAACACTATCATGGCTCCTTTCAGCACCAGAACTTCTGGCTGCCACATTTGTCTGGTTTCTCTGATGTGTTTAGTCCCAATTGTGACATAATGACATCACCAAGGGAACTCTTTCTAATTAAATGGCTGAGGGTAAAGCATAATTGCACTCAACTGTTCAATATTTTGAAGGTTGTGAACTTTTATCCCTGCATGACTGTATTGGGAAAGTAAGTTCTAAACACAAGCAGCTCATTCTGTGTCCTGGCTTACATCTTTGCTTCATATTACCTCATGTAACTGGAGTTATCCTTCAGAACAGGATACATGCAAGTCCATACTTGTAAGAACTCAATGCAGACAGATATGTCCAGTTCATAAACTGGAATGACTCTGTAGCAATGATAAAAACATACCTGTGTGAGAGATCCAAAATGTGTCATTATAATTAAATTGTTCACTATAGTATGGCTTACTTTGGTCTTACGTGAGGAAATGGACCAAAAACTACTTTTAGAATTAAAACTTAGGTTTTTTTCTTTGCAATTAATGATTGCTTAAAACTGAGGGGAAAAAAAAGAAATGGACAAATAAATGATTCATTAGTGTCATCTGGGAATGGATGTAGGATTAGAACTTCAGGGCCATTCTAAACTGTTCTGCTTTCTGAGCCCAGAAAAGATACTTGGGAAGTTTTTCAAGCTCTTCATCTAGTAGCTCAGAAAAATATTAAGTTGCTTATTTTAAAAAATGGTGTCTTAGAGGCTGGGCGTGTTTGTGCATGTCTAGAATCCCAGCTACTCAGGAGATGGAGATTGTGAGGATGGAGGTTCAAGACAAGCCCAGGTAAAAAGTTAATAAGACCCCTTCTCAGCCAATAAACCGAGTACAGTGGTTGAATGCCTGTGACCCCAGCTATGAGTGAGGCCATAGGTAGGAGGTCTTGAGCTGAGGTCCACCCTGGACAAAAATATGAGACCCTACTGGAAAAAAACTAAAGCAAAAAAGGGTTGGGATGTGTCTCAAATGGTAGAGCTCCTCCTTAGCAAGTGGAATGTCCTGAGATCAAACCCCAGTACTGCCAAGAAGAAAAAAATGATGTGTTAGCAATCTGATATTAATTTATCTGATTTTTGTTGTTGTTCTTCTTCTTCTCTTGGAGAACATGTTGTTTCTCGAACGAGGCTATTTTGAGTGGGAAAGTTGCTAAAGACACAGGATTTTTATCTATCACATATTATTAACATAACTATTGCAGCTGATCTAGTTTTTTTATAATATTCTGGAGATTAATTATTTTCAAGAAAACTTTCTTTTGACCTACCTAGCCTCCTGGTTTATCTAAATCGGGGCTCCCCAAATGAGATGAAAACAAAGTTTGTGAGTCAGTTGATGCCATCCTTTGTGTTGAAACATGGCATCCGTCTCTGAGGCTGGAAAGCCACTTTTTCACCATCTGTATTGTAATATGCACAAGCTTTAAGCTCCCTTTCCCTGTAGGGAACATGTTCCTTGTAAAAGGAAGTATAGGAAAACGAAGCAGCAGAAACCCTAAGCAAGATCTGATGCTGTTACCCTCTTTTGTGTCTCACTTATCTACTGTGCTAAGACATTCCATTGTTTGCCCTGGGTGAACCGTGCCTACTGGTGCTTACCCCTTTAAGCATTCCTCCCCATATTGACTCTGGGCTTGGCCCACGTGATTTGCTTTGGACAATAAGCAAGTCTGATATAAGCAGAAGCTTGATAAACACCAGTCTATTGAAATGCTCCCTCTGGGAACCATAGATTGCCATGCTGTGGGGTAGCCCAAGCTAGTCTCATGGAGAGATCACATGAAAGAGAACTGAAGCCTAAAACACTAGCCTTTTTCATGTCATTCGAGTCCCCCTATCTGAGCTACAGATATTGCAGCGCAGAGATGCGTTGTCTCTACCAGTTACTGCTCCAACTTTTTAACCCAAAGAACTGTGAGCAAGTTTGGAGTAGTTTTTTATGCATTAGTAAGTAATAGGTAGGAGTTGGTATGTACATATATACATAGTGGTTTGGGACTTCACTGCCTGAGTCTGAATCTTAGCTCTGCCACTAACTTGCTCTATGTTCTCAGGCAAATTGATTAGCATCTCTGTACTCAGTTTCCTTAGTTGTTGAAGGTGAATAATACTGGAGACTAAGTACTCCATGGGTTGCTGTGAACATCGGGTGGAATAATATGTATAAAAGCCCTGCAGCAGCCCCTGGCACCAGGTCAAACTGGATGTGTGTTTGCTGCTCTGCTTCTCCAGCCAGGCTCCCTGTGAGACTAGCATAGCCACCCCACTGAGTGGAGAGAAGTTGGGAGCTGGGAGTAGGGGCTATGCCATAGGGGAATGGATGGATGTCCCTGAAAACACGTTTGTTGTGTGAATTATTGGAATTGGTATGGTAGCAGTGCCATAATGAAGGGCTGTGATTTTTCCCAAATCTTTTCTTTTCTGAGAACTTTCCAACCCAAAGAGGAGACTTTCACATAAGATTTAGTTAAGGCTGAAAAGAAGCCCAGAGTCCTTGTGTGTGATTTTGGACTTGCCCTGATGGGTTGGTGTTGCCCTGCATTCCCTTCACAGTGTTGAGTAGGTCACTGGATCTTAGTGGACTTTAGTGGACTTTAGTGCCACATCTGTTAAAGGAGGGAGGGTCAAGCTTGGTGACCTTGGCAGCTCTTCTCTAATGAAAAGATGCTATTTCAGATCCCAGACACATGAGGGAGGTATGGAGAGGGGAGGGGGGGGCGGCAGATTGGCACCTGTGCTCCTTTACCAATGCCAATGCTTTTTACTTCTCAGAAGGGAGAAGACCCAGAGGAAGTGGTGGTAGGGCAGAATGAATTGCAAACCAGGCCTCTAGATCTTTGAATTAAGTGTAAACAACTCCAAAACTCTTCAGTATGTCCCAGCTCACTAGCGGTTCAAAGAAAAGTCCTTGAAGCTTTTTTTATTTTAATCACAGTAGGTAAGTTTAGTAAAACCTCATTATAATATATCCTGCAGAAATGATCGCATAGATCTAAAGGTTAAATCCTTTCACCTGACACAAGTCTATAAATACAAGTGTCAGCCCAAGATGACCTGAAAATGCAGCTTGTCTTTTGCAGCACACACTCTGCCAACTGATTGATGCTCTTTATAAAGTAAACTTTTAGAACTTCCGTTTATAATGTTCTTAATACACACCCAGCATTGTACTGAGGGGTTCATTCATTCATCCATCCATTTCCCACCATCTTACTACTTTTGTGGGATGCCATTTGAAAATACTATAGTATTTCAACAGATCATTTTGCTGATCTGTTTTCCCTGTCAGACCTAGTATGTCCATGTAGAAACCCCTTTGTGCTATTTCTTGAGACATTATTTATTTTTCTGAATCCCCAGAAATTTATTTGAGAGCCTATTATGTGTCTGGCACTTTGCTAAATACTGAGGCAATAATTATAAATAAGACATGATCGCTGTTCTCACAGAGTTTGCATAGTATCTTCTAATCTTCTCGATGGCACTAGAAAGTAGTTACTATGTCTATTTTACAGAAGAGGAAACTGAGTCAGCAAGTGGTGACACATCTAGCTAGTGATGAATCCAAGATTCGGATAGGTTTATCTGACTACAAAGCCCTTGATCTTGGATGTTGGTTCATTCTTTCCCTCTTTGCCACCAACATTGCAGGTAATTCCACAAGATGGTTTTTGTTCTGAGCTATTCACTGTGTATGATTTCAAAGTCCTCTTTTCCTCCTCTTTTTCCCTCCATCTTCTTCTTTCTTTTCTGCCTTCCCCATTCCTCCTCTTCTCTTCTTCTTTCTGCTGCTGTGTCTTTTCCTAACAACAAAATCATTTTACTTGGTGTTCACAGCTTTCAACTTCTCCCCATCTTTCTACGGAACATTGTCATGCAGGATGCAGTGCACTTTGCTAGCTGACCAGCTTCTCTTCCCTCATTTCTTCCTTAGCCCACATGTTCTCAAAGCTCCAGCCCTGCCATGCTCATTCTAGACCCACTGCACTTGACCTTCCCTGTGCCTTTGCTCATCTCGAGCCCTCAGACAGGGCATCAACCACACAGTATCTTTGCCTATTTAGATTAAGACTCTGCTCACACACACAAGAGCCACCACTGTTCACCAAAGTCATTGTCAATTCCTTTGAACATAGAATTACAGCATGTGATACTATGCCTTACATGTAAAATATTCTCAATTACTATAAGGAAGGAATTATAGGGAATCTCCCACGAGCAAAACATACATAGTGCTCTTTATAATGGAGTCTTGGAAAATAGGTTATTGGATACTTAATCCAACAGGAGAAGACTAAGCAAATATCTCAGAGTATTTATGTGCCTTAGATCTTAATTTCAAAATATGTATATTCTAATACAGAATAAGGTATTATTTAAGTAAAAAGTTTTTCTAGGTTTTTTTTTCATAATTTCCACATATGCTCACTTTATAAATTTTTCAAAATGTGTTCTTAGCATTGTCAGAACAAATGTTAGTAAAAACCCTATAGGCCCTGTGGGGTAGCAAATTCATAGAGGTTATTAGTGACAAACACACAGAATAGGGAACATTACATCAGGACTGTATCCTCTTGTTATGTATGTATGTACGCTTTTCTGGATCTCTGAAGAAAACTGTCAAGAAAGTGGGAATAAGGGGAAAAGGTATAATTCTATTAAAGTTTAACAATCAACACAGAGACACTACTGATTAGAAGTGATCTGCTGGCATCAAATGGCAGGCAAGAGCAGGAAACATTAACACATGGACTCTGAGGTTAAGACTGGCATTTCTAGGCACCAGTTAGAAGCACAGAGGAGAGAAATGTGATAATCTAATGACCTGGACCTCCTGGTGGCTGAGGCCATCCTGAGGTTATATTCATGGTTCTGTCTGCCATTAATAATGATGGCTCATTCTTGCAAATAAAACAAATTTTAATACATTTGTATGCATAGGGTACTTTCTACAAGTCCTATGAGTGGTGTTCCAAGCAATGTAGAGTTTTGAGAGCAACGTAAGATCTTAAATTGGCAATTTAGTCTTTGATTCTATGAAGTGCTATTAACTTTGCTGGAGGAGTTGAGTGTTATTGGAATAGTACCTAGTAATGTTTGATGGTGTTTTCCAATGTTCAAGTATTTTCTACAGGCTAGAGATTTTTATTTTTGGTAAATCCTGCTAAAGTTAATATTTATTTCTTTTCTCTTTTTGGTGGCAGTACTGAGGTTTGAACTCAGAGCCTCACGCTTGCTAGGTGGACACTCTACAAATTTGAGCCACTCTGCCAGTCCAATATTTCTTATTAATTAAAAAATTTTCCAGCTATCCATTGTAATGAGTAAAGGATTGGAAAAATGATGAAAGTATTTTAAGAATAGTGATTTGGGAAAGGCCAAGATGGCAGAAACCTGCCACTTTCCGGTTTCTCCATGAGCCAGAAATAAAACCTCATGGACACAACTATGAGGAAAAGTGGACAACTTAGTTGGCCAGGGGAAGCTCCCAGTAAAAGACTAGTCAGCTAGTGTCTAAAGAAAAATTTAAAAATTGAACTTTAGATCTATAAAAGAAACAAAGAGAAAGCTTTGCTCGGGTGGAGCCCAGACCGGGCCTGCAGAAGCAAGACCTCATATGTTCCATCCTAGACCATACTAGCCCAGTGTATTAGTAGCAAGAGCCACCCCATGTGCCCACCCTGCAAAGGAAACAACTTCCCAGAGGGCTAAGCACAAGCTGACAAGTCTTGCCCCTGTCAGGTGGAAGCCAAATGGTGACTGTGTCCCCTTGCCCAGGGCCAAAGGCAGGTGCAGCAAGAAGCAAGCCTGGTGGAATCCCCTGTAACCATCTCTTATCCTAAACTCACCACCTAGCCCAGTGTATGCATATATACAACTGCCAGCAAGTCTCTCTATAAAACAGGCTGATCAGAAGCTGCCAAGTCTTGCTTCTGTTGGGAGGAAGATACTGGATGTCTGGGACCCCATCCAGAACAAAGGATGGGGGACTGAAGCAAGCTAACCAGCTACAGCCCTAAACCTACCACAAACCCATCATATACATGAGACAAGATCTATTGGCCTGTCACTCTGCAAGGGAAACATCAAACTGGAGGCCTAGGAGGGAAAGGGAAAATCTCACTGTGGGTAAGGAGAAGCTGCAAGGCAAGGCACAGGCTATGAGCGTGGGAGCACTCTGTCAAAGTGGGTCAGGGCAAAAGGCACTGACTGTGCTTAGAGGCCCCTGTACCCTACCTCCAACCTGTACTTCGCATGCCTGCATCTACCCCAACTCTAGTAGAACTTGTGCAGCAGGACATAGCTGCCCCACCCCCAGGGCAGCCCAACCCCTGGAAATTGCTGCTACTCTGCAAGATCTGTGCCTCAATCTAGCCACTGCCCCTTGTCCAGAACCTTACCCAACCATGGAAATCCATATCTAGGCATCATCCACAGGGGAATTCCAAGCAATCCTGGGCCCAGAGAGGAGAAATGAGTATGCACAACAGGAGAGCCAGAGTCAGAACACTGAGGGCAGAGACAGGAGGAGAACTCCTGCTGCACTGACAGAGCCCAGTTGGCATGCATTCTCCTCCTCAACGCAGAGGAAATACTGACTTTTTTTTTCTAATTCTTTTTTATATTTTTTTCTCTTGCTAATTTATTCTACTTTCTTTTATTATTCTTCATCTTAATTTTCTACCTTTTCATAATTCTTGACTATAGCACCTTTCTCCACAATAATTAAACTTTATTCCTATATGCTATTATTTCGTTTATCTTCACCCCACACACTTCACTGCCCTTCTCCTCTTCTTTTTTTTCTTCCCCTCACCCCCTTATTTTTACTATTTATTTATTTTGGTGGGACTGGAATTTAAACTCAGGGCTTCACATTTGCAAAGCAGGTGTTCACAAAGTAGTTGCTCTACTGCTTGAGCCATGCCTCCAGTCAATTTTTCTTTAAAGAAGAAATAATACCAATACTCCTCAAACTATTCCATAAAATAGAAAGGAAAGGAAGACTAGCAAAATCATTATATGAAACCAGTATTACCCTGAGACTGGATAAGGCACAACAACAAAAAAAGAAAACTACACACCAATTTCCTTGATGAACAGAACTGAAAGTATTCACAATAAAACACTTGCAAATCAAATTCAGCAACACATTAAAAGGATCAAACACCGTGATCAAGTTGGTTTCATTCCAGAAATGCAAGGAGAGTTTAACACACAATAAACATAATACAGCACAAACAGAATAAAGGACAAAAGCATGTGATCATTTCTGCATAATCTCAGTAGATGCAGAAAAAATCTTTGACAAATTCAACATCCCTTCATGATAAAAACCCTGAAGAAAGTAGGAATGGAAGGAATACACCCCAATATAATAGAGGCTACATACGACACAGCTATAGCCAACATCATACTAAAAAGGGAAAAACTGAAACCATTTCCTCTAAAGTCAAGAATGAGACAAGATCTCCTGTTTCTCCACTCTTATTCAATATCATGCCTGAATTTTTAGCCAAAGCAATAAGGTAGGAGAATTGAAACTATTCCTATTTGCAGATGATATGATCTTGTACTTGAGGGCCCTAAACACCCCACCAAAAAATTCTTAGATCAGATAAACTTTTGGCAAAGTTGCAGGACACAAAATCAACATAAGAAGCAGTACCTTTTCTTTTTTTCTTTTCTTTATTAATTTTTTGGGGGCAGTACTGGGGCTTGAACTCAGCTTTGTACTTGCTAGGCAGGTGCTCTACCACTTGAGTCACGCCCCCAGCCCGAGTAGCTTTTCTATATACCACTACTGAACAGGATGTGAAAGAAATAAGAAAAAAATAATCCCGTTCACACTAAACTAAAAAAAAAATGAATTTCCTAGGAATAAACCTAACTAAGGAGGTGAAAGACCTCTACAATGAAAACTATTAAACTATGAAAAAAGAAATTAAAGAAGACACTAGAAGATGGAAAGACCTCTCATGTTAGTGGATCAGCAGAATTAGTATTGTAAAAATGGCTATACTACCAAAAGCAATCTATGATTCAATACAACCTCCATCAAAATTCCAATGTCACTTTTCATAGAAATGGAAAAATCAATCCTAAAATCATTTGGAAGCACAAAAGATAATCAAAGAGAGTTTGAGCAAAAAGAACAATGCTGGAAATATAATACCTAACTTCAAATTATATTACAGTGCCATGGTAACAAAAACAGCATGGCACTGACACAAAAGCACATATGTAGATCAATGGAATGGAATAAAAGATCCAAAAATAAGCCTTACAATCATCTGATTTTTTTTTTTAACAAAGGTGCCAAAAACCTATGTTGGAGAAAAGACAACTTTTTCAACAAGTGTGGTTGGTAAAATTATATATTCACATGCAGAAGAAAATGAGATCTCTATCTCTTACCCTGTACAAAAAGGATAGAATATCTTACTACTAATACTTGAAACTTTGAAACTGCTAGAGAAAACTTACAGAAAACCCTTGAAGATGTAGACATAAGTAATACTTTCCTGAATAGGATCCCAATAACTCAGGAAGTAAGAGCAAGAATTGACAAGATAGCATCAAGTTAAAAAGCTTGTGCACATCAAAGGAAACAGTTAACAGAATGAAGAGACAGCATACCAAATTGTAGAAAATCTTTGCCAGCTATACACTGGGTAAAAGATTGCTATCTAGAATATATAAAGAGCTCCAAAAATTAAACACCAAAAGAATAAGCAGTTTAATTAATAAATGGGCAAATGAGTTGAAATACAGTTCTTCAAAGAAGAAGTATAAATGGATAATAAATCCATGAAGGAATGTTCAACATCTTTAGCCATGAAAAATGCAATCAACTGTCATTGAGATCCCATCTCACCCCAGTCACAATAGCTATCATCAGGAACACAAACAGCAAATGCTGGTGAGGATGCAAGGGGAAAAGGAATCCTTATACTTCATTGGTGGGAATGTAAATTAGTCCAGCCACTATGGAAACCAGTATGGAAGTTCCTTGAAAAACTAAAAACAAAATTATCATATGATCCTGCTATACCACTCCTGGGCATAGATCCAAAGGAATGTAAGTCAACATACAATCAAGATGTCTGCACACCCCTATGTATAGTAGCACTATTCATAACAGACTGTGGATCCAGCCCAGGTGCCCATCAATTGATGAATGGATAAGAGAATGTGGTACATGCACAAAATGGAGTATTAATCGGTCATAAAGAAGAAGGAAAGTATGTTGTTTTCAGGAAAATGGATGGAACCAGAGATTATCATGTTAAGTGAAATAACCCAGACTAAGAAAGACAAATATTGAATGTTCTCTCTCATATCTAGAATCTAGACCAAAAAATGAACAACAGGAGTGTAAAACTGATGAGGGGGGGAGGGAAAAGGGAGAGAGGTTAAATATGGTCAAAGTACTTTATACACATATATGAAAATAGAATAATGAAACCTGTTAAATTGTTTTTCAAAAGGAAAGATGTGAAAGAGCAACATGGGGGTGAATTTAATCAAATTACATTAAATGTATATCTGGAAAGATCACAGTGAAACCCCTTTGTATAATTAATATACACTAATAAAAAACAAATTTAAGAATTACAACTAACAACTCTTAAAAAGTGCAGATTTTTAAAAATGTTTTTCATTAGTTCATAGTAGTTGTACATGGGGGATTTATTGTGACATTTCCATATATGTTTATAATGCACCCTAGTTTGGTTTATCACCTTCATTGTTCTCCCTCTTCCCCCTCCCACTTCTTAAAATGACTTCAACAGGTTTCAATGTTGCATATTTATACATATGTAGGAAAGTACGTCAGCCATAGGATCATTAACTCCATTAAGGTGGAACCTGTTCTACTCCCCATCCTGCCTATGAAGGAAATGAAGGTATTTAATTCTAAGGTGTTTCCTTCTTTTCTTCTCATCAAGAACAGAGACCTTGGTCATAAAGATCTTCATGAAAAAAAAGAAGACATTTTATTCCTTAGTTTAACAAATTAATTAAGCTATAATACATCTCTGAAGAAATAAATGAAGACCTCAAGTCATTTTTTAGAACTAGCACCCTAGATACCTTATCCAACTTCCCAGCCATCCCTCTGCTCTCAGTCCTAAATGCCTTCTTCTTTGAGCCCTCAGCCAACCCTGTAGCAATGAACCTGACTATAGGAGTAGAGAGTCAGCATACACTTTTCTCTGTGTGAAGCCCATTGGTTTCTATAAGAATTGAAACTTTCTCCAGGCTCATTAATATGGTCTGGTGAATAAGTGACACAACGGGGCCATCCAACATTTGGGCCTCTATGAGTGAAATGATCTCCTCATGTACTCCTCAGGACCTCCGTTTGCCTGCCAGGGAATATATGTGAGTAATTACAATCCTCTAAGAGCCAAGGAATCCCCGGGGTAGCTAGCAATATTGCCCCAACTCATTTGGAACAAGGCAGTAGTTTACACTGGTGATGTGCTCACAACCCCAAGTCCATTGTTTTGACCACCACTTAATTCTTAGCAGTAGCATTGCTTAGGGACTGACTCAAGGAGGGACCCATGGAGTTGGTTCATGTCCTCTCAGGACTAACTTGTCAGAGAGCCTGGTTAGAGCACACGTGCTTTTCTTCTGTCTAGTTTTTAGGACAATACTATCTGAAAAATCTATTGGTGAAAAAAAAATGCTTTCTTATAGCTTAATAAATGTTTTCTTTTCTCCCAAAGGTATGCATACTTCAAACAACTAAACCACCTCTTTGTAGGCAAATTCTACTTGAAATAGTATCGTGGTTAAGAGCTTCAGATTCAGATGGACGTGAGTCCTAGACTTTTCTAGTTGTGTGACATTGAGCAAATTACTTAACTTCCCTAAGGCCAATTTTCTCATTATTAAAGACAGGTATTAATAGCTCTACCTGTGACATTGTTGGAAGAATTTAAATAAAGTTGTACATAAGTGATGGTTGATCTTGACTGTCAACTTGATTGGGTTGAGAAGCACCTAGGAGATTAATAAAGCACACCTCTGGGTGTATCTGAGAGCACTTGGAGAGAGGATTAACTAGGGGGGAAGACCAGCCCTGAATGTGGTGGCACTAGTCCATAGGCTGAGGGCCCCAGTTGGAATACAATGAGAAACAAGAGAAAGCCAGCCACCTCAGGCATTCCTTTCCTGCTTCCTGTCTGCCATGAGGTGAACAGCCTCCCTTCCTTATGCTCCTACTGCAATGAGGTTCTGCTTCACTCCAGGTCCAGAAGCAACAGAGACAAGGACCATGGACCAAAATCCCTGAGACATAGAGCCAAAATAAGTCCGTCCTTCTTCTTTTTTTTTTTTAAGAAAAAATACTTTATGATTTGGGGAATTTTGAAAATTTCCAGGAATTCTGATTTCATAACTGGAATTCTGATTAATAGCTGTCAGGGAATTTGGAAATACTACCTGGTCTAATCTCTGGCCTTAAAGCAGTCCTCATTTAAGTGATCTAAAAATCATCAAAATAGATCTCAGCTCATTTTATAATACGGCTATGATTTAGCAAATCCGAAGCTAACCTGGATCTTGCATAAGTTTTTACAATTGACATCAGAAATAAAGGTTTTCTTAACCATTAAAGATGGAAGGTCGTAGGGTTTTTTTTTTCCCCTAAATAGTATATTTAATTATTTAATACATCTTTCTAAAGCTTTCATTTAAAATAAGTTCCCAGAGTCACTTTGGGGGTGTATATATTTAGCTGTATCTGTGCGCATGATATACACAGTCAGACAGCCTTCTCTCCACGTGCAGTAAGGACCACAATACAGCTTCTCCTGTTTGTATTGATTACTCTGCAGCTCTGAGTCACAACATGGAATTTCAGCATGTAAATGCTGAATATAAGACTCATGTGAGCCTTGGGTCGACCTAGCCTTACGATTTGATTATGATGCTCATGTTAGCAGCAGAACATATATCATATGTCATTGCTTCAGACTGGGCTTAAACCACAGCTCTATTAAAGACTTTTTAATAAATAGATTTTAGTTTGGTCATAAAGCAGTTTTGCTTGTGAAATCTCATTTGTCCAGACTGTGCATCATGTATTTATATTTAAAATTTTGGGCTCAAACAACAGAAGGAAAGTGAATGCCTGAACTATTGCACTATTTATAATCATGGTTTACTATCACTGAAGATGATCCCCAAAAATGTATTGGTCTCTGTGCATTTTATGGCTAGGAGAGAAGCTGTGTTAATTTTTGCCTCTGATAGAAAGGAAGAGATTTCTATGATCTAAGTTGCTGTTTGGATTAGATGGTGTGTTCATCTATGTTTCATTACTACAACATATTCCTGAGAAAATCCCCTTATAAAGAGAAAAGGACTAGAAAAAAAAAAAGAGAGAAAAGTTTTTTTTTGGTTCACAGTTTTGGAGGTTTCAGATGATGTTTGGTTGGCTCCATTGCTTTTGGGCCTGTCTCAAGACAGCTCCAAATGGCAGGGAGCATGTGACAATACAAAGGCATTCACTTCATGGCTGGGAACTGAAAAGAGAAAGGGGCTGGGGTCTCTTTAGTCCCTTCAAGGGCATGCCCCACCCCATGACCTAAAACCTCCCACGAGGCCCCATCTTTAAAGGGCTCCATCACCTCCAAATAGTGCCACGCCAGGGACCGAGCCTTCAACACACAGGACTTTGGGGGATATTTAAGATCAAAACTATAGCCAATGGACTGATCTTAAAAATAAATTAACTGGAACTCTGTATTTGCATGACTTTTGATATCATCAACCCAATGTACCATTAAAAATTCTAATACTACTTGTTTACCCAAAGTTTACAATGTCAGTCTATAATACGATGTGTGATTTAGGTTGTGTTAGTTCCATAAATTAGGTAATAGACAATAATTAAAATTTTAGAGGACAATTGTCATGATTAAAACCAGTCAAAGATGTCTCTAGATATATAAGAGTTTTATGACAAAAGTGATAGTGGGAAAAGTTTTTCAAAATCTTGTTCACTATTACAAAGCAATAAAATAACTGTATCCTTAAATTGTTGATCTCTTGAAGATATAATATGAACAAATGTTTAACAAGCAGTATATTTCAGATTATTAAATATTTATTAACTTTTAGAATATAGCTTTTAAAAAACAGTATTTTCTCATCTTCAAAACACTGAAATGGGGATTATTAGTGAATACTGAGCCAGTGGTCGGAGAAGGTTATTTCTTGTGAAAGACTTTAAAGTCTTTACACAGTGATTGGAATGTCTGACCATCCTTGGATCAAAGTAGAGAAAATGAGAGAGTAAGAAATCTATTCTTGTTCCATATTTCTGGACTCAGTAGATGCCTTGGACTAAACTGATTCAGTTTTTTTCTTCACATGTTGAGGGTGATGGAATTTTATTTATTATAACAAATGTTTTGAAAACAAATATTATGATTTTCAGATCAGATGGTCAGTCATTTACCAAAAGAATATTCCCTGACCTTGATGGTTAAATAAGAACAAAAAGAATTATTCCACATTAAGGAGAGGAGTCAGCCACCTTTAATTCTTTTGGGAACTATGATAGTTACAAATCAGCAGGGAAAGAGAGATTCAAACAGACAGAACAGACAGGGAAAAGTACTTTCCCAGTGGAAGAAAGAAATAATCCAATTATAAATAATGTAATTATGAGATTTTTTAAACCAGAAGTGAATAGGGGGCCTATTTAATCCATCAGTCCCTGGGGATGCCCTGGGGAGAAACTAGTACCTTCTGAGCAGGGTTAGCTGGATGTGGGAGAAAATGAAGGGAGAAGTGAATATTCCTTCTCACTTTGTATGTGGGCTCCTCATTAAGTGTGGGCACAGCTTCCTGTGTCCCCATCCATTGTATAGCAGTCCCTTCATTTTGGGAACTGGCAGGAGCATTGGTAGGCTTGTCCTCAGCCTCTGTGTATCTAGGGAGAAGGCGCCCCCAAGGCAGGCCCTATTTCTTAGCAGGAACCAGTCACCCAGGCTTGCAGGCCCTAATCTGCCAGATCAGTTGCAGCTGGGTATGAGTCCAAATGTAACTTTGGGTTGGGAGCTCAACAAGAAGGTATAGGGACTCTGAATTCCTTTTTTCCCTTTGTATGTCAGAACATCCATTACAAACTTTCCTTATTATAAAGGGGAGAATAACATGAAAATATTTTAGTAATGTCAGATATGATTTGAATTAATGTCCACCATTAAGATTTCAGGGGCATGACTGTTTTTTCAACAAAACACATAGCATGGTTCTCATATTTTCCTGTCAGTTCCCATAATTCTTTCATTAGGAATTATGAAAACAGGGATTTAAAAAATATTCCTTAGGTAGTAGAGACTCTTAAAATATGTGGCAGACATCTATGGCTTACGTTTACAACACGGACTAGGCCCACCCTTTTGATCTAAAAACAGAGCTGACTTTTTTTTCTCCTCAAACACTGTACAGACTAATTTAGAATTCAATATATCTTGGCCAATGTGGGCAAGCTGATGACCTTGGTTATAACTCCCATTGCCCCCAAAGGGCAGGAAAATGTTTTGTCACTGTATAAGCTATGGTAAAGATAGAGTGACCCTGACAGAGTCCCATGGGACAGTGACTTTAAAAAGAGTGAGTGAAGTGCACCAAAGCTTTCATGATCTAGCCTGACAGGTAGTTATGTTTCATGCCTTCCCTCAGAGACATCAGGGCCTGCTCTCCTTCATCAAGGCAGGAGGTTTGCTTTGTCCATTAAATGAAAGTTGAGTAATAGCTGTGTTCATATTCTGGTTAACGGAAAAGAAAAAAAAGACACAACATAAAAATCCAAGGCAGAATGTTTTCTTCTCAGCAGGTAAGACATCTGTTGTATGGGCCCTTTCTGTTGGTGAGTACTTGGCCTCTTCAATCCCCTACACACCTGACTGCAAAGGAAGTTGGAAATGTAGTCTCTACCAGGAAGATCCTGTGCCCAGGAAGCTAGCACGGTAGCTCACAATCATTGAGACTTGTAGTCATTGTTCTCAAAGGGCGGTGTCCTAGAAACATAAAATATGTCTTTCTTGTATCTGGAAGAACATTCTAATTAACTCAGGTATGATTGTCTTATACTTATTCTCTGAAAATCCAAGTGTTCTATTTTTTCCAGCTTCTCTGGATATTTGGATTTAACTACAACTGATAACAACAAACAAATAAAAAAAACCCCAAAAACCTCAGAGGAGCAAATTTGAAACCATGTTCAAGTTTGATTTTCCTTAGACAGGAACCTAGTAGAGAGTCCTTGGTGTACAATCAGGAATAAGAATATTTTGGAGGCATTCTTGTTACTAATTCAGTAAGTGAACCTGGATCAGTCTCTTTACTTGCCTCTTCCTCAAATGAAATTTTGGCTTTAAAGACCTTATTAGATGTCATGAAGTTCCTCATACTAATAATTGGACTTTTAGAATCTGTCCACTTGAAAGACATCAAGTGCAACTAATTTAGTAGCACTTTTATTTATTTATACATTTTTTTGTGGTGCTGTGGATCAGACCTAGGGCCTTGTGCACACCAGACAAGCACTCTATCACTGAGCTGCATTCCCAGCCGTAATAGCACTTTTATTTTATTTTATTTTTGAGATAGGGTTTTGCTATGTAGCCCAGTCTGGCCTCTAATTCAAGATTTTCCTGCCTTTGCCTCCTAAGTCTTGGGACAAGTAAGCCCCACCATGCCCAGCCCTAGTAGCACTTATAAATAAGTAGTAAAGCATGTTATTTATTCACTCTGCAGATAATATTAGGTAGGCATTTAGTTTCAAAGATCTCTGGCCCCAAGTTGGGAACAATTGCAACAGAGATTTTCCAAGAAGCTTCAGTGCTTTAAAAGTCTAGTTTTGAGATCCACTTTATATAAGTCTTAACTGTGATGCTTAGGCAGGAGTATGGGAGAGCCTTGTGAAAATAATGGATGATAACCAGCTTTGCTCTGCCCCCGGGGAATCTCACACATGGGGACAGCCTTGATACCCAGCCTCACTGTGAGCTTGCAGATTCAGAGTGTGGCTTTGTTGCCTCACTCTGTGTAGAGTGTGGGGAAGAGGAAGAGAAGTCATTGCACTCAATGTGTAAAACCTCGTCAGAAGAAATCATTTATTCTTTGTTCTGTCAAGAGTCCATTGAAAGAATATAATTCCTTAATCAATTTTTATAGAACAGAGATCAATTTATCTCATTTTCCCCATTTTAATTTTTCTGAAATTATTTTCATCTACTGCAGCAGAGGATTATTTTACTTCTTAGTTGTTTCTGTTTTTTCCTTCCTTTCCTTGGTCCACATCAAATCTTAAAAAAATAAGAATTTTCACTTTTGTGAATTAGTAGTTGCAGTCATTATTATTTTTTTTGCCACGTCAAATTTTATGCATCAAATATTGTAGATCTTTATTCTGAGGAGGAAATTCATTTCTTCCATAAGTTTAAATCCATGTTATTATCTCTTGATTAGCTGTGGCACTTTATCACTTGTTGATTTTGATTTTTGCTTTTCGTTCCTTATTTCTTAACAGCTTTATTGACGTGTGATTTGTATACAAGGAACTGAATATAGTTCATGTATATAATTTGATGAGTTTTGACATACACAAAACATGTGGTACCATCACTAAGTTTTCTTGTGTCCCTTTGTTGTGTTCCATTGTTGTGTGTATTTGTAATAGCATTTAATATGAGATCTACCCTGTTAACAAATTTTGAAGTGCACAATACCGTATTGTTAACTGCAGGCACAATGTCGCACACTGGTCTCTAGAACTTACCATCTAGTATAACGGAAACTGTACAACCATTGAACAATGACTTCCAAATTCTTCCAGCACTGAGCCCTTGGCAACCACTAATACATTCTCTGCTTCTATGAGTTTGACCACTACAGGTGCCTCATCTAAGTGGAATCAAGTAGTATTTATCCTTCTGTGACAAGCTTATTTTGCTTAATATAAAGTCCTAATTCTTCAGATTCTTTTATGTTGTCTGAAATGGCAGGGTTTCCTTTTTTTTTTTTTTTGAGGCTGATGTATGAAAATACCACATATTCTTTACCCATTCATCTGTTGATGACTACTTGGGTTGTTTCTGCATCTTGGCTGTTATGAATAATGCTGCAATAAATGTGAGAGTACAGGTATCTCTTCAAGATCCTGATTTCAATTCTTTTGGATATATACCCAGTAGTATTTTGGCTCATTTGGTATGATTCTTGTTTGAGAACTGGTTTTGTTTTTAATATTTTTATAAACTCCTTTTTTTATTCAATTTATGGATTTCTAGTGTCTTTCACAAACTGTGGCTATTTATTGAATATTTTGTCTATTTTATTGGTTAGTTTTGGCCATCGTTAACTTTATAGTATTTATTATGAGCTGGCTAATTTTAGTGCCCAAAGCAAAGATCATTGGTAGGACAGAGACTAGGATCAGGCCACATGGTAGGATTAACACACTGCAGTGGAATAAAGGTCTTCCTTTGTACAGACTTATATGAGCAAAATTTCTGTCTCAGGCCAACAGGCAATATCTTGCTAAATGCACTATATATGAGACAATTCCATTAAAACCAGGAGCAAGAAAATGGTACACACTATCATCACTAAAATTTAACTGGCTTCTAAAATAAGGAATAGGAATTATAGGATTTTGTGTGGTAAGAATGCCTTCTTGGCATGGGAGAAAAAAAAGCACTTGAAAAAAAAGAAACAGCTGGAACAGAGATAACAACTGGAAATTTTAGATGTAAAAACAGTAAGCAAAACCCTGAATGTAAATGAGATTGCTTAGAAAGGACAATCATTGGATGGAGAAGATGGCATAAGATGGAAACCTAAGGAACCTCAACTTCCATGATTACACAGAGGAGGGACCCCAGAGAAGGACTGTGAAAACAGAGGCAGAAAGATAGGAAGGAAGTAGGCAAACATGATGTCACAGAAAAAAGGATTTAGACAGAAGGTAACTTGGCAGCGTCAGAACCTGCCAGGAGGTCAAGAAAGATGAGGATTCATCTTTCAGAGTTCTGGCATTATCCAGGGCTCCTGGTCCAGGAATTCTACTTCTAGGAATATGTCCTCCTATGAGAAACTAAAGCTGGGTTGAAAAGTTTATGTTAGAGTGTTTGTGTCATTTGCTTTTTCATTGCAAAACATATTAGTAATAATCAGAAACTTAATGTTCAAACTTCAGAAGTATTTTTAAATTATTCTATTGTGGCAAATAAAATCCTGTTCTTGAAATCTATTCAATGGTATGTGAAATACAGAAAGAGAAATACACTAAAATATTAATAGTATTTCTAAGAGTTGGGATTCTAAATGATTTTCCATTTTCTCCTCTATGCTTGTCTGTATTTTCTAAAATTTTCTGTAATGAGCATTCCTAATTTTATAGTTGGGAAAAAACATTATTTAAATGGCTTTTTTTCCCCTTAAAGTGGCTAGGGGACACATCTTTGCTGATCAAGCACAATGGCTTTCCTTAGGTTCTTTCTGACAGGATTAAGAACAGCCAATCCACTGAGAGAAGGACTGAGTCCAAGAAAAGAGTGATAATTTACTGAGCACACAATTTCTAGTGCTTGACTCCATCCATAGGAAGGACAGATGGACTCTTTTATGGTGTTTCCACTCTACCTGTCTTGTTAGTCCCTCCCTTTGCCTTCTGTCTATGTGAAGACGGTTTTGTTGGTTGTTCTGCAGATTCATGCCTCACCAACTCTCACTGATAACTGAAATCTCCACTACTCACCACTACAAAGCACACACAAGAGAGCTCTTTGGGCAACAAAAAATGAAGCAGTCTGAGGAAACAAAGTCTTACTGGTCAAAGTTGATGTTCAAAAAGTACAACCAAAGGTTTTGAGAACTGGGGACAGGCATGTGGGAAATGAGAAATGTTCTCCTATATTGTTACAGCATAATGATGAATTGCTTTTGCTTTTCCAAAACCAGGCTCAAGCTCCTCTGTTCACCTCTATTATCTGCTGCTGGTCTCCAAAGGCATATTACCATATTAATTCATTGTGTTATACAATTTGGTCAACTAAATGAGCTCACCTTATGCCCTCTTAATGGCATCGCATTTAATGTTGGCTTCATGGGATGCATTTAACAAAACAGATGCGTCAAGGAAATGTATTTAAACTCAATTTGGTTTTAAAATGTCTAGTGGTCTCTTTAATGAGCCAAGTACAAAAAAAAAGTGTTACAGGCAACAAACACACTAAGATAAATGTAGAGTCTTAATGTTGAACTATCCCCAGTGCACAGGGTGACCAGACCTGTTCTGGAAGGAAATCATGCACTGCAAATGTGCCATTTCTAGCTCTCAAGCTTAATCCATTCGTGGTGGAAAGGGTATCACACATTATTTAGGGGAGATGGCCTGCATGTGGGACTGAGATTTAATTGCATGTCATAAACACTGTCATCCCACTGACTTAGTGAGACAGCTCAAAGAAAGAAATATGTGGTAATGGAACAAATGGTGAATGAACCACAGCGTTATCTCACACTTGCAATCTGAGCCTCACAGAATAGTAGAAAAATGGGTTTAAAATCTTATGAACTTGGGTTGGAATTCTTACTTCATCACTTTATTAGTTGAGTAAAATGGCAGAGACAGTTCACCTACCTAGACTTCTGTTTTCTTGTCTGTAAAGTGGGGACAATAATACCTATTCTTAGAATTATGGAGTCTAACAATAATACATGACACTGCCTGGTAGGTGATAGCGTTTAATGAAATTTATGTATCTACTTACACATAATATTATAATTATGTAGTATATATAATAATACATGCCATATACACTATAACATACATAGTTTTTATAATCATTATACCATCTTTATATCATCATTTACTGCCTTCTAATAATTACTTGATTTCCTTGAATAGAAAACCAATAACTGAACTCATGTATTCCATTCCTTTTATAGTTTTGGGTTGGTTTCATACATTCAAAATGTACAGCGACAGAAAGGCCATCTGATCCAGCAATTCCACTCTTGGGGATATACCGAAAGAAATGCGACTCAGGTTATTCCAGAGGCACCTGCACACCCATGCTTATTGAAGCACTATTCACAATAGCCAAGATGCCCCACTACTGACTAATGGATCAAGAAAATGTGGTATCTATACACAATGGAATTTTACTCAGCCATGAAGAAGAATGAAATCTTATCATTTGCAAGTAAATGGATGGAACTGGAGAACATCATCCTGAGTGAGGTTGGCCAGGCTCAGAAGACCAAAAATCGTATATTCTCCCTCATATGCAGACTTTAGGTCTTGGACAAAGGCAGTAATGTTGTAGGACGTGGGTCACATGCTAAGGGGAGAGCACACATGGGAGGAATGGGATAGGTAGGAAACCCAAAACTTGGAAGTGTTTGATGTCCCCACTACAGAGGAGCTAATACAGTAACCTTAACGCTACAGAGGTCAATATGGGAAGGTGACCAGGAAATAGTGAAGAGGTCAGGTAGAGATGAATCAATTTGGGTTGTAATACACTTGTGCATGGAAGCAACAAAAGGATAGCTATATAGCTATCCTTTTCTCAACTAGCAAAAACGCTATGTCTTTCTTATTATTGTTTATGTCTTCTCTTCAACAAAATTGGAGAAAAGGGCAGAACAGGTTCTGCCTGAAATCAAGGGAGTGGGGGGGATAGGGAGAGGGGGTGTAGGCAGGGGAGAGAAATGGCCCAAACAATGCATCTACATATGAATTTATGAATAAAGAGAAAAAAAATAAGAAAGACCCATCTGATCATCTCTCCAACATGACAGTGAGGATGGACTGTTAGTCAGTGTGGCAGCTCCAGCAAATAGCTGGATTCAGGGCAGCCACGACCATTAGTCTGGACTCGTAACATTTTCATCCAAAACTAATGGCAAGTTTTTGGAAAAACGGCAGAACCTAATGTTCTTTCTTGGATGACATGATCAATATTCACCCACGAAAGACTGTGATATCCAAGATACATTTCACCACATTTTCTCTATTTACTGTGACAATAACAGTAGCTGGAGCAGCACAAATTATGTTTTAGGTGCTGGCAGGAGAAAATTAACTTATGTTTTAACTTTTCTTTTGCTACTTCTCCCACTGTACATAATACCCCAGGTTGGTGGTTTTGCTCTTTCTTCACCAGTCAGCCTAGGTTTAGTTCTTAGCTTTGAACTGATGCTATGCTATTCACTTCCCACAAATATCTACTTATTTAGACATTGCAGGCACTGTGCTAGGAGCTGTATGATATGATGGTGACCGATACGATTGCAGTCCTTGAGGTACTGATAGACTAAGACTGGACCATTTCTCTGTACTGGGATTCTGCCAGCCTGTATATAAGTCATTCATTCTTTTCTACCTCTTGAAGTACAGATAAATTCTTATTTCCTCAACATATTGCTGGGAGGGTAAATATGGCAGACAACTGGACAATGTCTGATAGAAGTAAGTCTACATACCATTCAACTCAAGAGTTTCACTTTAAAATATTTATCCTATACATACATTGAAAATTTATAAAATTCCATATTCACAAGTGTTTTTGTTATGAGGTCATCTGTAATAAGATTTTGAAAGCTTTCTAATTTTTCATCAATGTTGAATTAGTTATGGGATAAACATATAATGTAAAATTATGAAACCAATATAGATGAGGAATGTCTATATTTATTGATGAGGGATGATCTAAAATTATATTGTTAAATTAAAAAAGAGTCCAGGAGGAAAAGATTGGGAGGATCATGGCTCAAAGCCACATAGGCAAAGTTAGCAAGACCCCCATCTCAACGACAAAATTGGTTGCAATGGTATACAGCTGTAATCCCAGCTATTCAGGAGACATTGCTAGGAGGATCTTGGTCAGAGGCTGACCCCAGTCAAAAATGAGAGAGGCTATAAAAAAAATAACTAGAGCAAAAAAGGGCTTGGGGCATGGCTCAAGTAACAGAGCATCTGCCTAGCAAGTGGGAGGACCAGAGTTCAAACCCCAGCATTGAAAAAAAAAGAAAAAAGAAAGAACAAAAAGGAAAATCCGGAATAGAGCACATATATAGAATAAGTATAAGCTCTCTAAGAAAAACAAAATATCTATGTTTTTAAATGCACCAAAACATCTCTGGGATGATCTAGAATAGATTATTACTTGTGATTGCCTCTGGGAAAGGGTGGCTTTTCTATATCATGTACATATGTTACTTATTTAAAGTAATAAATTAAATTTGACTGACTCAAGACACGCAAACAAATGACCCTCTTGACATCTTTGTGCTAGGGATCTTCCTTTCATAGTGGGCATAGTGGCGATTTGTATTGAAATCTGCTATGCACTGCCATGAGACATCTCCTACATTGTTGAAACATTTAAAATTGTAAGTGTGTTCATATTAAGGAGGGGGCCACACAGTGTTCTTTGGAAGTATCATTTCTGCTGGACCATCTGTGGATGACATGGTGAAGGTCCTTACTAGTATGAGATGAAATTTAGAGAAGTCTATTGGTTTAGACTGAGCTCCTGCACTAGACCCCAACAGACCAGCCCCAAATATAGTCACTCATGCTACTGTTGTACATCTCCAAAACAAAACCCAAGCTTTTTACTTGTAATATCTGACCTTCTGAAAAACTGAGAGAGAGATGATGGCTAAACCCCCAAACAGGCCATGTTTCTAAAAAACTGGAGATTCACAGCAAGCTTATCTGAGCTAGCAAGTAATCAAGTCCTCTCCACGTCAGCTCATTCAAGGAAAATAACCAGAAGTAACCTGATGCTGGCCATTCCATTTTGCACTATGCTGTTTCTTTGTTTCTGTTAAAGCTACCTTATAAAACCTACTGGCTATCATATGATCCAGCAATTCCACTCCTAGGGATATCCCCGAAGGAATGTGAGTCAAGTTACAACAAAGGCACCTGCATACCCATGTTTATTGCAGCACTATTCACAATAGCCAAGTTGTGGATGCCCTACTACTGACGAATGGATTAAGAAAATGTGGTATTTATGCACAATGGAATTTTACTCAGTCACAAAGAAGAATGAAATTTTGTCGTTTGGACGTAAATGGATGGAACTGGAAAACATCATCTTAAGTGAAGTTAGCCAGGTTCAGAAAGACAAAGGCTGCATGTTTTCTCTCATTTGTGGAATATAGACTTAATACAAATACAGCAATTACGTAAAACAGGTCACACTAAGGGGAGGTCACATAAAGGAGCAGTAAAAGAAGGAAGTTACGAAGGTGAATATGGTGCATGTTTTTTCTGTACAAGAATGAATATAGAATTTTTAAGCCTGTTGAAATCACCATAAGAAGGGAACTAAGATAGAAAGAAGAAAAAATAGAGATGAACCAATTCAGATTATAATACATATATACATGGAAATGTCACAAGGAAGCTCCCTGTATTAGCTATCTTCAACAAACAAAAATGTAATTTTTTTTTCTTTTACAAAATTGGAGAAGGAGGCAGAACAGGTCCTTCTGAAGGGTTGGTACCAGTGAGAGGGGAAGAATGTGAGGAAAGGGTGTAGGAGGGTGAATATGGTGCAATACTGTGTACACATGTGTGTAAATGGAAACTATCCAGGAATGGGGGGAGGAGGATAAAGGAGATGATGGAGGGGGTGAATTCCAATAGGATATATTTGATATTTTGTAAGAACTTTTGTAAATGCCATAATGTACCCAGCATGACAATTTTTAATAAAGGGGGAAAAAAAGCCTATTGGCCATGCCCAGCAGAATCCCTATCAGTTTTGTAGACTAGATGCTGCCTGGTTCATGAGTCACTAATAAAATCCAATTAGATCTTTAAAACTGAATTTGTTGAAATTTTGGTCTTTGACATTAGTCATCAGCAGAGAGCTCAACTCTGTATAGTTGGTGCCTGGAACTCCCCCCAAAGCAGTTGTAGTGTGACCAGGCTTCCCTATTCAGGGAGACAGATCTCTTTGGAAAAAGAATTGTTATTCTTTTCCCAAGCAAACATTGTTAGTCAGGAAAATACCTTGATAGAGCACATAAAGGATGGAAGATGATGCTCTGAGAACCTGGATTGGAAGGGGATCATAAAGAAATCACTGTATGGTTCTGCAGTGAATAGGAGTTTGAAAGAAGGAAGAATAGAGGAGTGAGGCTGAGGAAGGAGCAGAGCACTCCTGCAGCTCAGTGATATTGCAGGAGACTGCAGCATAAAGAAATAAGAAGCCAATGATGATGACTTCTTGGTACTGGAGTAATTGGGACACACTTGAGAACAGGAATATCTCTACCATATTTTCAATTGTTTTAATTCCTGTGAGATGAATGCCATTTACTACCTCAAATACTAAGTAAAGTGTACTGCTCCATCTTGCATTATATCAGCAGCTTTGGGAACAAACCAGGAAAAGAACTGGGCTCTTTGACTCAGTCTCTGAGGAGGGGAAGGTCATGTCTCAGCAGAGGGTTGTGAGAGTATCTTGTGACTAGAGGATGCCTGTGGAGAGTGTTGGACTCTGCAAAAGAGGTGATAGGAGCCTCATAACAATTTGATATAAATCTCAAAGGAGAAGATGATCTTGGTTGTGCTTGTTAGAATATGTAGACTTCCAGGTGTTAAAGAAAGGAAAAATCCAGTCATCTGGAAATCTATTGAAACTGGTGGGCATTTAAAAACATCCTTACAATTGACCATGTTTTCCACTATTAAGGTTAACATCAGGCACAGCGGGAAAACAGCCTGGAATCATATCACTGTATGCAGCTCGATTTGCACTTCACCCAACAGAGAATTTCCTGACATTCTCCATCTTTGACATCTGGCTATTACATAGACCATTGTGGGGAATGAGAATGTATTTGTCCCTGAACTGGTTCTTGCTGTTGCCCAGTGTTTTTTTTCATAGTCTACAACACCATGTTGAAATTCTCAGATGAGCTTACACTACTCTGTGCAAGACTTTGCAAAGTAGATGCTGTTATCTGCCTACACATTTTGCTGAATTAAGTGTTTGGACTGCTAAATGTAGTAGTATAAGATACAACAATCAATAAAGAAGATATGTTTTAAGTTCTTCCATTGCTTTTTCTATATTTCCCCAGAGTCTGTTACAAGGCTTTGCTATAACTGCAATCTGTAAATGCCAACCCTGCCCCCACTTTAACCATGCCATTCATCCAAGAATCCCAAAGCGTTTTTTAATAACGGACTCATTAATCCTCATAACACTCCTTCATTTGACACATGTAACTCTCACTACATGATATGTTGCTACTTACTCTGAATTTAATTTAACAGGTTTTCCCCCGTTGTGGGTAGTCATTTACATTGACCTCATTTTAGTTGAGTTATCGCTCAGATTGGAACAAGTTTGAATGGCCTCATCCCAAAATGACATCCTGTGGCAGATAGAAGAAAACCATCTGAAGAAGCAATTATTATTTTTTTAAGAGGAGTTTCAGCAACAAATGGCCCTATAAATAAACAACTGGATTTTAATCATGGGTGAAAAGAGTGGGATGTTTAGCCATTTTATAAAAATGTGAAGTTGAATGAATTTCAGCATTCATGGGGGAGGCGGGGGCAAAGACTTTAGTTGAGACTAGGAGTGCCTAAGGGTGGTTAAGAGCTTAACCTCTTTCTTATCTTACCAAAGAAGCTAATTTTTCACATTTCCTCTTTTTTACATTTATCCTCTTTGATCTTTCTCCTTTCTGAGTTCAGATATCAAGATGGTTTTCTTGAGTTGGAAAAGTCTCAAGAAATAGTAGACCTCAAATCAGGAGTGGGCTGAGGTCAGGTGTTCAAAGGAAGTCTGACTGGTAAAGTGGGTTTTGGAGAAGGGTCAAGAAAGCAGATAAGACAAGTCTAGGGAGGAAAAGCAAATGAGCCACAGATGGTGAGCTTCTGAGGGTCAAGGAAGCAGCACTCTGAGATAAGAGAGTAAGTGGGAGGAACTTTGGACGAATTTTCATGAGCAGTGTTCACTCCGGACTGTGTCTGTACCCAATGGGTGTTCCTTCTTCCATCACTTTAAGGGCAAGGTGCTGCAAACAACTCACATTTCATAGTGGACTCCTTCCTGTGGCTTCAGTTATCACCTGTATGTAAATAATGCTCAGATCTCTTGCAACAGCCTCCATCTCCTTCCAGAGTAATATTTCTCAGATCTAATGTCCCTTTTCAAGAAGTACTTTGTCTTTTTTATCATGAAATTCAAAAATAATGTATGTAATATAATAATCATATTATTTTAGTATAAATTAAAATAACCTATATTTTAATATACATAATTAAAATAATAAAATGGCTGAGTTGTATTATAAAAAAATAAAATAATACAATGTGTGTTTCAGTATTCAAATCCTTGGACACAACTACACTAGAGGACAATTCGAGGCATCAGATGCTTGTATCTTACCAATAAAATTACAGGACTGAGACAACCATCAAGGCAGGACTCTGTCAGCATCTCTAATGTCACAACTAGTATTGTCATTGTGGTGTGATTTTATGGGTTGATCAACCATTTTTAGTCAAGTTTTAAACTAAGAAACATACCCCCTACCATTGCTTTGATGGTAGTTGCATTCCTGGGAGTCAGTGTACATAAGAACACATAAAAGTACTTTGTGCTTTTAGATAAAATAGAGTTTGGTTCTAAGCTTAGATAATTGAAATTTTTCCTACAACAGGAAAAGAATTCTCAAAGGTTTTGATTCTAGAAACCATTTTCACTCCCAAAAAGTATTGAGGACCTTTAAGAGCATTTGTGTCTATGGGTTGTATCTATTGATATATATTGTATTAGAAATTAAAACAAAAATTATATCATCTATTTTAAAATAATTCCAAGTTAACATAAAATTTTTATTAAAAATATACACACAAACACTGTTTGAAAAAGAGAGGAGGAAGGATGGGGGAATGAAAATACAATGGAGAAGGTAAACTTGTTCAAAGTACACTGTACACATGTGTGGGGTTATCACAACAAAACCCCTGCATTGTTATTTTATGCTAATACATTAGCATACGTCCTCTGAAACAAAATATAATTTGATGAGAAGAGTGGTATTGGTTTACACTTTTGGAAACCTCTGATGTCTAGCATAATTAGAGACTACTAGAGTTTCATATCTGCTTCTGCATTCAATCTGTTGTCACATGGGATTTTGTTAGAAGTATTTGAGGAAAATCTAGTCTCATATAAAGAAATTGCCAGAAAGGCAGGAGTATATAATAGACTTTTCAGGTAACTGTGGATATTATTCTTTGATAAGACCCAAAACTCATGCAGGGCACAGTGACTCACACCTGTTATACCAGCTACTTGGAAGGCAGAGATGGAGAAGATCGACATTAGGGGTCAATCAGGGCAAAAAAGTGAGACGCCTCATACAACAAATAAAGTGGGTGTGGTGGTATGCACCTATAATCCCAGCCAGAGGGGAGGTACAGGTGGGAGAATAGCAGTCCAAGTTTGGCCCAAGGCAAAGATGCAAGACCCTACCTGAAAAATAAATAAAACCAAAAGGACTGGTGGCATGGCTCAAGTGGTAGAGCACCTGCCTACCAAACACAAGGCCCTGAGTTTAAACCCCAGTACCACCCCATCATGACTTTATAACTGTATGCATTGATTATTTATAATGTATTGACTCGAGTTATACAGCTCTTCCAAATGTCTACACATCACATTATACAGAATCAGTACAACACATTTGTTAATATTGCCACTGATTTAATCAGAAAGGCCTTTTAGTATTGGGGAAGTTTTAAGGTTATGGTGCAGACTTTCCATAATTATAACTTTTGCTTGAATGCTGTATTTTATCACTGCAAACAAGTGCTTTTGGTTGTTTCCTTGGAAATGAAAAGAAAATTGAGAAAATGATCTGCAAGATAGCCGTACTAACAATCATAGTCTGCCAGTTGTTTATTCAAAGAAAAATGGTGCTCCATGAGAAAAGAGATTGTGTTTTGATATTCAGCATTCTGTCATAGTATTAAAAAGGTATGTACCCAAGGAGTTGAGGCTTTAATGAAGTTAACATTTTGTTGTTTCCCAAAGGATGTTCACAAGTGAAGCCATAGAGTTTTGTTGTTTGTTTGTTTGTGTGACTGAAAATGCAGAGCAGTAAAAACCCCAGTGACCACTAGTAGGGTACAGTTTGGTGCTGCTGCGTCAAAAAAGTTTTTGTCTTATCCTTGCAAAAGTCAACTCAATGTGAAAAGTAAACAATGTCGTGGTGTTACTATGACATGCTTTTGGCCTTGAGTTATCTTTGAAAAGGTCTCAGGCACCTCTAAATCCCCATTTTGAAAACCAGTATCCTACTTGAAAATGTGAAAGGACATGCACCATACACATCATTGTAGTGTTTGTACTGTACCCATTGCACAGGCATGATATCTCTGGCTCCCATCCTCTAATGACGGATAGTAATCATATGTCTTTACAGAGTACAGTGTGATTTTTCAGTATGTTTTTATACTGTGCAATGATCAACTTAGGACATTTAGGTTATCCATCATTTTAAGCATGTATTATTTCTTCATGATGAGAACATTCAAAATCCTCTTTTCTAGCTCTTGTGACTTATAGAGGACAATGTTGTTGACAATAACCATCCTTCTGTGTCATGGTATATCATCCACAACCATTTTGACAACAAAAAATGTCCCCTAGGTCTTTCAATGATATCCCTAGGGGCTGGTGTGATCTCTTGAGAACTTCCTCTCTGGAAGTCCTCATCCATGTTTTTGCTTGACTAGGGAAACTTCCACATGAATGTCAACCTACACTCAACATGGGCAAACCAAGCTCTTCTCCTCCTGATAGACACAACACGTGTGAGAGTGTTGTGTTCATCATTTACAAAGGAAGAAACTGAGGCACAAGGAAGATAAGTGACTTCAAGGTCATGATAATTATTATTAAATAATGGTCCATCCTATCATCTTCTAGGATTTTATACTTTTAAAAATTTAACTTGTAGCCCTATTTTAGAAGGGACAAAAAACAGACTTATGGGCAAAATGACTTCCCAGAGTTTATAAAACTAGTAAGTGGCAGAAAAGACCTTGAGTCCAGGTCTCTTGATTCCTTTAAATGCTGTGCTCTACCCTCCCTGTCACCACTGAGTGCCTTTCTCCTGCAACCCAATTAGGAGACAGGAACTTCAGGTCCTGACTTCACCAAATTGTCCACATTCACTCTGCTTTCACTCTAGTTTGAGTTCTGATTTCATGTCATTTTGACTTACTGTCTCTTAACCAGGTATTGTGATTCTGTTGTGTTTTCTTTCATCCATCCTGAATAATTTCTTCAGGCTAAAGTCATGGATTAGGGCAGGACACCCAAAAAAGAGTGAATAAGAGAACAAATATAAACTGAGGAGCCTGCAGGTATATGGATCAGGGTGGAGTGGAGAGATTTGCACCTGGTGATTCAGGGGAAAGGTATTGCTTAACTTTTTATCTTGTTAGCAGATCATGCAGTCAGCCTTGTCTTCAAGGAGGGGAGAACAGAGTCATCAGAGGAGAAAATATACTTGAAAAATAATCTTTAAACAATGGAAAAAATGAGACTGGATACCTGTGGCTCATGTCTTTAAGTCCCAGCTACTCCAGAGGCTGAGATTGGGAGGATTATGGTTTAAGGCCAGCATGAGCAAAAAGTTCACAAGACCCCGTCTCAAACAACAGCTGAGAGTGGTGGTGAGTGTCTGTTGTCCCAAGATAAGTGGGAGGCTGAGATCAGGAGGATTGCAGTTCCAGGCCAGCTAGGGCAAAAAGTTCATGAGACCCTGTCTCAATGGAAAAGGTGGGTGTGGTGGCACACACCTGTCATCCTAGTTACTGTGGGGAAGCTGAAGTAGGAGCACTCTGGTTCAGGTTGCCCAGGGATAAAACAAAAAGCGAGACACTATCTCAAAAATAACCAGAGCAAAATAGAACTGGTGGAGTGGCTCAAGCAGTAGAATACCTGCCGAGCAACATGAAGCCCTGAGTTCAAACCCCAATACTAACGAGAGAGAGAGAGAGAGAGAGAGAGAGAGATGAACAATGATTTTTCTCTAAGTAACAAATATAATTGACGATATATTTAATTCAATATAGCAAATAGTAATTAGTCCAAGCATGTGCCTGACCCTGTGGTTAAGCAATGCAGATTCCTGGACCTTACTTTTAGAGATGAAGGTTTAGTGCGTGGTTTTCCAAAGTACCCTGATTAAAAGAATCACCAGGTGACATTTGCCAAATTGCTTAAGTCCTCTCCCCTGTAGGTTCTGGTTCAGCATGGCTCATTTGGGCTGGAAAATCAGAATCTCAGCATCTCAGGTGATTCTGGATTTCTGATGCATGTGGTCCCTGAGCTCATTTTAAGAAACTGAACTCCTCGTTACTCAGGAGGCAGAGAGCAGAGGATCATGGTTCAAAGCCAGCCCAGGCAAAAAGTTCTTGAGACTTTATCTGGAACATTCTCAATACAAAAGAGGGCTGGTGGAGGAGCTCAAGTGGTAGAGTGCCTGCCTAACAAGTGTGAGGCCCTGAGTTCAAACCCCACTACCACCAAAATACAAAAGCAAGCAAGAAAGAAACTGTGAGCCAACCTCATTTATTTATAGGCCCATTGGCTTCCTCTCTTCAATTACTTCCTTACAACTGTCTGTCCAAACTATTCCAAATAACAAGACATAAATTACTAAACTCTAGAAAAATCCAGAGATGGTTATATTCAAAGATGAAAAGGAGTAAATGAAGTGTTAGACTAAATGTAATCCCCTCTTGGCCTCATTTCAGAAGACTTAAAATCTTTAAGCATCCTTCAGATAGAATTGTTTTAAGGCCTGGAGGAAAGCAGGCGCTCCTATTCCAATTTGATCCTTTGAGCTGCAGCTGCTGGAAGCCAGTGGAGCCCTGAACTCTGATACAGGACAATGTGGTGTTAGGAATGTGGAGAATTTATTGCTTGAAAAAGGCCAGAAAATCAGGAATTTAAATACCCCTGATTTATGCCCAGCTTGTCAAAGTCTCTGGAGCTTTAGAAATGCTGAATATTTTAGTGCAGCTATGAAGTGTGAGCTGGGTCTTGCTTTCAGCTGATTATTAGTAACAATCGTGTCTCCAGCATTTTAGTGGTACACAGCTATAACCTTTAAGCTTGGTCTATTCCGGTTTTGTGAGATGTTACAAATTCCACGATTTTTTTAAAAAAATTGTAATAGGAACACTCTGACTTTTTGCCCAACATTTCTGAGAGCCATTACCTGGGGGGACTGGAGGCTTAAGTATCCATCCTTTATCTGTGTTCACAGCTGAGCTGCTTTCTTGCCGACTGCTTAAAGTGCACAGTGTCTTTACTAAAGAATAATTCTTAATCAAAGAAGAGACAATACCAGCACACTCATTTGTTGCCTGTATTTGTGGCTGCTTATTATGGAACCCGGAGCATTTGGTGCACAAAACTGGTCCCTTCCTCCTGCACACGGTTACTGTAAATGATTTAAATCAATCCCTTTTATGCAGCATTGGGTCAGGAAGCACAATATGCGCTGACTAAAGATGCCATTTAAATTCTTCTCAGGCAAAGGTTAAAAGAAAAGCGGGGAGGGGGAGGAGCGGCAAGAGCAGAGATTGCCAAGGTAGCTGTATTCAAATGTTTTTGATAGGTTTCTAAGATACATGTCACTTTTCCAAAGCAAATGCATTCATGTCTCAGAAAGAAAGCAGACCGGGAAAATGTTAGCTCTTGTGCTGGTGAGCTCATGAGAAATGCCAAAAGAGTTGTTTGTGCACAGACTCAAATATCAGGGTTTCTTTATTGTTGAGCTTTGAGGCTGGGAATCAGGCAGAACGTTTCCATGACAACTAATAGATGTTATGTTTATTTACTGAGTGGCAGGGAATGACACTGTCAGCAACTGACATTTTAGTTTCTTTCTCCTCTTTTTCTCCCCAGTAAAGATTTGTTTTAGTGGATGAAAATGGCAACCTCGTCTTCCGTTTTACTTCTCAGAGTTCTGTGGTGAAAGAGGACTGCAGTTTAATTTGATTCAGCTATTCTATGAAACATACTTTAAAGACCCATCACTTCCTGGGCCTTGGAGAGTGTTTATAGTGGGCAGTTGCTGGTGAGAAGATGATTTGCAAAGTAAAAAGCAAATTTCAGGTTTTATTCACTTGGAAATGATCTAACAACTGCATTCTGGGCTATCTAAATTTACATATGTCTCATTAATATCCTCTACATTCCACGTGACCTCGTTTATGCCCCTACCAATATATTCATAAAAAGAGTCTATTAAGACTTTGCAACCAGACCAAAGCCTCAGCAGAGATGGGAGATGGCAGGGCTGTAGGGTGGGATGGGACCATCCCTCACTGGTTATAAATAATGATGTATTTCATTCCTTTATCTGCCTGTGGCTTGTCTGCCCTCTAAATTATCTGTGGTCAATTTTTAATGCTGAACTGGCTTCCTCTTACTATCCAGCTGGTGTGTGCTCAAGGGATATAAACCAATGTAAGCATTTGCTTTGAGAAAACACAATTAGGAAGGCGAGCTGCTGTTGGGGGATGTGGGGTGGCTATTCATATGACCACGTGCCGAACAGAGAATTGGCTTTTTTCTTAGTTCCTGTTTCATGTTATCAATGCTGCTGCTGTAATTAATTTGAAGAATTGAAATTTGAGATACTTTTGGGTTTTAAGAAAAGATACAAAATCAATGTGTGATGCTCAAAATATTATTGCCTGCAAATATCCTCTGATCATTTATGGTCTTAAGCAGAAATTAGCTTCTCTCAAAATGCTTCTATTACTTCATGAAAATTCTTGGCTGTAGGCCTGATTCTCATTAGAATGTAAACAGCTTACAGGGGTGTGTCTTACTAGTCCTCGTATCGCAGCACCTAACACAGTTTTTGGCACAGCAGACATTTAAGAAATGGATACCATACCAGTCAATTATCACAACCCAGCTCTTGCTGCCTGGCTCCTGCCAGGAGTCAGGCATTCTTATGATCAGAAGATCATGGTACATCACAGCACTGCCCTCCCATGCAATTGCCAGTGTTTGGTTCTGTGGACTGAATGCACAAATTATTGCCCGCATTTCTCAAGGGGCTGTCCTTCTGTTTTACAGGGAATATATATGTATATATTCATACAGCAAATAATACATGGTAAACAAACAAAGGAATGAACAGATTCTGATAAGGCTCTTATCTAGCCACGAGACTATGGCAGAGAAGGAAGGACACTGAACACCTGGAAAACAGGTTTTCTGCCACTAACTAGTCACAAAGATCTTTGAGTCTCTGCAACCTTTTTTTCAAAAATGAGGGGTTTGGATCAGATGAACGTTTCTCAACTTGTGTTCCAGTGGACACCGATTTTTCTGAAACAACCAAAAAAAAAAAAAAACCACTATTAGACAGAACTATTTGGAGGCCCATGAGTAAATGCAGACCAAGTTTGAGAGATCTTAGGACATGGGTTCTGTTCTCCAAAGTCTTCTATGACTGTTTAGTCAGGAATCTGACCAGAGAAAGCAGGACTTAGTTTGTTTGGCTGCTATAACAAAATACCTGTTACTTGAGACAGTTCTGGTGGCTGGAAGTTCAAGATCAGAGTGCTGGCATTTGGTCTGGTGAGAGTCTCCGTGCTGTGTCTTCTCATGGAAGAAGGCAGAAAGGCAAGTTAATGCAAGCTAGCCAACCACTGTGTGAAACTTTTTAAAAATATGGGCCTTAATTCCATTAGCTTGGGAGAAGCCTTCCTGGCCCCATCACTTCATAAAGTTCTCACATTTTGATACTAACATTTGGCAACACTGAATTTGGAGGAGATATTTTCAAACCATAGCAAAGCCTATGGGCGAAAGTTCCACTTTTTTCAAGCTTATTTGATAACTCACCATCTCACTGAAGGAGATCTCTAAATGTCCCTGGATATTGGGGTCCTAGGCTTAGTGCTTCTTTGCTCAGAGGAGCACTGGCTTGAGGTGATGAAAATTCCAAGTCATCCTCTTATTTTATCAAATGTTACTTAGTCCGATTTCTAAAATCCTCATTTTTCACCAGCATACTATTTTGCCGGGAAAAGAACAGAGATTTGGAAAATTAATATTATGGCCAGTCAATAAGAAAAAAAAATCTGTACTTGTGGCTTGACCCCACTTACCATATTCACTGATAACAATCAGATTCCCAATACCCCGTAAGTTTGGGCCAAATCAGGTTTAGAAAATAAGTGACTTCAGAAACATCTTCCACATTTATTTGATTGGAAATCCTTCAAGCGGAAGCTTAAAGGGGATCTTCCAATGGGAAGTTCTCAGAGGAGGAGAAAGATAAGAAAGTATATTGATCTTCTATTGCCACTAGCCTTCTTCTCTGCTACAGATACTGTTATTAAATTTATTATCAACAACAATAAGAATTAATAACTGCCTATAGGGTAAATGTGCCCTGGATACAGATGCATAGAAATTTTCTAGGAAGGGAGGAAGGAGATAAGAGTACTATTTATTTATCAAGCATGTACTATATGATAAGCTTTATGCTAAGAATTTTGCAACTGCACTGGGATGTTGCAGATAATTTCCCCCTCTTACACACAGGAAAACTTGAGCTCAGCTTGGCATGAGGCAGAACCTAGATTCAAATTTGGATGCTTATGACATCAAAGTCTGAGAGCTTTCCACTTTATTCTGCTGAAGGGAGAGGATACATACATAGCACTAGCAACCCGTCACAATGCTTAATTAAGTCACAGAGGGAATAAGGCAAGAGGAGAAGATGTTATACTTTTTGCACTCAGGGGAGGAATCCTACAAAATGTGGATCTGAGCTGTTCTTTGAAGAATCAGAAGGATCTAGATGCACAATTGTAAATAAAGGGGTTAAGTAAAAGATCCACATGACTTCTGATGCTTTGCAGATCTGTTTTTGCCTGATGATCTAAGAAAGAAGTTAGGGGGATTGAAGGCCAAGTGTATCACTACCCCAAAGGTCCAAAGCTTCAGGGAGCATGTCACAGCCTGTAGAAATTTATAGTCCTTGGGACATGGCAAAATCATAGACATTCCTGGATTCCCCAATGTTGCTGTAATGGGCTACTTCTATGTGAGAACGCTGAAGCAGATGTCATGATACCACCTTTGTAGTGGCTACATATAATGAGGTCATTATACAGTTAAAAAGGAAAACATGGAAGCTCAATTGGAAAATTGGCAATGAGACAATTGTGAAGAAAGTTGTAGCAATCATGCATTTTTGTTCTCTCTGCTTTCTGGTGTTAAGTATCTTTGAAAATATTCCAAATGGATTCTAACCACGGCTGGCCTTCCACTCAAATAGCTGGGAAGGTCTGGTGAATGCTATGGAATTCTCTCCCTCTTTGGAGATAATGTTAGTTTTATGTTTCCATATGAAAACGTCAGCAGGTTCTGGTTAAGTTTAATTGCTGTGCCTTAAGCAGAACCTGTTCATTTTTCTTTTATAGTGCTTATGGGCATTCTGTGGCATTATTCCAGCGATCAGAGTATTATTCAAATAATGACACATCCAATCCTTAAGTCATTTGGAACCTAAGTTTTGGGTCACAAATATAATGCTTTCAAAATGTTGAACCTGTTCCACTTTCAAAGACTCTCCCACATTTTTGATTGGATGTTTTTAGAGCTTGCTGAATTTTTTTAAAAGATGAGCATTTGGCATTACCACCAACAGTCAAAGTTTGGAAAATGACTATAGTCATATGACTTTAGAAGTAAAGGGAATATTTTACAGAGTAAAATATCCAGAAGTTTTCACACTGTGCCTCATGGAGCCCAGTGGGTTATCTGGAGCTGCCACAGAGAGCGCTGGGCTCAGCTCTCCAAAATATTTCCAATGAGCTCCTCTCCTATTGGAACTCCTTACAAGATTTCATTTGAAGAAAGGAAGTCTAGAACCCACATGTCTCATCTAATTCCTTTATTCCAGATGAGGGAAAAAAATGAAGGCTAGAAAAGATCTAAATCTCTCTTTCAGGTGGAAGCTAGTAGAAAACTCCAGAGAGACTTTGTCCTGCTCATTTTCTAACACTTAATTTTTCCACTCCACAGTAATGTGGACCAATGTTGAAAGATTTATTGAAAACACATGGGACCGAGCTTCAAAAGTTTAGGTCTTGAAGGAACCCTTAATTCTCTCATGCTATTGTCCTCAAGTGATTTGTTTTTGCTCACATGTTGTTGACATACTAAATAAGACACACAGAGCAGACTAATGAGGGGTTGGTAAGTGAACGTGATCAAGATGGCTGTGACCTTTAGTCACTTTAATGTGCAGGATGTCATTATTTATTTTTAGTATCATCACTACCCTTCCAAGTAGTGTTTTGTGAACTATGGGGGAATAAAACGTAGAAACTATGTTTCTCAGGCTTCCTTGTTGGGAGGTTTTTGGTTAGATTGCACTAATATCCATTTCCTGGATATTTAGAAAGCAGAAGGAAAACAAAAGCTGTTGTTTTCTCATAAGCCTGAGTAAGCAGCTGATGTGGGATTTTGGTAGTGGCTTAAGTTTAGAACATCTTCCTAAGGACAGTCCACTTCCTGGCTGTAAACAGCCAAGATCATAAGCAATAACTTCCAATGACAGTGCAGGTCTTTCTGAGAATGACCTATGTTTGTGCTGCAGAAGCTGAGACCATTGATCCTCTATTTCTGGATTTCTTAAAAGTGGTCTTCCTGACCACTCAATTTTTCAATATCTAAGTCTCTTCTAACTCCCTATATTAAACTTCTTCCTACTCAAACTATCAACAGAAGCTTCTGTTTTCTGGAACATAGCCTGGTAGTTCCAGCAATTGATTCCTTCAAGGTAAGTGGTATAAAGGAGAGACAGGTAGGTGACAAGAAAAGTGACATCTGAAGGTGGAAGGAGAAAAATTCATGTTAAGTAGGAACAAAACACCTGGGAAATAGACTTGAATATGTTTACTTAGCCTGCAGGATGGGGAAGGTGATAAGAATTGATTTTTTATGGGCTCTGCTTAATAAATATTACAAGAAAGAGAAGAGCCAGCACGCAAACAAAAATGAAAAGAAGTCTCCTAAATTCAGAGCCTTGCATATTTGGAAAAGTCAGCTATTTCTAGAAAGATGGATTAAAAAGAAAAAGGCTTTAGGCAAAAATGACGTAGTAAAAAATGATCAGTTGAATAAAGTGATTCAAAGCAAGGCTCACTTTCAGAGTCTTGCCTTAAAGTGAGGCAATAGGGCAGATTTAAGAAGTGTGTGATACAACAAGGGGATTGGACTATGAGCACATGATAAAAGCGAGAGCACACAAGGGAGGGGTGAGAATAGGTAAGACACCTAAAAAATTAGCTAGCATTTGTTGCCCTTAACGCAGAGAAACTAAAGCAGCACATGATAAAAGCGAGAGCACACAAGGAAGGGGTGAGAATAGGTAAGACACCTAAAAAATTAGCTAGCATTTGTTGCCCTTAACGCAGAGAAACTAAAGCAGCACATGATAAAAGCGAGAGCACATAAGGAAGGGGTGAGAATAGGTAAGACACCTAAAAAACTAGCTAGCATTTGCTGCCCTTAACGCAGAGAAACTAAAGCAGATACCTTAAAGCAACTGAGGCCAATAGGAAAAGGGGAACAGGTACTAGAGAAAAGGTTAGATCAAAAAGAATTAACCTAGAAGGTAACACCCACGCACAGGAAATCAATGTGAGTCAATGCCCTGTACAGCTATCCTTATCTCAACCAGCAAAAACCCTTGTTCCTTCCTATTATTGCTTATACTCTCTCTACAACAAAATTAGAAATAAGGGCAAAATAGTTTCTGCTGGGTATTGGGGGGGGGAGAGGGAGGGGGTGGAGTGGGTGGTAAGGGAGGGGGTGGGGGCAGGGGGGAGAAATGAACCAAGCCTTGTATGCACATATGAATAATAAAAGAAAAATGAAAAAAAAAAAAGAGGAAGAATGAACCACTCAAAACACAACGGGGGTGAATCTCAAATGCATGTTTGTAAAGAAGGTTAGAAAACAATAATACATATTGTATGACTATTTGTACAAAATTTAGAACAGTCAAACTAAACAATGACAATACAAATGAGGGGTGGGTTAGCTAGAAGGAAGTACAGGGAACTTTCTAGAATGGTAGAAATGTTCTGTATCTTGTTTGGATTATAGTTATACACATTTATACAATTGTCAAAGCTCACTGAAATGAATATTTCTTGCTTGCTACATTTTGTTGTATCCCACTGTAAAAGTTACCTCTTCCAGGAAAAAGAATATTACCTGTATACAAATGTAAACAAATTTGCCAGTTAACTGAGTATCTTATCATTAAAATTGTTTACCCCAGTAAAAAAAAAAAAAAAAAAAAAAAGAAGTGTGTGATAGAATGAACTAGGTATAATTTCTGCATCTGAAACTGACTAGAGAAAAATAGGTCAGAAGCCTACTAACTTTTTCAGGTAATTGTATTGTCAGTGAAACCACTAGCCTGGAACAAAACAAAATAAAACAAACAAACAAACAAAAAGCAAAGCACTTCTGATTTATCCAATATAATATTTAAATTCTGTGAGGACTTCTTCAAATGTGGCCAGGGAGAGGAAAGAACCATGAGGAGGCTCCCTGGGCAGAGCCAGAAGCCATGGACAATGGGGAGAGAGTTCATTCCAGAGAATGGAACTAGGGCCTCATCAGAGACTTTTTCCCACCTTGGGGCTGGGAGTCTAATTTCAGATGCAATTAGAAGGTCATTTTTTTTGGTATATCCAAGTAGTTCCTGGAGTTTTTCATTCTGAGATACACTTTGACTCTCTTGAAACATTTGTAGGAAGGAGGCATCTCTCCAATGGATAGGCATTTTCCCATTTAATGGGGGAAGAATAGGCCTTGGAAAAGATGGTCGCAAATGAGAAGCAATAGAAGGGTGTGTGCACTGACCTCTCAAGAAGGATGGAGGCTCTTCTGTACTGAGTGCCACTTGCTACCGATCTCCCACACTGCAGATAGGAACTTGAGGACAGTGGATTTAAATCCTAACCTGATGGAATAGATAGGAATGTGAGTTGAGATAAGAGGCCAGCTGTGGTTATTGAAACCTGCTGCAGGTCTTAGAGATACATGTAAATGTATGCAGTTGTCACCCAAAGTCTCATGGTTCATGGTGACTGGGGATACTCAATAGAACTCACAGTTAGATATGGACTGATAATTTGCCTTTGGAAGAACATCAAGGTTATGTGTTTCTTAAGAATCATCATTAATATTTTGTTATTGTTCTTATCAATTTTTAAAATTCACATACATTTATATTTCAAAACTAAGGCTTAGTGCTTCTAAAAGTACTTTGTGTTAGTATAGGTCAGATTATGCTACTTTAACAAATGATTCTAATATTTCAGTGGCTTATAATAACAACAGTTTATTCTCATTCATAATACATGTCCATTGCATGTCACTTCTAGCTGTGCTGCACATGATCTTCATGCCAGGTACCCAAAGTTAAGGTACAGCTTTGGTTGGGTGTGATCTGTCAGAGAGGAAAGAAAACATAGCATCTCACGCTGTAAAGTTTCTGTCCAGAAGTGTGACACATGGCACATCTTTTCTGCTTATATTTTATTTTGAAAAGCAAGTCATATGACCAACCTTAATGTCAATGGATGAGATAACACAATCAGGTGGGGGCAGCAAATTTCTCTGAACAATACTACTTAGACCACTTAGCTAGTTTAATGTTCCATACTCCTTTTTAAGTGCTAGAATTGTTACAAATTTAATGTCATGGTAGCTGGGCACAGTGGTGCATGCCTGTAATCCTAGCTACTCGGGTGAGGCAGGAGGATTACAAGTTTGAGGCCATCCTGGATAATTGAGCAAGATCTTGTCATCAGATTAGAAATAAAATTAAAATGCTCCTTCAGTTGTCCTACGTTTAATTCACAGTACCAGAAACAGGGAAGGTGATGCTACTTTCTCGGTGTGAGAAGTTTTGCACATCGCCTACCTTCAATTCTTCTCTTTTTTCTCCTTGCCATAGGAAGGGAATGGTGGACAATGGATCAGAGGCCCTACCACCAGTGGAAACAAAGTTTTTATTAATAAAGGGTAATAATCTCTAAAGGAAAAAAAAATCTTGAGTTTGGTAGAAGTAAGTCAAGACAGAAGTATTGCAACATAGATTTTAAATTACATTCCAAATTCAAGTATTAACTTATTCATCAGGAATCTTTAGCAAATGGTCCTTACCTGGCTTTCCCATGCTGAGAGAGGGGCTGTTTCCTGGAACTGTGGCAACCCTTTCTAACAGCTGGTTCAAGAGTCCATATGTAGTCAGAGCTGGTGTTTTGGGTTCAGATGCCCATATCTACCTATCTCTGTCAGCCTCCTACCTTCTGTTCCTGAAGGCTATGCCTAGGGGGTCAGGATGTAGCTTTGTAAATCTGAAATCACCTGCTCATTTTCTCAGGACCCAGCTGTTCACTAAAAGGTTTAAGAACAGAAGGAAAATATCCAATCTCCCCTGTGCTTCTGTCACTTGGCTTTGTGGGCATCATCTCCTGTGCTGAGATGAAATGTGGCTCAGTCACCATCCATTATGTCCTCACCAGGCCCTTCCCAGAGACAAGGGTGCATTCGTAAAGCTCCATGGCACCTCGTGATGTTGTCTCCATTTCTGATTTCTAACTGGCATGCTGAATGCAAAGGCAGCAGAGCTCTCCTTATTTTCCATTCATTTTTAGATTAGAAGAGAGCAAATTGTTCTCAGGTGATAACAAGTCATGCTCTGCCTTATATTACAAGTATGGTTTGACATCCCCAGGTTTGGAAGCCAACAGTCACTTCTGGCTTTGCCCCATGTTTTGTCTTTAGTGTGTGTCTCATGTCCACGGCCCCTATTGCCTCTTTTCCTAGTCAGTTTTGGAGTTGTTTTTTTTTCTATGAATTATTCAGTAAAGAGTGCATGTTTTGCTTTTCAAAACCCACTGAGCAGCCACAGCCCCTTACCGAGATGGAGCACACATATCTTCTCTCCAGAAGGTGATAAGGAGCCTTCCTGCCTGCCACCGCCTCTTCTGGACTCCTCACAAATGAATACAACTCTAAAACACAGCAGTATCCTTTGCAAATTTCAATGTTTTTTCTAACTTTCTAGAAAAAAGAACAGAAAGGGTGCAAAAAGCAGAAGGGTGCCCAAGCACTATAATTTCTTAATTTTAACACAAGCACCAGAAACGGAGACAGAATTCCTGTCTATAGAGTATACATACACACATTTCATTTTTTCCTTTTGAAATAAACATCATTGTGCAAATGGTGAATATCATGGAAGAAAAGAGTTCTAATTGTGCTATCTGCAATTCTAGGCACTTCTTGGAGAGACAGGAAAATTTGGGGTCAACGGTGGGAATAAATAGATCTGGAATGGTGTGAATGGGGGTTCAAAGATGAAATGGGGTGATCCTTCATGCATTTGATCGTGGTTTTGAGCCCTGAGATTCCATGAATCTGTGTATGCTATGTAGCATAGTCAAAATGAGCTTAAAAGGAGAAAGAAAGGGGAATTTTCTAAGATAGACTCCTCCCCCTCAGTCAGTGCTCTATTCAGATGTCTCAAATGTGGCCTTCTGAATGCCTGGAGTTTATCTTTGGCTGTGAGACAAGCAAACCCTGGGCTTGGAATCAGAAGGGAAGGAGGAGGGAGTAACAACAAAAGCTCCTTTGCCAAGAGTGTGGAGGAGGAGACATGGCAGAGCCAGCCTCCTGACTGGCACTGCAGGGATCTGAAGCCTGAGACAGCTGTGGAGCTGGCCATCTTGGAAGATAGGACTTCTGCCCTGGCTCCCACCTTCCCTGCACATTCCCTCCTGCTGAGTTTGTTCTTGACCCATCCTCTCCCAAGGCAAGAGAGCCAGGTGCTGGGTGGAACCAGGTTAAAGACTGGAAGTTCATCCACTATTGTGATAGGAAAGCCAAGGGGAGCTTAAAGGAGTCTTGACTCTATTCTGAAGGTGAACTGGGGAAGGAGTGGCTTTTAAGGAAGCAAGATGGTAGTTTACAGAATGAGTTTTTGAACATTGGGGATTTTCCACTTCTGTGAAAGCAACATAACCTGACTATTGGTGGATGTGTTTAGCTCCTTTTCAGTTGTATGTGGAGAAACAAATGGATTTTGTTGCTTTTGAAAGGTTTACCAAACTCCTGGGTTGCATGAGGGTATATACAGGTTTTGTGTGGAGTGGCTATGACAGAGCAGGCTTAATCTCCTTAATCTCCTTAATCTTGGCAGTGCTAGGTAAATGGCACTGCCATTTACCCAGAATGCTTCCTGAAGTCACTGGAGAATTAAAAATAAGGGCTCTGACTAGTCTGGAGAATAGTAGCTCTCTCAAAGCTCTCCAAATTCAGTACTTGTGGACTCTTCTCTGACCCCCAGCCTAACCAGACCTAGTCTTCACCAGACATCCACTGCCCAGTCATTACCAGCTCTTCTCAATATAGATCACTCTGTTTCCTGACCACTCCAGTTCATGTCATGACTCTATATCTTAAACAGAGCACAAGTCTGAATACCCAGAAATGTCCATGGAAGGCTTGGAGGGGGGCAGTTTATTTCCTAAATTTTTCCCCAATATTTTCAGGCAAGTAGGGATTGGTTTTATAACAATATTCCAGAAGGGTTGAATTATTCATGTGGAATTAACATCAATTATGTAAAAAATCTCCAAGAAGAAAGTAAAAAAAAAATCCTTTGATTGAACGTTAATCTATGTAATCAGGATAAATAAGACAAAAGGGCAAAGGTTAAAGAGGAACTATTTTAGATCAAAGAATATCTCTTGATAATAGATCTGTGAATTGGTGGCTGCTGGGTTTTCCTTCATTAAAGGTATTCAAGCAAAGGTTAGAAAATTATTTGTTCACTGTCTATTTCAATGTGTAAACAAAAAATATTATTTTGTTTCATTATCTAAAGAGTTTGGGAGTTCTGAAACTGTGAACCCCTAACCTTGAATGCAACATTAGGTGCACATTCTCTGAGAAGGTCCCCTCACCTGTAAGAAAAATATCACAACTCTTATGAAGGATAAATCAGTTAACCGGCTCCAGCTTTCCATGTGAAATTTCTGAATGGGCTTTGAAGGGCCCCAGGCATAAACATGACTATGGGAAGGATCAATAGACATTTGAGGATAACCTCTAACATGAAAGATAGAAATCAAAACATTCAAGAAGAATAGAGACAATGGTACATAAAAAAGAAAACAAAAGAAAAAGAAAAGCAGAAACAGCCAAAAGTAACTACGAGGATATTTTATGAAATAATGACTGCAGACTATATAAAAGGAATGTTCAAAAGACAAAAAGGAGATCTTGGAAATTAAAATTATGATAGCAAACCTGAAAAATTCACATGAAAGATTTGAAGGCAAAATTTCAGAAACCTAAAAAGTTTAAAGAGGGAACAAAGAAATCAAAAATAGGAGAGGAAAAAAAAGTAAAGATTAGTTTAGGAAATTCAACATTTGAATATGAGTGAGATCTGGGTAAAATAAAGAGGACATCATCAAAGAAATAATAAGAAAAAAAATTTCCAGAACCAAAGTACATGATTTCAAGGTAGTAAGGGCCTACCAACCGTGTCCTTTAATCTATTTTAATAGATTAAAATTACTCATACCAAAGCATATATATGAATTTACAGAATATAGGCTAGAGATAATAGTCCTAAATGGAAAACAAAACAAACAAGTGAAAGATAGGCCACATACAAAAGAATGGAAGTCAGAGTGGAAAATTCTAGAAACACTAGAATTGAGTACATATGGATTAATAAGTTTATTTGCTATAAAGAGAAATTATTTCCAACCTGGAATTTTGTACCTGGTAAAACTTATCAACTAGATAGTGCCAGGGGTTGTGGGATGGAGAAAGTTGGGTAGGAACCAGAGAATAGAGACTTTCATATATTCAAGATTTTTGTAGGCAGCCTATACACCAGGGCTGCTGGAGCAGTGCTCTCTAGAGAATTCATGGCAACAATATCAGTAGCAGACTTGAAGTTCTCTCATTTCCTCTGTACTCCGGGGAAGAACGCAATCTGACACATCAGACTCAGGAGGTTTGGGCTTTTGCGCTGCATAACTGGGGATGCATCAGTAAGTTCTCTGTGTAATCAAAGGTCATAATACAGTCAGAGACTTATCTCCAGCCTCTTCTGCCAAGATACTATTTCTGATTAGAGATAGCATCAGCCTCTATCACCTTTAGAGTAATCAGGGGCTAGGACCCAAGCTTTGAGGTGATATAGTATGAGGTGACAAGCAGTGGTAAACTATATCATTGGCCCCTTTCCTGAATAATTAGAGAACTGCTGTCCAAACATGGCTGATGACTAGAATTGATTGCCCAATGCATCAGTCATACTCTATTTGAATTTAGATTTTAAAGGAAGTCACCTACTTTTTTGGGAGGTCATTTTATGGGTTATAAATCTTGGACAAGTAATCCTTTTCATTTTAGAAGAGCTCAAAAGTTTACATTACATGTACTTTTCTGAGGAAACTACCAGATAATGTGCTCCATCTTATTAAGGGAATAATCTGTGAAAGGTGAACATGAAATCCAAGACAAAGGGAATATACATAGAGAGGCAAGGATAACTAGTAGGATTATTACAAAAGAAAGATCCTAGGAGTGCAGCTAATAATAAGAGCAATCTGGATTGGTGCATTGGTGCAGTAGGAAAGAAGGCTGCTGTGTAAGGTTCTCAAGAAGATGAAATTATTACACCACTCATTAAAAAAACAGCTCTATTGAGGTATAATTGGCATAGAATAAACTGTATGTATTTCAAATGCACAATTTCATTAACTTTGACATACTTATACACCCACAAACTCTTTATCCCAATCAATATAATGATCCAACTCATCATTATAAAAAAGTTTCTTTTATAATGTCTACATCTTGCCTTTCCCTGTATTCGCAATCCCCAGGCAACTACACATCTGCTTTCTGTGAACTATAAATTAGTTTATATTTTCTGAAAAAAAATTTTTGATGGTGTCTTGCAATATAGCCCAACCTGGCCTGGAATTTGGGATTCTCCTCCCTCACTCTTCCTTCCCTAGTGCTGAGATTATAGGCATATTTCACTATGTTAGCTTAAAATATTGTATAAGTGAAGATATAAGCATGTATTTTTTCATTTGTATTCTTTCACTCAAATTTTTTGAGGTTCATTGGTGTTACCATGTTGTTGTAGCACATATCAATAGTTTATTCCTTTTATTGTTGAGTGGCATTCCACGGTATGAATAATCACAACTCATTGTTAATGAGCATTTATGCTGCTTCATTTGTTGACAAACCTCTGGGTTGTTTCCAGTCTTGTCTATTAAAAATAAAAGACTATGAACATTAATATTCAAGTCTTTATGTGGACCTCTACTTTGTTCTTTCTATGGTAAATACCTAGGAGAGAATGGCTGGGTAACTGTTTCCAAAAGTAATTGCACCATTTTTCAGTCCCACCAGCACTGTGTGAGAGCTCTAGCTGTCCCACATCCTTACAGAATGGCACATGATTAGATTTTTTAATTGTAGACATTCTAAATGTTGTCAAAAGTCAGTTATCCCTATAGATTGGGGTTATTTTGGACTCTCTATCCATTTTTACTGACTTGTCAGCTTCTCAGTGTTTTGATTCTTATTGTTGAATAATAAGTCTTGAATTCAGATCAAGTACTCTAATTTTATTTCAAAGTCACCCTTCTTTTCAAGTTATTTTATTATTCCAGTCCCTTCCTTTTTTTTCACATGAATTTTCAAATATGCTTTCTTACAATAAAAAAGTCTCCTGGGCTTTTGAAAGGGATAGTGATGAATCTATCCCCTTTTTGGGGAAATGACATCATATCAATATTGAGTCTTCTTATATATATATATATATATATGTAATATATAATAGTATAATATAATTATAATTTATTTAAGTCCTTTAAAAAATTTTATTCATCAATATTTTCTGATTTACAGTATACTGGTCATGCACATCTTTTGTCAAATTTATCCCTATGCATTTCATATTTTCTGATGTAATTATAAATAGTATTCCTATTTATATTTTGCAATTTCTGCATGTTTATTGCAAGTGTAAAGAAATATAGGGCTAGGTGGTGGCTCATGGTTAAAATCCTAGCTACTTGGGAGGTGAAGATCCAGAGGACAGTGGTTAAAGCCAGCCTGGGCAAAAAGTTAGTGAAACCCTATCTCAATAAAAAAGCTGGGCATGGTGGCATGCACCTGCCATCCCAGTTAGGTGGGAGGCATGAGTAGGAAGATTGCAGTCTAGACAGGCCCTCAGCAAAAATTGTAAGATCTTACCTGAAAAATAACTAAAGCAAAAAAGAGGTGGAGGTGTGGCTCTGGTGGTAGAGTGCATGCTTAGCAAGTGCTGGGTCTTGAATTCAAACCCTAGTATTATTTTTTTAAAAAAAAGAATTTTGTATATTGATCCTGAATATTGTTCACTTGTTAGATAGTAGCTGTTTCTTGTAGGATCTTCTACATAAATTATGATGTTGCTTGATATAATGTGTTTTATTTTCTGCTTATTTCACTAGATGGAACCTTTAATACAATGTTAAATAAAAATGAGGTGGGCATTCTTCACTTGTTCCTGACTTTAGGGAGAAATCATTCAATCTTTCACTATTAATTATGATGTTTGTTATAGGCTTTTTACAGGTGCCCTTTTTGAAGTTGATGGAGTCCCTCTCTGTTTTTACTTTTCTTTTAAATCAGGAATGTCAAAAACTTTTATGCTCATAGTAAAAGGAGCACAAGGATTTTTGTTTATTAGCCTAGTAATATGTTGAGTTACATTTATTGATTTTGATATCAGTCATTGATTAGCTTTGACAACAGTAGGAAGGCTTACACAATCTAAATTCAAGACTTATTATAGATTTATAGTCACCTAAATAGTATGGTGTTGACATTAAGACAGACAAATGAGTGGAAGTGAATAAAGTCCAAAATATCCCACTTGTGTGTGACAATTAATTATTGACAAAGGTGTAAGGTCAATTCAGTGGAGAAGGAGCAGTTTCAAAGATGCTGAAACAATTGAATAACCATGTGATGTTAAACCAGCTTTGCACAACCCTTGGAATAAAACCTACTTGGTCATTTTATATCATCCTTTTAAAATATATTATTGAATTTATTTAGCTAAATATTATTGAGAATGTTTACATCTGTGTCCATGAAGGATTTTGGTCCTATGATTTCTTATATTATCTTTGTCTAGTTTTGGTATCAGGTAATACTGGCCTCATAAAGTTAGCAGTGAATTATTTCTTTCATTTTAATTTTCTGAAAAAGTTTATGTAGAATTGGTATAATTTCTTCTTTAATGTTTGGGATGTTTCACCAGTGAAACTATAGAGGTCTGGAGTTTAATTTGTGGAAAGATAATTTCCTATAAATTCATTTTCTTTAATACACTTAGAGCAATTAGATAATTTTTTTTTCTTGAGTGATCTTTGGCAGCTTTTGTCTATCAAGAAATTGCCCATCTCATATAGCTATCTTTTTAATATCTATAGAATCTGTAGTGATGTCACCTCCTTCATGCCTTGTAATAGTCATTTGTGCCTTCTTTCTTTTCCTGATCAATTTGGCTAATGATAAAGAACTAGCATTTGGTTTTTGTTTTCTTTCCTTCCTCCCTCCCAACCTCCCTCCTCCTTCCCTCCTTTTCTGTCTTTCTTCCTTTCTCCCTCCCCCATCTTTCTTTTCTCTACCATTACCATGCATCCCTACTCCTGGTTTCTATGTTCTATTTCATTAATTTCAATGATGATCTTGAGCCCTGCTTCCCATTTTCTGCTTAAATTGGGTTTTATTTGTTTTCTTCATAGGATTTTTTTTTAAAGGTGAACTCTGAGATCATTGAACTGATAACTTTCTTCTCTTAGTAGAGACATTTTTAATACAGATGCCTATTATCTACTATTAGAAATTTTTCTGTAAGTACTTACTACTATAGATGCTTCCCATAAATGCTGATTTTTGTCTTTCCTTTTTTGTGGTACTAAGGATCAAAGCCAGGGCCCTGCTCATGTTTGGCAAACACTCCACCACTACTCCAGCCCTATATGTTGTGTTTTCATTTTCACTCAGGTCAAATTTCTTCTTTTTTCCTAGAGTATTTAAAAGTATATTATTTGTTCTGAATATTTAGATATTTTCCAGATATGTTAGTACTTTTGATTTCTAATTAATATCCATTGTGACCAGGGAACATACTGTGTATAATTTGAATTATTTTCATTTATTGAGCCTTGTTTTCTAGATCAGAATATGGTATATCTTGGTAAATGTTCCATGTACACTTAAAAAGCATTTTAGTTTGGTACTGGTGAGTGAAATGTTCTATAAATATCAATTAACTCAAGTTGGTTGGTAGTGGTGTTCAAGTTTCTGACATTCTTACTGATTTATTCTATCAATTTTTCAGAGAGAGAGATGTAGCAATCTCTGACTGTAACTGTGGATTTGTCTATTTTTTGTAGTTTAATCAGTTTTCACATCATGAATTTTGAAGCTCTGTTTTAAATGCTTTACTATTTAGGATTGTTACATCCTCTTGATGAAGTGACTTTTTTTTTTTTTTTTTGTGAGACTGTGGTTTGAACTCAGAGCTTTGTGCTTGGAAAGCGAGCCACACCTTGAATCCACTTTGCTCTGATAATTTTGGAGATGGGGTCTTATGAACTATTTGCCTGGACTGGCCTTGAATTATGATTCTCCTTATCTCAGCCTCCCAAATACCTGGGATTACATATGTGAGCCAGGAACCCATCTGAAGTGACCTTTTTATTATTATTATAAATATTATGAATATTATTATTATTATTGTTTTTCCCTGGTAATTTTCTTGGCTCTGAAATCTTCATTGATGTTTAGATAGCCATTCCAGCTTTATAAAAAAAATGGTATCATAGTATCTTTTTTTTCATACTTTTACTTTTTAGCACAGTTCTTAGAAACAGCATATAATTGGGTCTTGCTTTTTCACCTCGTGCGATCATCTTTGCCTTTTAATTGGGGTGTAAGGTTATTGACATTTAATAAGCTTATGGATGTAGTTGTATTTATATCTAACTTACTATATTTCTGCCCAATTGTGAGCATTTTTTCTCTTTTTCTGCCTTCTTTTGGATTAATTACTAGCTTTAAAAAATATTCAGTTTATCTCCTTTGTTGGAGACATTAAAAGGACATGATTTTGAGAAAGGTTCTAGGTGTTCAAGCCTGCCGTTTGGAATGAAGCTGCCTCTTGAAAGAGAGAGGGAGTGGGGGTTTAGAGTTTGCTTCTTTGGTCATGAGGGCAGATAGTGAACATTCTTAATTTTACTTCTGCACTTGTTTCCAAGAGATATCTAAAGAAGCTTTGATTCTCTTAAGCTTATATAAAGAAACTTACAATCTGCTGCCTTTCTCAACTGAGATTTCAAGAGGAAAGGTCAAGGAATATTCCAAAGATCACTGGGATAATCAAAATACTTTGTCAGATGCATGGGCAACTCTGACAATGAATTAACACATGGAGCTTTGAAGGGACGTGAAGGATAGTTGGGGGTGGACATTGAGGGTCTTCGCTCAAGCTATGTAGACTAAATTTCTAAACAGTTGTGTTCTGAACATGACATACTCATATTTCTTTTCTTTCCTAGCAAATTGTCTACAAACTAGGAATCTGAAGACAGATCTTTCTCCTCATGGAGATAAAGTTCCCAAAATGTGGGGTACAGGGCAACCTTGGTTAAACTTCCTTTTTTTGTATTTTTAAGCACATGGACTCCTAGTGCAAGATTCTAACCAGTTGTGCTGCTAGAAAATTTCATATACTACATTCAAGTTCACAGGGCACTGTGGGTTTGGAGTTGTTTGTTTTACTATCATTTGAAAAATAAACACATTTCCCTGACTGGAGTCACTAGTCACATTTTCTCTCTTCCAACTCTTAGATCACTGACATGAAACAAAAAGGGAAGAAAACACAGTTAAATACCAATCCAGCCATGCATCAGAAGGCTGTTTTCTTGATCTCTAAGCTTCCTAGAGCCTGTCCAGACTCCTGGCTCCCTCAGTACACCCACTCCTTGAGACAAGCCAAGTATCCTTTGTAGTTACCTTTCCAAGGAAATTTGGAGAGTATGACATCAGCAGATTAAATAATGTGAAACAGCTGCCTTGTTACCCCTTCTAGAGTAAAGGTTTGCAATCTTTCTGCATCTACAAAGTATCTGGAGAAATTTTTTAAAAAATGTGTATATATGGAGATACATATCTCCTATATATATATATACATATATATATTCATGACTTCTTTTTCAGGTCTGATTTGCTGGTCTGACTTGGAGCCCAGTTGCCTGCATTTTTAACATGTAGGAGGTTAACTATGGAGTCCATCTTAGAAGAAATCTGTAAAGACTGGACTCCCAGGATCCAAGAGATCCATTTACAATCTCATACCCCTAATGGCATGAACCTGTGCACTGTGAATAAGGTGGTATTTCTTTAGAGTTAACGTGGAGCTCTCCTACTTTGGGAGTGAGGCTGTATGGAAGAGAATTATATCATGGGTGTTGAAGACTGTTTTGATGTCTTGGGAGAGGCCTTCAGCAATATCATGCAGTTTGGTTTAGACATAGTTTAGTGGTGTGGAAATGATCATGCAGAATTATAATTAGGTTTCCTTTGCTTTTAGTTAAAAACTACATTCTCTCAGGATCTTTGTACTTCAGTTAAAGCAATTATTTAATTTTATCATAGGCTTTTGTATGTGTATTGTTGTCTTTCTAACCAGATATCAGACCCCCTTAGGAATGGTAAAATTTTTTTTTAATCTTTGAATCAAGTATGCAAAGTATCTGATGCGTGATGACATGGAAGGTAATCTGTAATTATTGACTCAGTTAAATTAAGTACTTGTCTCCTAATTATTTAGCTTCATAAAAGACAGCAAATATAATTTGTAGCATTTTTGATAGGCTTTTATAAAAATTAGAATTAACATTTTTCTAATGATAAGTCATAAGTTATGAAAAGTGGAAAGAAAATATTACCAAGAATATAGTCTCAAAATGAAAATGAATTTGGGAATAACTGCTTCCAGAAATTTAACTAGATTATATATGTTCTTTCCCTTTGGAAAAAAATGAAAAAATTAATTGCTTATCAATTTTTATTGTTCTAGCACCTACTTTCCCTTTTACTAAAACAATAGTAGCACTATATAATAATATTATGTGCTAATATATAATAAAACTATACACGCAAGGTAACATTAAGAAATTGGATTACTCTTCATTTTATATTTTAGACCTCAATTATCTACTTTCTGCATTGGCACGTGTAAGGATAGGTAGCTTTTTATTTGTATGTCAGTTCTTAATATCCGTACACATTCAACTATCTTATGCATCACTTCAGAGCTTCTGAGACTCAGAAGCCTGAACTTCAGCTGACTTCATAGAGGTGCAGCTTGAAAGTCTGTGCTTCGCTCTGTGGCTCACAGAATCATGGGAACCTTCTTGGTGCCTGCACATGTGCTACCTTGAAGTTCTGGCTAAATAATGCTCATAGACCAAACCTCTGACCGTGGGAGGTGGGACTGAACAATAAATTCCTCCCTTGTGTTTTTCTTTGAGTTGTAGGTTCTAAGATACTTTTCATGTGGCTGTGCAACTGGAGGATCAAGTCACCAGTTGTTTCTTTCTGTGTCCAGTGCAATGATATATGCTTGTGCTGACCTACCTTCCTTCTTTTCTTCCTTCCTTCCTCCCTCCCTCGCTCCCTCCTTCCCTCTTTCCCTCCCAATTGCTGTCTAGGATTACAGCAATCAAGAATTTGTAGATAAGTCTTTGGGGCTCTGCTTTCTGAGGAAACTAAGCAAAGATAAAATGAACGTTGAAAAGAGTAGTGGTAAGAATATACAAAACAGTGGGTGTTGTAAAGTTGGTGAAGGTGATGTTTAAAATAAAAAAGGCAATATTTCACTTGAGCTAATATACAAATATACTTGTTAATAAACATGTATTACAGCAATATAATGCCCAATTGTCATTAACAGGTCATTTTACAGTGTGGATCTAAAGAAAGTCTAACCATTGCACTTGGTATATTTCAGGTTTCTCTTAAACTACGTCAACTCTTTTCCTCTTCGAGATGCTACTTATTTGTTCAGTAAAAAGGGCCACTTGTCCTATTTCCCTCAAAATAAAATGGAAGCATAAGTGAAAACCCCTCTAAAGTATTGCATACTGGGAGTTTTTCCATGATAAAGACTCAGTGCATTTTATTCTTTGGGGGATTGAGTGGTGGTCCTACATAGTGAAGGAGTAGGTTGACAATGAAGTATGTGTTTTCACATCATTGGAAAGGAATGGGAATTTTAACACAACCTTGACAGATATGTACTATAAATTTTTGTAATTTTTCTCATAAGTACTAAACCAAAGTTTTATTCTAATGATGTGATTATTTTTATTTCTGTCACCAGAATCTTAGAATCCTAGACTTATAGTGATTCCAGAGGTTGCCTACTCTAACATGTTCAAGTTTCAGGTGAACTAATGCAGGCTTTGAGATGGCAAGTGACTCCATCTCAACATCACCCAGGTTAACGGTACTGACCCAGAACCTTAGTCTCCTGATTACCAGTCCCTTAGAATTCTAGTTACTGTTGCACTGACTCACTAATGGCGGCCTTACCATCCAAGACTGGCAACAATTTTGAAGCAAGGATGACTCTTTTGTGTGTGTGTGTGTGTGTGTGTGTGTGTGTGTGTGTATGTGTGTGTTTCTGGGGATTGGACCCAGGGCCTTGCACTTGTTAGGCAAGCATTCTAACACTTGAGCCATGTCCCCAGCCCTTTAGCTTTTGTTTTTGAGATAGGGTCTTGTGGACCCAGATATGAAGCCACACAACTATAACCAACTTGTCTTTGACAAAGGAGCTAAAAATATACAATGGAGAAATAGCAGCCTCTACAACAAAAACTGCTGGGAAAACTGGTTAGCAGTCTGCAAAAAACTGAAACTAGATCCATGTATATCACCCTATACCAATATTAACTCAAAATGGATCAAGGATCTTAATATCAGACCCCAAACTCTAAAGTTGATACAGGAAAGAGTAGGAAATATTCTGGAATTAGTAGGTATAGGTAAGAACTTTCTCAACGAAACCCCAGCAGCACAGCAACTAAAACTAAAAAAGCTTCTGTTCATCAAAAGAAATGGTCTCTAAACTAAAGAGAACACCCACAGAGTGGGAGAAAATATTTGCCAGCTACACATCAGACAAAGGACTGATAACCAGAATATATAGGGAACTCAAAAAACTAAATTCTCCCAAAACTAATGAACCAATAAAGAAATGGGCAAGTGAACTAAACAGAACTTTCTCAAAAGAAGAAATTCAAATGGCCAAAAAACACATGAAAAAATGCTCACCATCTCTAGCAATAAAGGAAATGCAAATTAAAACCACACTAAGATTCCACCTCACCCCTGTTAGAATAGCCATCATTAGCACAGGTGTTGGCGAGGATGCGGGGAAAAAGGAACCCTCTTACACTGTTGGTGGGAATGTAAACTAGTACAACCACTCTGGAAAAAAATTTGGAGGCTACTTAAAAAGCTAGACATCGATCTACCATTTGATCCAGTAATACCACTCTTGGGGATGTACCCAAAAGACTGTGACACAGGTTACTCCAGAGGCACCTGCACACCCATGTTTATTGCAGCACTACTCACAATAGCCAAGTTATGGAAACAGCCAAGATGCCCCACCACCGACGAATGGATTAAGAAAGTGTGGTAACTATACACAAAGGAATTTTATGAAGCCATGAAGAAGAACAAAATGTTATCATTCGCTGGTAAATGGATGGAATTGGAGAACATCATTCTAAGTGAGGTTAGCCTGGCCCAAAAGACCAAAAATCATATGTTCTCCCTCATATGTGGACATTAGATCAAGGGCAAACACAACAAGGGGATTGGACTTTGATCACATGATAAAAGCGAGAGCACACAAGGGAGGGGTGAGGATAGGTAAGACACCTAAAAAATTAGCTAGCATTTGTTGCCCTTAACGCAGAGAAACTAAAGCAGATACCTTGGAAGCAACTGAGGCCAATAGGAAAAGGGGACCAGGAACTAGAGAAAAGGTGAGATCAAAAAGAATTAACCTAGAAGGTAACACACACGCACAGGAAATTAATGTGAGTCAACTCCCTGTGTAGCTATCCTTGTCTCAACCAGCAAAAACCCTTGTTCTTTCCTATTATTGCTTATACTCTCTCTACAACAAAATTAGAAATAAGGGCAAAATAGTTTCTGCTGGGTATTGAGGGGGTGGGGGGGGAGAGGGAGGGGGTGGAGTGGGTGGTAAGGGAGGGGGTGGGGACAGGGGGGGAGAAATGACCCAAGCCTTGTATGCACATATGAATAATAAAATTAAAAAAAAAAAGAGATAGGGTCTTGTTAACTTTGCCTTAAACTCAAAATCCTCCTGTCTCTGCCTCCCAAGTAGCTGAGGTTACAGATGTGTGTCACCACACTAGGCTGACTCTCCTCTTTATTTTGCCCAAGATGTTTTTCATCTAATAAGATATTAAATATGATGTAGACTCAATTCACAAATATGCTGAATGAACACTGAAGTATATCTGAAAGGTTGTTGAATTCCTCAAAGAATAATCCTTGCTATGGGCAATGCATTATTATTTTTATTACTTTAAGGGTAATGGGAAGCAATGGAGATTTTTAACTCAAGTTTGACAGATATATATTCATAAATTCTTATAATTTTTAAACTGTGAACTCAGTTGTTGTATCATGCTGACTTCCATCATTTCCAGTTATTTTTGAATTAAGAGAGAAAAATAGAGAGATATCAACTACCATGAAATGTATACAGGTAATGATAATGATGATTTGTTGAACAAAATAATCTGGATTTAGATAAAGGTATTTCCCCATTTTTATAGAATTGGTGAAAGTTAAAGCCTTTGTAGATAAACACAATTTCTTTGAAATAAATAACAAATGAGTCCTTGAGAAGACATCTTCAACTGAGTCACAGCCTGAAGGATGTATTAAACCATCATTATTAGTTGTGAGGGTTTCATTGCCCACTATCTATGGCATTCTGTCCTGAAAGGGCTGTGTTTGGCTTAGCCCCGAGGGGTAAATCTAACAAAATTTTGGTGTTCTGGTACTATGGACCAAATGTCCCCTCCAAAATTACTGTTAAAACCTACCCCCCATATAATGTATTAAGAGCTGAGGCCTTTGGGAGGTGGCTATGCCATAGGAGTGGAAGCCTTGTGAATGGAATTAGAGAGAAGACTGCCATCCATGACCCAGGATATGAGCCCCTACCAGACATGAGACTGCCAGGTGTTTGATCTTGATTCCTCAGCCTCCAGAACTAGAGAAGTAAATAAACTGCCCAGTCTATGGTACTGTTAGCTTAAATAAACAAGAATAGCTACACAGCCCTTCTACTTACTAGCTGCAATGACTGGGGCAAAAGTTTTGAAACTTTGTCAAGGCCCATTTCATTTTCATCTAAAATAAGTTGTTGTTGTTTAGTGGTACTGGGGTTTGAACTCAGTCTCATGTTTGCTAGGCAGGTGCTCTACCACTTGAGCCATGGTCCCAGGCTTTCTATGCTTTAGTTATTTTTTCAGGTAGGGTTTCCCAGCCTTAGACCTGATCTTCCTATCTATGCCTTCTGTGTAGCTGTGATCTCAGGCATGTGCCACCATGATCAGCTTATTGATTGAGATGGTGATTGTCTGACCACCAACCATGATCCTCCTAATGTTCACCTCCTGAGTTGGTGGGATTATAGGTATACACCACCATGTCTGGCCTAGAAATGAGTTTTTTGAGGATCAAATGAAATAATCATATGAAGTGCTTTAATCTTATAAAGCACTTAGCATTGTAAAGTACCTGGCATATAGAAAGTACTCCATTGTGATGAATTCATCTTATCATCATTTTCTACAACAAAAGAGACCTTTCTGTTCATTCAATTAAACTATCACAATGGAAAAGAATGACTAGAATATGGTAAGGGTCTTATATCCATGAAAGGGTTTCATACTATTTGAAAGTATATATATAATAATTTTGTTTTGAGATGGGTTCTCACTATATTGCCCAGACTGGCCACAAACTCCTGGACTCAAGTGGTCTTCCTGCCTCAACCTTCCAAGTAGCTGGGACTACAGACACATGCCACTACCAGCACCTGGCTCAAAAGTAGATTGTTTTAGCTAGATGCTAGTGGCTCACACCTATAATCCTAGCTACTTAGGAGGCAAAGATAAGGAGGATCGTGGCTTGAAGTCAGTCCAGGCAAATAGTTTGAGAGACCCTATCTCAAAATAACTTACCACAAAAAAGGGCTGGTGAAGTAGCTAAAGATATAGGCCCTTAGTTCAAACTGTAGTACTGCAAAAAAAAAAAAAAAAAAGTAGACTGTTTTATATAAGTTAAAGATTAATGAAAAATAAAAATGCTAAATTGAGAAAAGATACATCAAAAATAAGTACTATGTTATGTAAGTTCACTTTTTCCAAAGGATCAAAAAAAAAAAATCAAAGAAGGGTTCTATTAGTTAAGACAAACTTTAAATGATCTTAGAAATATCTTTTTTCATTTTACAGAGCAAGAATTTAGTATCTGTTCTTTTTAAATTTTTTAGAAAAGTCCATGTTTACAGTTGTCAAAATTAGCTAGTCTATTGATTTATCTAGCTTGATTCATCAATTTGGATTAATAGGCTGGTGAGAACTTATTGAAAGGAAATTAATCTCTTTCTAACAACAGTGCTAATGTGACAGTATTAAACTATTAGATATACACTCATTCATTTAGGAAAACCTGGCCAGAAGAGTATTATTTGAGGATGGGGAAGAGGCAACAACATGTATTTGAAACAACCCAGAGAATCCAATTATATAAAAAAGAAGAGGAAGAGAAAAACTGGAATGAATAATGGTGGTGAGTGGGGAGAATGGGGGTGATCATGAAGCCTGCCCATTTATCACATGAAATATTGGGTTGAGCTAAGGTTGCGTCCTGTTGGCCACCACAGAGGCCCTATCCTTACTCCCTGAACCTCGGGGTAATCTTTAGACATTACCATTAATTATTTAGACTCAGAAGGCTGCAAAAACATCTTGATCCATTGGCAAAGTGACAAGCATATGGTGTGTTTTGCAAACCTCTAGCTTTCTGTTGAGAGGAGGCTAACATTAATTTCTTACAAATCCTACAGGGACTTTCCAAGCCAGCCGTTGTTAACATAGTTCAACATCAAAGTTGCAAAGCTTGAAAGAGTTTGGAAAAATAAGTTAGATACAAATGAGCAGCTTTATATAGGCTGGTGACAGGGAAGCTTCTGAGGCACCATGGCTTTCCCACAAGGAGTGACAGAGCATCAGACAGCTTTGCAGCTTGATTGATAGTCAAGGTGGCAGGTCTTCTTAGCGGGTCCTACAGGAGGATGCTCAGAATCTGGTGTCTCCTGCAGTGCTTGGCACTCTAACAGCCTTGGTTCAGGCGAGAGTCTAGGTTCAGATTCACTGAGCATGTGGCTTGATCTGATCAGGGCTGCCCTCTGGTTGAGGGAGGTGAATAGCCTACTCTTTCCTGATACACAGCTGTTGGAGGGCAACCTCCTGGGGACCTGGGAGAGGTGGAAGAGAAGGAATGCTGGAGAGGTGTGGGTAAATAAAATGAAAACATACAAAGCACCCTCATTGTCTTCAGCCTAGACAAGTATTATTATTTGGACTGCTTCTCGCAGGGCTTCAAATTTAAACTCCAAATTTTCCCAGGTTCCACAGTTAGAGTAGTTCTATCTTTGACCCCAGGTGGACTTTTAGTTACTCTCTGGACAAATAATTCATTGCTTGCCCTCTGTCTCCTATGTCAGTTCCCAGACCTCCTCAAACCTCCATCAGAATGACATGGTAACGTTAGAATTTTGTTTATTGACCAAGTTTATCAAAGGCAGTTTACACAACAATTCTGTCTCTTGCAGCAATAAGGGCTAGCAATTAGAACATAAGTAAACAGAACTTTTCTTAGGAAATAAGAAGAAAATCCATTAATAACAGCAGCAAATACAGCAAATAATGGCATTAACCATTTAGTCAGTATGAAATAGAGTGAGAAAGTGGAAAGAAGCAGGGTCCACTTGGCAGTTCCATCTGTTCTTTAACTGATCAAGAATTAAGGAGGAGAGTGTGAACATACCTGGGTTTAGATAAGAAATACTTCTGGGTAAAGAATCTGAAGTGTCCATCCTGAGCTGAAATGGTCATTTCTAGATTGTTCATAAGCAATTTGACCTTTTCCACCCAAGAGGAGGTCACCTGGTCTGTTTCAATATACTTTAGACAAATATAGCCATAAATTATGCCAGACATAGAAGCACTGGTCATATTTTAAGAGACCTCCTTGTTTGGAAAACTCTTATATCCAATCAAAATCTTTTTGGTTACAAAGAAAACATTTTCCTTCTGTTCTTTCCTCTGTGCAAATAAAATATAAATAAGATCAAGCACTTCTTTTTCATCAGAAAACCTTGTCCTATGTTGTGGCCACATAATCACTCTCCCATCTTCCCCAAGGTGTACAAACCCAGTTTTAAGATTTCCCTACAGGTGCTGTTTTCTAAGATAGAAGCACCTGTTAAACACTCCCATGAGTAGATTCTCCCTGCATTTCACACTCTTTCACATTGAGGCTCTCATGCTTGCACCAGACCATTTGAAGAAAGTGCTAGTAACTTCCAAGACCAAGACATCTACCTAACAGGCCTTTGCCACAATATTTGGATGCCCTTCCCCCAGGTTCAAGGGCATATCATTTTCCTCTGCACATGCTGTCTTCCAGCTATCTATCTCTCATCTCCTCTAATAAGGAGATGCACTCTAGAATGGGGATGGTGACTCATGCTTCTTCTTGAGACCTTGACATGCCCATCCAACAGGTGTCAGGGGCAGTAAGGAGGATGGAAAGAGTCACCCCTGGTTCCTTAAAGCCTACTTCCCCTTGAATACCTTGTGCCTGTTGCTTTACCCAGAGCCCCTTCTTCTCAGTGAAAAATCTGCTTTTCTTTTGGCACCCTGATCAGTTACCATCTTATTAAACTCCTCGGATGGGTGATGTGCTCCCCACTTCTATTCCTACAGGACACTTAATAGCTAGTCTCCAAATGGAAGTCTAAGAGGGTAAGGGCAGTGCTCCATTTAATTCTTTGATATTCTCATCAGCTAACAGTAAATGTTCTGACAATGTTTGCTGAATTAAGTAAGTACTGGAATTTGGAAGAAAAGATAAACTTGAGAGTCACTAACATAGAGGTATGTTTTGCTACAGAAAGGCTTGAGTGTCTGGGTTCTTAGAAGGGGAGAGGAAAGAGAAAGAAAACAGCCAAGAATCCAGCCCCAGCAAACCTGAATGGATTGTGTGTGAGTAGAGGAAGCTGAGCCTGTAAAGGAAGCCATGACTGATTAGAGTACTAGGAGAAAGAACTAGGACGCTGTTATTTTAGAGATGTGAAAAAAGGAATTTCAAGAAGGAAAATTTTAAAAATAAAATAAAAGAAACCTCAAACCCCATATCTGTGCTCTGCATGCTTGAGGTCCTGTGTACCTATGCAACTTATTCTGACGATCTCTCTCTCTCACTCTCTGGCTTTCTTTCATTTCTAGAAGCATCCTGAGCTCTCCTGCCTCAGATACCTGCTGCCCATTGTCCCTCTACCTGAAACACCCCTCATTTTTGTCTTCTGATGTCTCCCCTGAAATACTCCCTCCCCTCCATGCTTACCAGTGCAGGGTCCCACATTACTTCCCCTTTCAGCATCTTGCTTATTTCCTTCAACAGAACTGATCAGATCTTAATTCCATGCATGCATGCAAATATTTTATTTTATTTTTTCCATCTCTGCCCCTAGCATGTGAATTCCACAAAGGATGAGACCTAGTGAGGCAAGCAGATTAAAAGCAAAACAAAACTGTAACATAAGGCAGATGTAAATCTGGTTCCCAAACAGAGCTGTATCCTTTTGGCAAGAGCGTATTTTTTTGCTCACTTCACTAGTGTTCTTGTCTGCTCCCCTGCAGGGCAGAACTGGGCACTCTTTCTTTCTCATTGTCACTGATTTTTTTTTTTTTTTATAGGCCACCCTCACTACTTCTCTCCCAGGATAGGAATATTCCAAATCCACCCCATGAAGGCTCCTTCCACAAATAGAAGCTTTTAACTGTGCCTTTTACTTTCTCTCCTTCCCTTTTTAATAAAGCCAAGTGGTAGGGCAAAGATCTCAAGGAAGGTTCCAGCCCCTGGGACATTCCTGTGCCAAGGGTGCAGGACTGGGTGGATTCATGGCTGACCTAGGCTCTGGAAGTGGGAGTAGAGGGTTGAGTTGCCTTTCCTCAGCTGCTCTGCGGGGTGTGTATAAAATCTCTGCAAACAGTCCCAGTGTGCTTATAAAACCTCAGGTCACTGACAATTGCAGTGCTCATTTGCTGTGGCCAATTTAGCGCTAATAAGCTGAAACTGTGCTTTGGGGATTTGTTTCCATGGCATGTAAACTCCCTTTAGAAACACATTTCCCAACTAGAGATTGCAACTTAATAGATTTTTTCCCCCACTTCTCCATTTTTGTAACCTGACTTGTAACTCATTTTGGAAGCATTTCCCCTTTAGCAGAATCACCCTGGCCATCTTTGTCAGTACCCAAGCACCACCAGGGGGCAGCTCATTGGCCATCCCCCCCCTGCAGGGATGGGAAAGGGAGAGAATGCAAAGTTCCAGCTTTCCCACCATCTGAGCAGTTTGAGGAGGAGCTGTCTTGCTGGGTAAATCTGCTTCTATCAAACCCAGTTGCTTCTGTGTGTGCAGGCAAACCTGGCAGCTACACACGACCTGGGTGGCTGGGTCAGTCCTTGGGCCAAGGTACCCAGGTGGGTCTCAGGGCTCTTGATTCTGAGGACTTCTGCAGGGCTGGCCCCTGGAGATGCCCAGTGGGGCATACCCAGTGCCTCACAGATGGCAGATACCCACCCCTGTCAGAATGAAGTCCCCCTTAGAAGCTGTGGATCATCGGGGTAATTTCCAGCCAGAAACCACTCCATCCATAACTCGATTCTTAGTGACTTGGAGCTTCAAGCTCACTTCTCCTTAGGGTGAAAGAGCCGATCAAACACAGGCCTCACAGCTTTCACACATTTGGAACAAAAAGGAAAGGGTGACATTTTTCAAAAGCACAAGCGTCCCTCCCTTCCTACAGACAGTTCTAGTGGAGTTAGGAGACCTCCTGGTCTGACTGTGGTTGCCTGTCCTCAACTCCTCTGTAAACGCCAACATATCAGACTTACCCAGAAGTAGTTCTGGGGCTCTTCCAGCCCCACTCAAGGCCTGGGGACATGGAAGGAAAGACCCTAGGTCCAACTAAAGCAACATTTTACCAGGAATCTGGCACGTGCATGGTCTTCCCATCCCCATGGTCTGATTAGGGAGTGCAGTTGCCTAATTGTTTGTGATGTGCCAAAACCACGTTAGGAGCTTGCTCATACCTTGGAAGTTCTGCAAAAAATTTTCTGTAGTTCTGGACTGAGATGCTTGGAGACACCTTTGGGGCCAACTTTCTTTCATTACATTCAGCTAAAATGCAGGCTGTCCTGAGGGACACAGAAGAGTTATGGGAGGGGGGGAGGTGGCATGGGGTAAGTCACAGCAACACCTTCTCCATTCCCGTTAGAAAACTCATCTTAGAAAAGCATTGCTCTGCAGCCTCTCTTCCTCTTGGTCCCCAGAAAATCACCACAGACTCAGGTTCAGGCCAGTCATTCAGCCAGGAGCTGCAGGGACAGTGGCTAGGCACCATGGTGGCTGCAGAAACCTGTCCTTTTGAGATAGTGCTTGTCCTCTGGACTAGGGGCCGGCATGGGATTGAAAATGGCAACTTTCTTCTTAGAAGGAATATTTCATTGTGTGCTGTGTGTGTGTGTGTACGCACACGCGTGCATGAGCTTCAGGCCCTTTTAATTGCTCCTTATCATTGGGTAAAACCCAACATATGCCGGGCACAAGCTGCCTCCTTTCCTAATGAATAATGGCATGTACCTGTCTATTATGCCGGTGAAAGCACAGCTCATACTCCAGGTACTGCTGAAAGGGAATTGGCAAATACATCAAACACCTGGTGGCCAGATCTCCCTTGCTGGGCATTCTCTCTGGCCCAGCTGGGAGGCAGCACTGGATTGTTGCTATGCTGATTGTTGCTGGGTGGGTAGAGAGATCCCTGTACAATGAGGAAGGCCAAGTCCTCGCTCAGGGTTTGGGAAACATGCAGGCTCTCTTCCTCTAATCTCCAACTGCCAGACTCTATCTCTACAGTCAGTGTGGTCTACATTTAAAGGAAAAAAAAAATAAACAGTCCTGCTAGGCAAGAAGTTGGGAGGACTGTATGTTATTAGTTATTTGGCCATTGGCTAGGAGTGTCAGCCAGGCAAATTATTTTTCGCATTTATGTCTCAATTTTCTCCAGTTGTTACTGTCTGCCATCCCCATTCACCCCTGAAATATGGTGGCAGCAATCACTTCCTTAGAAGCATGTGTTGAAATGGATTTTGTGGTTGGTATCTAGAATTCCACAAAGGGAATGGAATTCTAGATGCTCAACATCATCATAGGGAGACCAGAGAGACAGGTAAATGGTACTGCTGAGGGGTGACCAAGTCGGTGCTGATGGTTCTGAAGTGCTCATGAAAGGAGGCTTGGCTTTGGTAAGGCCACCGAGGCTTGGGTGGTTTTTGTTTTGGGGAGGGGGAAGAGGGGTATCTATTTAAAGAGAGCCATTGGCCAGATGACAAGAGTCCAAGAGTGAAGGGTTGGCAGCATGACAGGTGGAAACACTGAGGAACTGGAGGGTATTTATTCTGGAGGACACAAGAGCAAGTGTTTAAGAATTTGAAGAGCCGTTATTGAGAGGAAGGATCTGAGTTTTTCTGAGTAATTCTTAATGTGTAAACACTGAAAGGAGCCAAAATTTGAGGAAAAGCTAAAGGAAGATATTTTTAGCCTTTAGAATTGTCTGATTGTCCAATTCAGTTCAAATGAATATGAATTGAGCACTGACTATACAAAGTCTAATAAAACCTTGATGTCTATGATGCATAAATCTATGGTTTTCTCATGCCAAATCGAAATCTCTCAATAATTGTATTTAATTGTTAGTTAAGTAATCTCCACCTTTACTCTTAAGACAAATTTGCTGGGACACTCTGCAGACATATTCATTATTCTGTCTTTGCACACTCCTGCACATTTCACTAGCAGGGCCTCTGCTGCTTTCGAATATGATGTTTGGATTATGCTTTAAAAACCTTGGCTCAACCCCAGCAATTTTTTGCTTGCTCATTTTTTCTGAGCCACCTCCATACACATTTAGTCTAGCACCCAGTGTCTCTAGTTGCCACATCACTGATTTTACTGATGGTTCTATTTATTCTGTCTAGTTTTGGGGCGGAAACCCTGACTCTTCATTGTCAGTTGCAAAATCTAAATCACAAAGTGTGATATTCATAACATTTCTATATTTCATTTTGAAGTGGCCTTAAGTCATCAGCTGACTTATACTTATTTCATGTCTGGCAACCACTATACCTGACTGGTTATCACCAGGCTGCTCAGAACATGCTAAACTGCTGTTTTCTTACCTCCAAACTTCTCTCCCATGAACCACACCTTCACTGCTTAGTACAATGTAAGCCCAGGTCTTTTCCTGCCTGCTCTGAGCATCATTTTAGAATCTTTTTCATTCTTTCTTTTTTGAATGCCATTGAAAGTGCTGCATCCTTATCGGTCTTCTGTAGTCTGCATCCTTTCTCCTTACGTAGCCTGAGGTATATAGCTGGGACTTTCTCCACAATGAACTGAAGTGAGGAAAACTCTGTAAGGAGACTGATCGAGGTGCTGCAGTGGAGATTTTAATGAACAATATAGAATAATATCAACCACAAAGCATTACCTTAAAATATGCTACTTTAACTATAATGATGTAGTCCTCAACTTAGATGGCAGGACTGGATATAGTAAGAATTCAGTCTGTCCTTGAGTGACCTCTGCTGGTTAATGTAGGATGTAGCTTGTTTAAACCTTGGAATTAGAAAAAAGAAAAATTCTGAATTGTTGGACAAAGACATGGTGGGAGGAACCCTCTAATAGTTGTGTGTTCTCTTTCTTCCCGCTTGTTTGGCCCTTATAGTTCTTGTGCTAAGGCACCATGCGAACCACTTACTCCTCATCTAATCTTGGGGGGGGGCAGGAGTTTTTAATGAACATTTTAAAGAGGAGCAAAGTGGCTGTCAGAGAAGGGAAAACCACTTACCTGAGTCACACAGGTAGTAAGTCATAGAACCAGGATTGTAAACTCAGGCCAGTCCCATCCTCTGCCCAAGCTTCATTCTGTGCTGCCTCCAGGAACTCCTTTTCTACTATCAAGAGATGCTGGGATGCATGGATGCATGAATGGGTTTGTGTGTAGGAAAAAGGTTCTATGGTAAGAATAAAATGTTGCTACCATGTTATCATATCCATAATAAAACAGGGAACATTCTCTGGCCTTTCTTTTAGTGTGGCTCGGGACTAAGCCCTTAAGCTCACTAATTTGTGAATGCTTGTTCTCTGCTAATTTAGGTTAAAAAATCTAGGTTCCGTGATCAAATGTTAGGCAGATTGTCTTGGTAGTAAAGTTGTAGGTATTGACATGTGTTTTCATTGTTGAGATTAATACCATAAAAGCAAGTATCTAGCTACTGTACTAGGTACAACAGTATTTAGCATCTTGTACCTACCTGTCCTTCAGGAGTTTTGCCTTCAGGGAAGAGCTGCCAATACCAACATTTTTCCAGGTGTGAAGTGTGTAGTAAGGAAGAAAGCAGGAGATAAACTCATAAGAAAGGTAGAACCTTTTCTTGTGCTTAAATAAGCAAAGAGTGGTGGAATACATAGACAAAGGGGGTGATGTAAGAGATACACAGAAACAGGAGGCAAGGAGCTGCCTGGGCTGAGGATGAGACTGCTCAGTTACAATCCTGACTCAACGACCCCGTGGTTGTGGTTTAAGTGAAAGACATGAGGCCAGAGAGGGAGTCTGAGGCCAGTATGTAGACCGCGGGCAGCTGGGTGAGGGGGTCTTCCTCTTCTCATGACTTGAAAGAAAAGTATAAAAGCTTTCTGTCTGAGACAGGAGCCAGCTGCCTGAACATCAGTTGAAATCCTTGCCAGCCCTGTGAATTTTTGTTTGTTTGGAAGGATCTTAAATAAATTTCAGGTAATAATCTATCACTGTTGATCACTGCTCTGTGCTAGGCGCTGTGCTAACTACTTTCCAGGAATTATCTTACTTTATCCTCTGTACATACCCTCAGTATATACCCTGTGAGGTATATATTGTTATTACCCTTGTCTCACAGTTAAGTAATTTTATTTATTTATTTATTTATTGGCAGCACTGGGGTTTGAACTCAGAGCCTTACATTTGCTAGGCAGGCATTCTTACTGCTTGAGCTACTCCACCAGCCCAAGCTAAGGAATTTTAATGTTCTTGGATACACACACACACACACACACACACACACACACACACACACGCACCAGCCATACATGTGTCTAAGGTGTAAATTTAAATTGTTGGAATTTAGCATGCTATATTTTGTTATAAATAACAGGTCATTCATCCTTCAAATGTCTAGAAAAGCATCTTCCTCAATGTAGAATGGATCTTTATTGTCCATTTATAAAGTGCTCCACTGGGTATTCTTAGGACACTTAAGAGAATAAGTTTCTTTCCAAAGATAAATGTGAAATTGAGAAGAGCTCACCTTTATCAGGAAAAGGAACTTGTAGCTGTCGTCCCCCAAATTTCCAGGTGGTGGCATTACTTCACCAGTGATTTCATACTGTTTTTTAGTTTTGGATAGGTTTGGAGGAATGTTCAGGAAATCAAAATAGGTACTTATTTTATTAATCTGTAATTTCTAATCTAGGATGCATAAGTTTTCAGTATTAGGTTTCATCACTCATACAATTCAGATTGTATTGCTTACAAAATTAAATCCCTGTTTGCAACAATGTCTAATTCAATTGCAGTGAGACAGTTGTTAGGAACTAAACATCAGTCAAGCCTGGGGTGAAATTTTCCTTATTGCAAATGCAATGCCATGAAGAACAAAATTCTGATGTTGGAACATGAGAAAGAATACCAAATAACCTGTAAAGTAAAAAGACAGGGGATGCTAAACCTCTCAGCCTAAATGTAAAGTAAATTCTAACCTTTTAAGTACAGTGGAAACTTTCCTTGACAGAGCAAAAGCTTTCTCTTCAGATACTCATTCACAGACTTGGCCATGAGTTGTTTTTTTTCCTTTTTGATTTTGGCTTTATCTGTTCCTCCGAAAAGACTTTGAAGTGATTATTTATTATTTGTTGTATCGGTGAAATGACCTGATTTTGGTCTCTGTACATGTTTCCAGGCCAAATAGTTAAATATTTGATGTTTTTGTATCACTCCTTCTGGGAACCAAGTCTCTGCTTTGTTTTATTAGCAATACTAAAGCCAGCAAGCCTACAACCCCAGAGGAATAGGACAGTGTTATTTATCCTTTTGGAAGTGGCCTTTAAAGCATCATTCCCCTATCCAAACAGTATTTTTCTAAACATTCTCTCTGATTGCACGAAATTTTTAGTCTGTTCAGTTAAACCATATATTGTCAGAGGCATTTTCAAAGAAGTGTGCTCAGAAAAGTACAGGGATAAATGTACAGGCCCCTGTGTGCAGTGTCTAAAAGCAAAATTGCCTCCTAACAAATACACAGAGTGTAACTGCAGGCGTGGGAGGTCTGTTTGCATCTGTGGGAGTTAACAGCATCAGTTCCAAGGGAATTCATAGAACAGGCACTTAAAATAACACCAGTAAAGTCACAGTAACCGCAGCACACTCAACACAGCGCATTTAATGTGGTGTGATTTTTATTAGGTAATGTGTTGTACGTTAAACCAGAAAACAAAAACAACTAAATAGACAAAACTTGGGATAATCCCTTTCTAAATGTTTAATAAGAAACAAAGCCAAGCAACCCACTCATCTGAATTGGGCAACAAAGAGGTTTTGTGTAGTACTCTCTCCAGCAGGCTGTGCGGTCAGATAGCTGTTATCAGTGTCCCTGTCCCCAGAACTGTTCACCATTGGCTCCAAGCTGACACTTTCTTTACGTTCATCATGATAGCAGCTCATGCGAGCAGGACACTTGCTCTCTTTGCCCGAATTCCCCTGTGTCACCCTGGGAGGGAAGTGGTTTGTGTTTCTTGGTGAGGGTTATCTTTATTTACCCTTGTCGTGGGTCAACAGAAGAAAACCCAGTGCATTAAAATGTCACAGGGCCATCAGCCCCTCTGTCTCGCCAGCCTGGGTTTTGCAGTGGATCTTGTTCCAATCAAAGTCCTCCCAGCCAGTTCTAGTTTAGCAGCTGCTAGGCTTTTGAGAGACTTGGGGGTGGCCTTGGTGGCCTGCCTTGGAGTCATTGCCTGTAGCAGGAACAAAGAAATGTCTACCCCCAGTTTCCCCATTCAGCTGAGAAGTCTGAAGTAGTCTATGAGGAATGAGTACAGATCCTCCCTGTCTCTCACCTTCTCTCTCTGTCCAACTCCCCATCATTGAAGGTGACAAGGTGTCTTCAAAAATGTCTTTTATTTATCAAGTAAATATGTGATATTTTCCACAGTTAATATTTGCATCAAAACAATTTATTTCAATTTCTGTTCTGAAATCAACTCTTGGCCTACCTCTCAGGGAGAATATAAACTTAGAATATTAAGAGTTGAGCCAAAAATACAGATGGTTAACTGTGTTTCATTTACTTAGTAAGAACTTTATTTGTGGTGAAGGAGGCTCTGCTAAATAGGAACATACTTGTAGATTCTGTGATAGAAGCAAAATACAGTATTTTACATTCTGGATATTTTTTATATTCTAGATTGTCTCCCCTTTGGGAGAAGGCTTTATTTACTTTTTAATGTCCAGTTGATAGACATTATCCACAAGTGGAAAAAAGTAATATTTAATGATTCCTTCATGATTCTGTTCATGGTAAGAATCATGAATAGAATTTGTGATTAGTGAGGTTAGTATTTTGTCCTTTCAACAGTAGTCGTAATAACCTAGCATAATTTCTTGATATGACTTATTTAAAAATGCAACAATGAATTAACTGCTTGCTATCAACAACAGCCATGTTTCCAAAGTATCAAATTAGTGAAATTTCAAACTTTCTCTCTCTCCCTCTCTCTGTTGCCCTTCCTTTAAAAAAAAGTTTACATTGGATCTCTTAACTGCTGCTGTATTTTTTCACACAGCTTTCACTAAATAACTAGGGGTGGTCATCAGACAATAAATTCTGTTTGATATTCTTTCCAATTTCCTTCAAGATGTAGGGTAGCTTGCCCCTGAGAATTTAAAACGTTTTTGTTTGTTATGGCTTAAATTACCTATCCCCACTCCCCCTTTTTTTTTTCCCCTCTGAGTAGTTGTAGCTGGTAATAGTAAGAAAAAAAAGAGACTGCTCTAGAGGATACCACTTTAAAATATATTTTCACCACCCTAATTCCCTTTCAAAATAATGTTTCTGTTAGCGATTAAATAAGGAGTTTTAAAGTGGGTGTCATAGTATCTATAAATAAACTTGAGAACATGCATTTATAAAAAGCCATATTTTTACAATCTCATCTCCACTAAACAAAACAATATTTTCTGGCACCTGTACACTCAGTGTTTCATGTAGTTCTTATTATGGAATTTCCTTTCTCCTTTTGAGATTGAAGATAATTACTGAATGTGATAGAAACTTTATAGCCATTAAAAATAGAACAGAAAAATGTTACCAGACACCAAGTTGTTCAAAATAAATATGAAACAGGACTTGGGCCTCCTCTTGTACACTGCTTAACTTGGCCTGATTCTGACATAGGCTTCTTTTTTCTTGATTCTTTATAACAATTTCTAAGAGGTTAGGAAAATGGGACCAAATCATTGCTTAAATTTTAATTTAGTGCAAAATCTGACAATGTGTAATTGCCTGCTTTTATGTTTAAAATGGCTGACATTTTGAGATGGCTTTACATATACACATCCTCCCCAGCACCTTTGGCAACCTTGAAGTTAGACTGGGCTGATTTAAGTAAAGGAGTTGACATCCCTAAACAATAGTCTATGGGCCCCTTTAAATTTTTCTATTCATCAAGATCATACCAGCTTCTTCCCTATTAGTAAGAAGATGACGTTGGAAATGAAATCAACACAGGTCTTCAAAAAAGAAAAGGGCAATAGCATATGTTATATCTGCTGAGATCTTTTATAATTTAAATGCGAATTAGATCAGCTTTGATCTCCTCCAAATTCGTCCTTTTTTAGTTCAAAAATAAGACCTTCCTTTTGAGATTATTTTCTTACATTTTTTACCTGCCTGAATATGATATGACATTTGCAAATCCCTGTGTGACACAATAGTTCTATAATTAATTTCAGAGTTGCTACATGAAACAGGGCTTAGCTCCTGGTCAGGTTTAAATGAACAGTGTTTCTTTTCTGTGGAGTCCACAAACTTCAGTTTATAGTTTCAAATTCATTGAAATTGTGAGCCAAGCTGTCCTTCACCAAACATAAAAATGCTCTTCTTAGCTAGTAGAGTTTGACGTTTTTGTTTATGCCAAAAGTTTACTGAGCCATTTACATGCAATAGGTCGTGTAATCCCTAACAATTTTGAGCTAAAAACTAAAAGCACCCCCATTTAAGCTGAGAGTCCGGGTGCCTAGGACACATGTTTAGTATTTCACAGGTGACAAGGAGTCAGAATTTGAACTTAGGTTATGGGTAACATTTGTGCCAAGTGTTTTTGTAAGTGATGTAGGTGCATTTATGTCATTTCGTCTTCAGTCACAACAATCCCTTGAGGCATTATTTTTTATTCCCATTTTGCTGAATGGAAACAGAAGATAGAAGGATGCTGCATTCCATTCTGTGGTTCTAAGGCTATCCAACTAGTATTCTGCAATAAAAATAATTTCATCATCAAATAAATTCTGGAATGATGCTTACAACCTCTCTCGAGCCCTTGTGAAATATTCAGCATGCTTGCCAGTTATTCTGAAAAGCCCTACAGTAACCATCCTGTTTAATTTTGTTTGACCCAGGGTTTCTCAAATTTATGTATCACAGAAACCTTTTTATTTGTGACCACTCTTAAAATTCTGCAGCAAACACTTTAGGAAATACTTAAATGCTAGAATATTTCAAGATGGGAGCCCAGATGGAATTCAGCACATAGAATGCTGATGACCAAGTCTAATTGGTCAGAATTAGATGATCTGTTGAAGATAGGTATGAATGGTGATGTCTTTTCCCAATGGAGTATTTGCCATTGGATGCAGCAGGTGGCCTAACACTGGGTGCAGGAGGCAGGGACTACCCATTGTAGGGCAAAGGGCACATCCAGCAAGCAGGGAGGCAGGGCAGCACTTGCCTCTGTTCACAGAAGGCAAGCTCAGGGTGCAAGCGAGATGAGACGCTTGACTTTATGCTGCCTGTTGCAGCAGCCTTTTCTGGAAACATGACCCTTGTCATGCAAAAGGGTGATATAGGATCACCAGAACCTTCTAGGGCAGCAATATGGTCTGTAAATTTGGGTCTCTCATTCCAAATCGGGTTGTCAGGGGCCAGCCGCTCAGCTTGGGAACAGTTTGTGAAAGTCAGTACCACCAGGAGTGTGTTCTTGAGAGCTTGATTCTGCCTGCGATAAAATTCACAGATCACCCACTGATGCCGGAGATGCTGCCCACAAGGTTGTGAAATGGAAAAGCGCCCTGGGAATTTTGCCGAATAAGGCTAGTAGGAGCAGATCCCTGGAGGAGGGAAGGAGGGGGGACACAGAGAGAAAGAGAGAGAAATAGACCTAGGATGAAGGGTGGGATTGGGGGAGAGGGTATTCTTTGAATAATTACAGTGGCTTTCAAGAAAATGTTAGCATTTATCTTACTACAACATTTGTCTCATTGAAGCTGAGCTGTTTTTCTCTCTTTTCTATGAGATATTGAGGGAGTGCTGAACTCTGTGATAAATGTTAACTTTTTAATGAAAACCCTTGCACATTGTGTCCCAGAGGCAGGGCCTGTGTGGGCTATTGAGAGAAACAGGCTGAAGGAGCCACTGCTCAAAATTCCAGGAGGTTAAGGACAAATCAGCCTAGAAATGGAGGAACCAGCTGTACTTCTTCTCTTTCCTGGCTTTTCTTACAATTCAAGGCATCTGGGTACCATCTTCAGGCAAAAATATCCCATTTTTTTTCAACTTCTGGGGGGTTCTGGCTAAAGGAGCCATTTGTTTCTTATTATTATTAATGGCATCCTCTTTTTTGACAGGCTCCAGACAGCTTTTCTGGTTCAGGTCACCAAGATGAGTTGGGAGGTGGGGATGTTGGGCAGGACCCTAGCCTGACACTGCCACTGCCACTAAGCTGGAAGGTCACATCACCCATTTTGTCCCTGCTTTCTACCATCTGCCATGCATGGAGATGGAATATGATGGAGATATAATGTTCCAGAGATCTGAAAAGACCTTAAAGGAACTGAATTCATGTGTTCTCAAACTGTGTATCAGAATCACCTGAGATTTAAAAATGTAGATGCTGATCCACCTCCAGAGTTTCTGATGTCCTTGGTTTGGGATACAATTTGGGTGTTGGGATTTTAAAGAGTCTCCCAGGGGATTCAATGCACAACAGTATTTGAGAGTCATTGGCTTAGCTCATGGTGTACTCTACAGCCCCATGGGATGGTCATAGATGTACCCACTGGCTGCTCCCCTACCATCTTTCACTGACTCCTACTCCAAAAATAAAAGCAAGAAGGTCTAGTGGTTGGGAGCAGTTCAGTTCAACACATTTTGTTCTATTTTACTGAAGGAAACTTTTAGAGCCTTGAATACAATAATGCACATTTTTAATCCCCAAGAGGGGCAGGGAGGAAAGTACTTCCCATGTCTACTGGAGCCCTAGTGGCGTGGGAAGAGCTCAGTGAACTATGGAACTAAGGAATTAGCATCCTATAGATCCCTCTCCTTGAGAAATACTTCTGATCTAAGAAACAAACCCTATGCAGGTGGGTTCACATAACTAGAGTGTACCTAGCATATTTGACACCCACATTGGGTCACATTTAATACACAATCTTGTATATTGCACAATCATTTTCTGTGATAAATATGGAATAATCAATAATCATTCTTATATTGTTGAGTTTTCTTTAGTTTCAAAAAAACACTTTAACATTTTTGAAAGAACAATACATTTCAACCTAAAAATATCATTCAAATTCAGTTAAGTATTTCATGAATGACCTAGAATTCGTACTTACCACACAAAAATTTTATACTTCACAATTCATATGTTTTACTTTTTAAATTTTTAAGTGAAAAATTTCAAGCACTCACAAAGAATGACAGATTTGAATTGACGCAAGTTCTGTATTTTGTCTTTATAAACCCTATTATCACTGATTATTCCAAATCTATTGTTTAGGAGTGGAAGACACAAACAGCAAAAAATGAGCTTGAGCGGTTCTAAACAATTGCAAAGATATTCTAGAAGAAAATGTATGTAGCATGTCATTGAGTTTGCATGGGTCATAGCCCAGAATATAACGCTTCCTTAAAAATAAGTAATAAAATGTGATAATTTGAAGCACATATGTTGTTAATTTATCTTATTTATTTATTAAAATCCATTGCTTAAAAGTTAGGTCAACTGCTTTGAGGGGGAGGGGCATTTTGTCCCTGACTTTCCTTAGTGTGCATGGTGCATGGTGATCATAAAAAGCAGACTGATTTAGCCTGTATTGTTGGACATTCTTTATGGAGAATATGTACCCTTACTGCTTACCCCTCAAAGCAGGCCATTTCATCTTTGTTCATTGCTCTTATTATATCCAAGGCCACAAAAATGTAACAGTGGAAGCTGGAACAAATACCCAGGTTTCCTGATTTCCAAATCAGTACCATTCTGTGTACAGTGTGCTGCAAATCATGCATTTTTTTCAAAAGGCCCCAGAAACATTAGGTGAAACTTCCAGACCTCTCTATAATGAGCAATCGCAGCAACACAGTCTGAAGTAAAAGACTCAGCCTAAATATCTGTGAGTCCATTTGGTCCTGTGTATATTGAGTTTCAGATAATTTCAGCCCAGAGGTCTGGGTGACATGTGTCCCTCCAGAAAATAGAGATTGCTTTAGCTTTAATAAGGAGAAAATTGTTATTTCATTTTATTAACAAGAAGCTTGTATCATACTGAAAAATTCATTGTCTGTGTTCAGCTTGAATATTGTATTCATTATGTTTCCTAATCTGTGTGATTACTACCTGTGAAATTTGATGTCTGCATCTGCTGTCGGAATTCTTTCAGCCCACTCTATTTCCCATCTTTTTTGTAATGGAGAATAAGATTGGGACATGGAAAATTGCAGCAGATTGCCTAAGGCAAACTGCAACCAGCCGGCAGCTGGATAGAGCATCAAAGATGCGAAGTTAGGTTAGGTGGGGAATGTGAGAGGAGTGGCCTCCAGGACTAAGCTCTGCTGTGACAACCCTGGGTAGCTAATAGACTTGGCCAGTTTTCCAATGTGGGGATTGGCCATCAAGTTACCTCCAGGTACTCAGATTGGCATTATTCACTAAGGAAAATGATTAGGATAGAATATGTGAGTTCTGATTGAACAGTGCTCTGCTAACAGATTGTTACGTAGGGTCCCGAGGATGAGAAGTAGGTATTGGAACAAAAACTAACAAACTTGCAGCAAATTAGTTTTGGATAAATAAAAAGTTCACAAATCACAGGAAAACAAAAATGATTCAAACTATTCTTCCTTTATCTCTCCATTCTGCCTACAAGTGCCATTTCATTTATTAGGTAAAGTCATATGGCATATTCACAGTGAAATCAGAGGCTTAGGTAATGAATCCTTTCTCATCCATACTTCAAGCGAACTGGAACTGTTGTTTTCTGTATTTAAAAGGAATGACATCTACCTCACAGAGCCGTTAGCAAATTAAATTATATTAGCTCATATATGATACGCATGTGACATGGATCCTAGAGAGCTCATTTTTTGAAAAAATGGGGATTGAACTCGGGACCTCATAATTGCTAGGCAAGTGCTCTACCACTTGAGCCACAATCCAGCCTCTAGATAGGTCCCAATAACTGATTAGAATTACTTTATTCTTGCATTCTAGAGGCAAGCAGGACATCAAAACTAGATCATCTTCTTGGCATTTTGTTGCCTCACCTACAAGAGGCAAACAGGTCCAAAAATTAGCTTGTTCTGTCAACCCCTAAGGCCCGTGTATATTGGAGGTCATTGAGGTGATCTCAACATGAGTTCAGGCTTTTGAATTGTCCAGCTCTTGTTTTGCCTTTTCCTGTCTATGTGACTTTGGAAAAGTTTCTTACTCTCCTGAAACTTGATACTTTTCTGTTTGTTTTTTTCTTTTTTTGTTGGTGGCACTGGGATTTGAACTCAGCCTCACACTTGCTAGGCAGGTGCTCTACCACTTGAGATACTCTGCCAGCCCAATACTTTTCTTTCCTGTACAATGGAGAGAATGATGAAAATAACTTTATAGGGTTATTATAGAATTAAGTGAGTAAACACCTGGGAATTACTCAAAACATGGTGTATATATGCTAGCTTTTATTTATGTGACTTTAATGGCTGAGTGTTCTCTCTTTAAAATAACCAGTATATTCCTTAGGAGTGACCAGATATACTCTCCCATCCTCTGTTCAACTTTCTTGGTGAAATTCCTATAGTCCCTGGCATGAATGACATCAATAAATGCCCATGCCTCTTCTTGTTCGTTTTCAAACTTCTATTCTTCTTGCATGCCCCACCCGGACCTTCTTTACTGACCTGTTTTTCTTCTTTCTCTGTGCAACCAAGAGTTGTTTTCCATGACCTCAAGCATTCATGACAAATATTGGGAAAGACAAAGAACCTCCATATCAAACCATGCTCTCCTATTCCCCATCCTGAGACGATGCAAATCCCTTTGGAACCAGGCCTGGTAACACCATGAAAACCAGCTCTGGGCCTGTCCCTGCTCAAGACCATCAGACACAGTGAAGCCTGTGCAGAAGAGCAGCAGAGGAGTGAAGAGTTTTTTCCTACCTGACCTTGGCCCCTTAACAGGGCCACCAGCCCTCTGCAAAAGCCTCTGCTCTGATCTGCTTTCCTCTGTCCTCAGGAGGAGGTTGCTCTCTGTTCCTAACGGAGAGCAGACTTCCTTCCAGGGACTTTGTAAAAAATCAGGCATGTGGTCTTTTACTTCATTCGTAGTGTTCTTCCCTACCATGTCCATATCAACTGAGGAATAGGCCAAAATGAAGGCTTAGAAGATAGAATTACAGACAGGGCTCTAGGACTTACAGTCTGCATGACTTTGAGCAGGCTAAACTCTCTGAGTCTCAGTTTCCTGGAATGTAAAGTGGGTATAATAATGCCATATACTTTGTAGAGTTGTTTGGAGAATTAAACGAATAATATATGTCAGAGGCTGAAGGGTGTAGCTCAAGGGTAGAGTGTGTGCTTAGCATGAGCTGGGTGTGAGCTGGGTTCAATCCCCAGCACCACAAAATAAATAAATAAAAGTAAGAAGTCCACTTATATATTTTTCTGGCAGTACTGGCACTTTGAACTCAGGGCTTTGCACTTGCTAGGCAGGTGCTCTAATACTTGAACCATGCCCCTACCGCCTAAGAAGTCCACTTTAAAAAGCAAACACCCATGTCTATTTCACATAATAATAATAATAAGAAGAATGTCAAGTAAAGGAGATTTGTTCTTGCTAAGCTCTTACCTCTTTCACTAAAGTGTCTATCATTTCCTTCAATCTGATTTATCTACAACTGAGAAGCCCCATTGGAGACCTCTACTTCCTCCCAAACCACTCTCCACCTTCTGCTTTCCACCCAAGTGCATTGCCTCCTGCTCTGGAATAAACTGGGCTGTCACATACGGTCCTTCTTCACTTGGTCATGACAGAAAACACTAATATTAGTGAGTAGATAGCACTCATTCTCTATCAAGTATTGTTTTAAGTGCTTGGCATAAAACTCATTCAACTTCACGATGCCCAATGAACTGGGTACTTCTCAGTTTTATAGATGAGAAGCTGAGGCACAGAAAATTTAAGTAACTTGTCCTAATTACACAGTTAGCAGTTGGTGGAACCAGCATTGGATCCCTGTGATTTGGTTTCTGAGCCTGCACTTTGAAATCATCACACACGCTGCCTTTCTATTCCTTCTGAAGAGCAGCATCCTGGTGATAGAACCCTTTAACCAAATATGTTAATCTCTCCAGGTGCGATTTTCGGCATGATTTTAGGAGCTGGGAGAATGCTCTTCAGAACTATCATCTCTTAAATTCCACGGCTTTCTATCCCAAGGGCCTGCATTTTTCAGACAGTGGCATGCCTGTCTGTTTCTTTGTGGCACCCCATGAGACTGGACCCATGTCAGGGCAGGGTCTACTAATGAAATATTCTTTTGCATTTCCAGCACCTCACTTGAGCTCTTCTCTAACTTAGATTCTTTTTGGTTTTCCTTGGACAATTGCTATCATAGCCTAACTGTATCTCCTTTCCCCACAGCTCACCAGTCCATATCTCAACCCCCCCTGCTTGATGTTTCTTACAGATGCTATTAAAATATGAAGTTAGTCATACACTCTCCTCTTAAAATTCCTTATTGCCTATGAAAGTTCTCCAATTGTGTTCTACAGAACACCACTGCTCTGCGCAACACTGATGAGATTTCAATGATGAAATTAAAAACTGTGGTTTCTTTGATGAAATTTAATAATATAGACTGAACTAAAGCATTATGCACATTTCTGTGAGTATTATTATGCAGTTATTTACCTTTAAGACTTGCCCAAGCGTGTGAGGAAGTCATATGAAAAAATCACATTACAATGGCATTCCAGAGGTTTGATCTAAGACTTGATACCCAAGCAGCAATTATATTAGATATCATCTATTTGATGTTTGTAGATCTGTCACATGTCTTGTCTTAAAATTTCAGTATATACTTGTGATATTATCTAGTGAGTTCTGTATATGAAAACTGTCCAATAGAACTTCCTTGTGAATGTGGCTGGTACAACTGAAGAACTAAATTTTTAATTCAATTTCTAATTGATTTTGATTTAAGTAGCTATATGTGACTGGTAACTACATGGACTATACCGGACAGCACAGCTATATGTTAACTATGTGGATAAAAACCTTTCATCATTTTTTTTTTTTTTTTAGTGGTACTTGGGGTTTGAACTCAGAGCTTTATACTTGTTAGGCAGGTACTTGACCTCTTGAGCCACACCCGCGGGTCCTTTTTTGCTTTTGTTCTTTTTTGAGATGGGGTCTCACTCTTTGCCTGGGCAGACCTGGATCACCACCCTCCTATTTATGCTTCCCAGCATAGCTGGGATGACCATGCTCAGCTTTTTCTGTTGAGATGGGATTTTTTGAACTTTTTGCTCAGACTGGCCTAGAACCACAGTCCTCCTGATCTCAGCCTCCCATGTAGCTGGGATGACAGGCACACATGACCATACCCAACTATTGGTTGAGATGGGGTCTTGTGAACTTTTTTTTTGCCCAGGTTGGCCTCAAACTGTCATCCTCCTGATTTCAGACTACCAAGTAGCTAAAATTATAGCCATAAGCCACTGGCACCCAGCCAACCTTTCACCATTTTTTGCAACAACTGATTCAGCTGGGTGACCACTGTTTGCTGTCTCTTGGTGTTCTCTTGATAAACCAGCATTATCTCTTGTTATTTTTTGCTTCACTTTAGTCATATTGAAGACCTGTTTTTCCTTATATAGTCTGGTATTTCTTTCCCTCTTGCTTCTGCTCACTTCTCTTCCTTCCTTCTCCTTCCCCTACTTATCCATGAAATTCAGTACAGGTCTCCTGTTGTCTGCCAATATAGCATCTACTTTTTGCTTTGTCTATCCACAGCTCTCAGCAGAGTGCCTACTTAGTCCCATTGATAATACCCTAATCTATGTATGAAAACATTTCTTGTTGGGTTTTTGTCAAGCATCTTTCTTAGCCAACTGCTATGAATGAATGAAATAGAAATTATAACTGTCCTTGTCCTCTTCCATTTCTCATCCATGCCTCTTTGTGGCATTTATACTAAAAGAACTGTGGCATATACCATGCATAAGTTATTTCTTGGTATATAACAAATTGCCCTCAAATGTAATAGGTTTTAATACCAAAACTTTCTTATCTCAATCAACCTACCAACTAAAACTGCAGTCATCTGAAGGCTTGACTTGGGAAGGATCCACTTCCATATCCATTCAAGTGGTTATTAGAAGGCTATGGCTTGTTCCTAGCTGCTGACTGGAAAATTAAGTCCCTCACTACAGTGGCCTGTCCATAGTCTGCCTGACTGTCCTCACAATATGCAAGGTAGCTTAACTTATAGGAGTAATGCAAGAAAGAGAGAGAAAGCCCAAGATAGAGGCCAGTCTTTCTTATTTCAGAAGTGATATGTCATCCCTTTTGCCATGATCTTTTGATCACACAGACCAGCCTGGTATCATGTGAAAGGAGTGACAGAATGTATGAATGCCAAAAGGTTGGAATCTTAGAGGCCGACTGCTACCCACCTTAATGGCACTGTTGCAACATGACTGTCACTTGAGTGTCTCTGGGACCTAGCAATGGTGTTGGAATCCTAGTGTTTCTTCAGGAGTTGGGCTCTCAGCAACCAGCTCAGAACCTTATTGAGTGTGGACACAGATGAAGAAATTCTGAGGCAGAGGAGGAACTGGGCTCCATTTTGTCTTTGGGAGGCCATATTGGTCACCAAATGACACTGCCCAGGCAGAATAACCCTGCTTTTGTTTCCTCTTGGCTATTTCTCCTTGGTGAAAGTCAACACTCCTACTTCCTCATCCATAAAATGGTTATGTTACTATTTTCTAAGTTACCCAATAAGGCTGGTATGGATCCAAGCATAGGAATAAGTAGAAGCATCTTGTACCCTGCCCAGAATTTGGAATGGGCATGATAAAACCATGGTAGACTTGATGCACTGATCCTGAAGGCTGCCCCTCTGTCCTCTCTCTCATCATACTTGCTGTCCCACCATCGCATTCCTCTTTTCAGGGCCACACATTGCTTCTACTTTAACAAATCTGACCAGCTGTTTTCTTTTGGTATCTTTTTATTGCAGCCAGAATTCCAAGAGCTGCAGGGGGAGGCTGCTGAAAACACCACAGACCCTGGGCCTCACTTCAAAGCAGCTTTCATTATTCTTCACACACTGTTTGCAGGACCCTCGTCTGTTCTCTCCTGGGAACTAAATTCTCCTGGAGATTTTCCTCAGTGATATCACTATTTACAGAGCTCTGGCCTTGGACATCGTGTTTATATCTGATTTGTACATGTCCACATGGCCCATAAAGTTTATAAGGGGGTTAGAGAGCTTTTCCTTGTTTATAAATCTTTCCTTGTGGCCTCCCTCTAGGAGTGAGAAAGGAGGCAAGAATGAGAGAGGAAGGGTGCCCAAGACTGAAGGGAGAGCAATGGTTAGCAGCATGGGGCCTCCTTTATTTCCCTTTCTTGGAGCCAGTTGGATGGCAGAGCAGAGAGAGTACATATGATTGCTTGAAATCTGGCTAACACGGACCAGTAAAGTAAATATTTTAAGCTCTCTTTCATCTCCTTTTGTCAAATGAGGATAATAATAATGAGATTGGTCTGAGGATTAAAAAGATAAGGAACATAAATCATTTAGTATGGGGCATAGATGTTAGCAAAAAACATACAATGTGCTTTAACTGAAAAACCTTTAACTGAAGAACCTTCTGGGCTGTCCACCCACTATCCTGCCTCTATCTCCCAGGCATCCCAAACTGATCATTGATCACCTTAGCTAACCCTTGAATTGTTCTCAACCAGAAAACCAGGCAGCAAAGTTAGGTATTCCCAATCTCCAATAAGCATTGATTGAATAACTCCGCAGATACAATTTTTGCATTTTCAAAGCTGAGATAAGTTTCATTTCAAAGTAGATACATTATTGAGTACCTCTTCATGGGTGGCTATGTGAACATTTCTGAATTTTAGGAGGGCTTATTTTGGAATTTGAAACAAATAGTTCACATATATTCCCCACCCTCACACCTCTTTGGAACAGGAAATGTCTGCAGGCCAGTGGAGGTGCACTGGAAGAATGATAGATCAATAAGGTTTCACCACCAGTCACACAGATTCCCTCGGCAGCTTCAACCATTTGGGGTTCAGGAAAGTCATTATAGGATGTGTCTACGCAGGCAAGGCAAAGGAGAAAAGATGGTGAAATTATGTTTTGAATTGCCTCCAACTATCAAAATAGGTAACCTGGAGTAAAAAAGAAACTTGACTCCTGAATTATTTATAATTGTCTTGAGGATATTCTCATCTCTGAAATCCAACCCCTATCACCCTCTATCCTCCAAACCGCCATTGTTTCCCATGATTTGGTCAGATTAATCTTTTTTAAAAAATGTAAATCAGAGAAGCCAGACTTGTTTGTAAACCTTCAGTGACCACTCATTGCTCTTAGGTAAAATGAAACCACTGTACAGAGACTTCATGCTGCAGTAGGACCTGCCTCAGCTCCTTTGCATGTCCCATCTGAGTTCCCTCTCCCAAGCTTCACATTCTGTTCCCTTTGTCTGCAAGTTGTCTCCACTGTCCGTTTGTCTAGTTCACTCCTACTCATCCTTCAGATCTCATCCCAAATTCTGGGAAGCCTGCTGGATATTCTCCCAGCCCACATAGATTAGCTGTTGCTTCTTAATTTCATGCTGCATTTCAGTGCAGTGGCTCTTCCTCCAACCAATATTAAGGGATCCATTGTGCATTTCTTTGTATAATCATTGCCTCACTTTCCAGAAGGTGCTTTCTTTGACAGCACCTTCCCCATCTTCTCAGCACATTGAACAGTACCCAGAGCTGACTCTGGGCTCAAGAAACATTTGCTCCATGAATGTCTGAATCCTACTGTCAGTGGAATCCACCCGTTTCTTCAATGTGAAAGGCCTCATAAAAACACAATGTGGTCTGCATGGAGACACTACCTACCTCGTATCTCCAGAAAGCTCTCAAATTGCCTAGAAGAATTTAAGTTATAACATTTAGCAGCTAAAAGCTTGTTGAATTTTTATTAGTCCAACAACTTCATTTTTGTAAATGAGAAAACTAATGTGCACCAAAGTAAAAGTCACCCAACTATTTAACTACAGAGCCAGGGCTAAGATACAGTCATAAGAATGCATGTCCTCCACACTTCTCTTTAAGCTAGAAGATGCAAAAAGCTGAAGAAATGCATCGTTCATACATAACTGGAATAGCAAATGTCCCCCACCCCATCCATTTGCCTTTGCCTGTCCTTCCCTGAGAAGACACCAGCCTTCATTACATTCTCACTCTCCCCTATTTTGACACCACTCAGGGCCCTTCCTTTGAACTCTAGGTTGCCATGGCAACTGATCTTCATGAACATTAACATCCCTGCCCACGATCTCGCCTGTGCTGAGATGGATGACTGCCAAGGAAATCATAGACTTTTTTTTTTTTTTTTTTTAAATAAAGAAGGCCGAAAGCCTCAGATCAAGTTCAAGTTATTTGGAGGATGTGTGTGTCAGGGACAGTTAGCATCAGTTTTGATGGGGAGGCAGATAAAAGCATGATTTAGGATGAGGGTATGGAGGACTGGACGGCTTGCCTCTGAGCTCTGAGAGCTCTTCCAGAAGCTCTTTGATGTGAAGGAGACATTGGAAGTTGTGTAATTTTTGCCCCATTCAGACATAAAGACTGCACCAAGAAGCCCAAGCCGCCAAACAATGTTAAGTGTTTGCTCCATCCTTCCTTTCTCTCTAGCTCCTCCTTCCCTTCTTCTTTCCAAAAAAGCCAGGACCCAACATGTAGGTTTTGTCCCAAGGAGAGGACATTAGTGTCACAAGAGTAAATTTACAAGGCTTTGGATTTGGATATAATAGGAGCTGTAAGGGCTTGTCTATTAAGAGAAGTGGTCACCTGGTTCTAGAGACTAGTTACGGGTAGCCTAGGGCAAGTTCTGATTGCTTGGGAGCGAGATATCCCATCTTTAAGAGAAAAACACATGCCTTACAAATTGGTCACATCCCATTTAGCTCCTATTAATTTACATCCCAAACCCCCAGGGCTAACAGGCAATATTTTTCATCCTTTTGTTTGTTCTTCCCATCCCCCAAGTGATTTTCTCTTTTCCTTTTTCTCTCATCCAATGGTGTCAGCCTGACTGTTTTTAGTTAGTTTGCTCAGATTTCATTTTCCTATTTAACTGTTGCGCTTGGCAACCCCCAGATCTTTTGCATTGTAAAACCCGTGCTACACATGCCCCTTGCAGCCTGCTTTCTGTCAGCGTTGCCTAAATCAAGTTGCCGAATCAGTCCCGTGTGTTAGCAGGATAATAACTTTCCTTAGTGGGACAAAATGGTGCAGGAGAGTGTTGCCTTTTCTGCTTCAAAGGCTTCAGAGATTCTTTTAACCACAAAAATGAGAATAAAAACATAATGGGTAGACAAGAGTCCCGCGATGGCAATCTCCCTGCTGGAAATGTTCATGAATTACCTGCAATTTACCTCAAAATGGACCATATGTTGGACTGCAAGATGCACTTTTCCTTTTTTTTACTTAAATGGACTGTTATTCAGAACACTGTTTTTTCCTGACATGGGACTAGATGTTGGGAATAGGTTCAGGGAAAATGCCCCCACAGAAGCTTCACAAATTAAGATAGGCACATGTTATCATCTGAGTGCTTTGTATAAGGAAGGAAAATGAATTTCAATGCATTTCCCGCCTTACTATATCACCAGCCCATAGAAAGAAGATGAGAAGATTAAAGACACTTTGGAAAGGGAGAAAACAATGAACCACTGATTCACTGGCTTCCTTCATGCATTTCATGCACTGGGACAGAAGTGACAGAGCCCTCCATACCTTGATTGATGTAATCGCGAGACCTCAAAAGTGGTTCTGCCAAGACAGAGGGAAGGTCCCACTTTCTAGGTACATAGGACAGCCCTTTGCTCTGTAGTGTCCTGGACCATTTGCCACTCATTCTCCCACAGTGATGGCTTCTTTCTATGTTTTTAGAAGTGCCAGAATTGTACTTCTTGCAATGAAATCTTTTGAACATTATCAGGATCTCAGTTTCTTAATCTCCTTGAATCTGAACAGATGCACTGGGGGAAGTGCAAACAATAGCCAACCTTATTTTCCACCCAAAGCCACAGCCTTGTCACTAGTCATGCCACATCTGCGTTTTTGAAGGGAAATGTCATAATATTGCTAATCAATAGGAGGAGTGACAGGCCCATTTGTCAAGAACAAGCCAGCACTGCAGCTGTTGTCGTCCCCTGCATCTGTCTCTGGGGCTTTGCAAAGGGAAGCCCAGGAAGGGACTTCTTTGTGTCTGGACAGCTCCTTTTTAGGCTGGGGGAGTGGATAGGGAGCCTCTGGATGAAGACCGTGGGACATCTTGCTGGTGCTTTGACAGGTGGGGCTGACTACCATCCCAAAGGCTAGAGAAGAAATATCGAGTCTCTAACAGCGGCATACAAAAGCAACCGGACACTTTGACAAGAGGAAAGCATCTTCTGTCTCAGGAAGTCCATTGACCTTTAATCTGAGGAGTGTGGTTGTTTTTGTATTTCTTTTGAACTGCAGATGTTTCTTGCTGCTCTGTTGGTCAGAAGATCAGCATGTCATCTCAAAGAAGAAGTGAAGCAGAGGGGTGGACTTGGGTCTCAAACATAATGATGATTTTCATCTTTGCTCTGGAGGACCAGATAACCAGAGATGGAAAATGGTGGCAGAGCAATCTGTACTCCCTGCCCTGCCTCTCACCCACTCCCCTGAGCTGCTATCAATACAGACAGGCAGGGTTCCCACTGAAGTCAGATCGTTCATGCATGGGGCCTCGGTGTGTGTCAAGTGACAGGCCTGAAGTGCCCTTTCCCACCCCACCAAAATAATTTTTAAATGAGGAAATTCATCTTAATCAGCTCTTTTATCTCCAGGTTTAGTTGGCCCAGAAAATTGTATGGCTTTTCATTCTTGGGGGGGGGTTCCCCAAGACTCATGATTTTGTTGAATTGGTACAAGTGAAAAAAGTTCACTAACATGGGTGCTCTTAAAGAAACATTGAGGACTTTTCTTGTCAATTTGCACTTCTCTTTGCTTCTTCTTGCCTTAAGAAGAGGTGATGTTATAGAAAACGAGTCCTTTTTTTTTTTTTTAAATATACCCCATTTCTGGCATTAGAAAGTAAATAATATCCAATTTAAAGACAAAGGTAGTATTGATATATATTGTCAGTTACACATCTTCAGAAAAGAGGAAAAAGCAAAACACCAGGAAGGGATACTTTACCAACTAATGACCCAATCCTGAGGTCAGCTTATGGATATCCAAATCCAAGAACTATTGGAAAAGAATTGCTTGATTAAAGGACAATAATGAGTTTAAAGTACTATAACATGATCTCCTCCAAAATAAAATATGATAATAATAACCTAGGCATGGAAAGTCTGCAAGTCCTCTGAAGGTACAAATATAGAGTAGAAAGACTGATATTTGAAGAAATATTAAAATACCATGCAAATGAATGCAGTTCTCTTTAAGGCAGTTTACTTGGAGGACCAATGGAGTCCCAGTGATGCTGCCTCTGCTGTAGTTACTTTTGGAGTCTCTCTGTATACTTCAGCCAGCAGCTATCTCCAGGAGTGATAAATTCTTGTTTTTAAGGGTGATTGAATTTAATTTTTCCATCTATAAAGTCATTCAGAGCAAGTTTGAGAGCTGAGCTGGCAATCTAAAATAAGTTACTTGGTTCAGGTGGGCAATAGAGTATGGAGGCATAATAAGAGTTATGGGATAGTTCCAGAAGGTGACTCTGAAAGTATGCTCTGGGCCATGATTGACCAGGAGAGCATTGTGGAGCAAGAGGCTAACTTCCAGGGTAAGGGCTAATGCTTCTGGAGTACCTTATTCTGGTAGCTCAGGTGATTTTGAGTTTAGCTCATTTTTTTCTTTTTTTGAGGCAGATACTTTTGATTCATGGGAAGATGGCCCTTACTTTGTTCAAAAAGTTTCTGGTAAGTTTGTATAAACATAACTAAACTCTTATTAATACTGATACAATGAGACCACACAGACTCTATAGCATACACAAATGAGTGTAACTCTATAATCTGCCACAAACAGGTTGCATGATCTTGTATGAGTCATATAAGCTCTCTGTACAGCTCAGTTTCCTCATCTGTAAAGAGGGTTGTGGTGGAGTATTAATAAAGTAGATGAAGGCTCAGTGCACTGACCAAAGCCTGTAATCCTAGCTACTGGGGAGGCTGAGTTCAGGAAGATTGTGGTTCGAGGTTAGTTAAGGCAAGAAGTTTGAAAGACCCACATTTCAACTAATAAAAGCATGGATTACAGGCATGTGCCTGTAATTTTATCTACGTGTGAAGCATAAATAAGGTGATCGAGGTCCAGGTGAGCCAGGACATAAAGCAAGACCCTATCTCAAAAATAACTACAGCAAAAAGAACTGGAGACGTAGCTCAAGAGGTAGAGCACCTGCCTAGCAAGGGCGAGGTCCCCAGTTCAACTGCCAGTACTGCCAAAAAAAAGAAAAAGATAAGAACAGTGTTGATGAATTGTAAGCACTCTGTTCATGATTGTCTCCTTTTTTGTTATTTTCATATTTAGGGAAAAAGGCTGATGTCCAGAGGCCGGGATAAAATAGTAAATAACCACAATGTCATCTTGACAATGAACTGGAGGTGGACCAGAAAGTTCTCAACACTTACCATAAATGTGAAGTGTCAAGGGGATACTTTAGTATCCATAGCTCTGCATGACTTTCCTCATGTGAAGCTCTGGCTACATTTATTTAAAGTTGTTACTTGGCTGGTTTTCCCTTTCTATCCTAATCACTGTCTCTTTTTTCCTTGCTTGTTAATGGGGAACCTACAAAGTAGCTTATTTTGGATCTCTGAAAGGTGAAGAGCTTTAAAGTATTTTTCCTACTACAAAAATAACTCAATTTAGAATCAACAAAGTTAATCTCCAAAGGAAAACGTACAGGTCTATGAGCAACAGAGTGGTAGAAAGTAAAGCCTGTTGGTACAGACAAAATGGACATCAGGGGACACTCTAACTTTTCCTTTGTCACTTGTTTTCTTCTTTGGATTTTTTTGTCTTCAAGCTAGGAAAACTTCATTTTCTCCTAGACTCATTGTGACAATTCCAAATAGGCTTACATTGTACATTGCTTAGATCATCTCACCATCTCTCCCTCTTGACCCCCTCCTGCCCCACTTAAAGCAATTGTAAGAGGTTTCATTGTTCTATTTCATATATGAAGTCCATCAACCATATTCCCTCATCTTCATCTCCTTCATTCACTCCCTCTTTCCACAAGCATCCCCCCACACTGTATCTATTTTACAGTCTATTCATTATTTTCTAAGTAGATGTGTGGAAGGCTTTGAGTGATAGAGAGGAACAGTGGGCACACTGATAACTGGTGTCACCAGGAAAGAATGTGCCCTAGCAGCTGTCTGTGCAATTTATCCTCTCACCTAAGGAGATTCTGACCCATAAACAAACTACTTAGGAGCCAATAAACTACTAGGAGGAGACTTTAGAATTAACTATAATGTGAAATGTATCAAATTGGGAAATGAACTAAAGCCTTCAATATCTTTACTTACATAACCCTCTCCAAACAACAGGTGAATATTGTATTGTCAAGCATTCAGTCATTAGATATACACAAAATTTGGCTCAGAGAAGGAAAGATGGGCAATATAATGTTCTATGTACCTTTTAATTTAGTGAGAAAAAAATCTTTTGGGGTTAAATTTACAGGAAAGATAGTGGCATGGTAGGCTGAACAAACTCACATATATGTATGTATGTGTATATATATATATATATATATGTACACACACACACACACACACACACACACACACACTTTGAAGTCAGGCAAACTGAATTTGAACCTTAGCACTACTGTAAAACACTGAGCCTGAGCCTCAGTTTTCCTATTTGTAATATAAGAAAAGTAGTTTCTACCTAGAATGAGGACCCAGGCTACTTCCATCAGGAACATAAGCTGCATGAACTACTATGTTGTAATCATCATCTGTTTCCCCTTAGGGTGACCTATAAAATGTGGGCAATTGATGAGGCTGTATTCAAACAGTCTGAAAGAGAACCTATCACATTTGTAGAATGTTATATTCAGAAAACTAAGTTATAAGAAAGTGAGTTTAAACCCACAATACCAACAAGTTACCAGATTTTACAAGGCGCTACTAGAACTTAGAAACATGTGGTCTGCTTAATAACTCCCAAAAAGGTGGGATCTGTATTTGTTTTATTCTTAAGTGGAAAAAGTCCCTAATCTATTTTTACTAGAGGACTTTCAAATAATTAAGTTGAATTGAAAAAAAAGGAGAATTGGGAAGTCAAAGAAAGATGGGGTTAGCTTCAGGCTATGTTCTGGTCTTCCCTATTAGGGAGACCAGAGCTTGGTACTGTTAAATTGATTGGTGGGCTTTCTTGTTATTGTGTCCACAAATAGCACACCCTAAGGAGAAGAATTAAACAGTGACCCTGTGGTCACCTACAAGGCTAGATTGCTTATTAAAAGCACATCTATTTTCCCTCAGGCCCTATTTGTTCTTGTGCCCAGTGATCTACCAACTTTGGATCCTATAGCTGTTCAGATGATCTTGGCCACTGCCATAGGGCAGACACCCACCACCAGATATCTGAGATCCTGGCTGGACACTATATTCTCCACTGGCTGTGAAAGTTCACAAATGGTTTCATGAGGGGTGAGAATCAAGCCCATAGATCAGATTTCACCCAAATCTGTCTCTATTTTTTTTTTTTTTCATTTGTCAAGAGACTGCCAACAGTGTCCAAACTTTGCTGCACATTCTTATCACCTGGGGAATCTTAAGTCCCAATGCCAGGTCACACTCATGCCAATTAACTCAGACTTCTGGGAGTAGGAACCAGACATCAGTGCTTCTAAGAGAGCTCTGGATGATGTCAACATGCAGCAAATTGGGGGATCATTGGACTGGGCTTTACACCTTTTCGGGAGAGGGGGTCAGGAATGTATTTAAAGCATCTGACACAGGGTTAGGCCTTAACAAATGATTACTCCCTTTTCTATTAATAAGAAACTTTGGTGAAAATGATAATCATGACAGTAACAATATTAACAGTAAGTCCTTACACAGTTAGAGCACTTCACAGATTACTCTTATGTGCATGGTTTGTCCTAACCCTCACGATTCTCCCATGAGATGAGCATCAGTACAAGTGCACCATCTTTTTCATCTTACAGGTAAGGAAACTGAGGCTTAGAAAGCAGAGCCTGGCTGCCTTGACCTAGAGCTGGGTCTTCTGACTACATGTCCTATGCTCTCTCCTCCAGAGATACTGTCTCTGTGTTCTTCCAGAAGCTGCCATTGCGTGGGGGAAGACATATCCATTTATATAAACATATAGAAAATGACCGTAGCTAAAACAGTCCAAGTTACTAATCAGTTGAGATCATGTACAGAAAGCTAAATGTGGGGGGGTCTACCCCATTTTTGCTTCCTTTTTTGGGGGGTGGGTACCTGGGCTTGATCTCAGGCCTACAGTTTGAGCCATTCCACCAGCCCTTTTTGTGTTAGGTATTTGCTGGCTGGTTTTGAACTGTGATCCTCCTAATCTCTGCCCCCTGAGTAGCTAGGATTACAGGAGTGAGCCACCAGTGCCTGGTCATTTTTACCTTCCTTATGATGCAGCTGGATCAGAGAAGGTGCTGGTCTCCCCATCCTTCCAAGACATCCCTGACCTCCCGATTCAGGCTCATCCTGAAAGATGAGTAGATCAGACAGTGGATCTGACCTGTCAGGGCTTCATTCTTCTTCATCTACTTGCTGCATATGAGTGGAAGCACAAGGTGACTCCACTATGCCTGAACGCCCAGGGAAAAGTAGGTCCAAAGAGTGGCATTCCTGCGTTTTCCTCAGATCCACACAGGGTGGTTAACATTAATTATCACTCCTTATCCCCAGTCAGATAAGTCTTTCTTTTTCCTTTAGGGAAAGGGTTGGTTTTTGTACCATTTGCTCCCATGCAGTATGAAATGGAGTCAAGTGTGTGTGATGACATGGGCAGATGGGCTTCCTCTTGTAGCAGACAGTAGGTGAGTACATACTGTATAAATGGCATTAGAAGTAGGAGCTGTGACAGTCAAGTATCAAGGACAGCTGTGGTCAGGGGACACTCTGTGAAGGGTTAAGAGTGGCTTGAGTCTTAAAAAGAAGCAGTTGGCTGAACAAATGCAGTCTTTCACAGAATCTCTTCGGATACCCCTATGTAAGGTATGTGTGGTAGGTTTTAGAATCTCAGGAATTAATTTTAATAAATCTGACATTGCTAATAGATTGATGAATAAGCAAGTTCAGCTGAAATGCCTTTTTGAGAGTAGTGATGGCAGTCCAGGATATAGGAGATGTGTGGAATGTGCCTGGTCTTGCTGAGCCAAGCTGGCTAAACACATCTTTTGGAGAGATGCTCCTTTTCATTTGACTTTTTTGTGTGTGTGTGTGATACTGGGGCTTGAACTTGGGGCCTACACCTTGAGCCACTCTGCCAGTCCTTTTTTGTGATTTTTTTTTTTTTTTTGAGACAGGGTCTTGCTAATTATTTGCCTGGACTGACTTTGAACTATGATCCTCCTGATCTCTGCTTCGACTAGCTAGGATTACAGGTGTGAGTCACTGGTGCCTAGCTTCTTTTTTATTTGATTTTGAAATCATGTTGACTAGGATGAATTCTGCAACTCTGAGGGAACACACAAAGAGGGCTTTGAATACAGCAAACCATAGGTTCCAATCCTGTCTCTGATATTCTTTAGCAATGTGACCTCAGACCTGCTACATGGACACAATTTTGTCCAGTAACATAAGGGCAATATTAGCACCATTTCAAAAGGCTGTTGTGAGATTTAAGTGAGACAATGCATGAGTTTGAAGAATCTAGCTCCTGATGTATGTACTTAATAAATGTAGCTCCAGTGGTTATTTCATTGTTATTGCCAGGCCTCTGAGAGTCATCCTGCTATAGAGATTCCTCTCAGTGGTGTTGCCTAGTGGCCAAGAGTTTATCTTGCTATACTATTTGTCCTCTGTGGATCTCAAATTTTTTTCTTTGACCTCCAGGAGATTTGTCACCTTGGAAAAGAAACTGAAGCAGTTCCTTTCCTCCTTTATTAACATTCCATCCATTTTTCAAATTCCATTTCAAATTCCATTTGGGGAAATTAGCAAACACTTTATGGAGGAACTAGTATTCATCTCTCCCTCTCAGCTCCCACAGGTCTTTATAATTTTATTATGGCATTTATCATATTCTATCCTGTCCTGCAGTTGTATGCCATCTGTCTCCTTCAGTACACAGTAACTAACCTGAAGGGAAGAAGGCTAGTCCATTCATCTCTTGGAATTCTCATAGCTCATAGCATCAGACTTGGCACATAGTAGATGCTCAGTAAATTTTTATTGAGTTTGAATGAGCAAAAGTTTCTTTAAGAGAATGTTAGAAAGTCAACAATATTGAAATACATAACTTCTGTGTAGGTGGAAGATATAATAATAAGTATTAAAAGCTGTTGAATAAGGGGGGTGGGAAGGAAGGGGTAGGGGAGAATAATAGATGAGGTTGAACTGACTAAAGTAAAGTATACTCCCAGCAGAGATACATTGAGAAAGCCCTTTGAACATTGACTTAGGAATTAATAATGAAAGACAGGACTATAAAATAGGTACAGTGGGGGACTACTTGAGGGAGGGAAGAGGGTGAATGGAGGAGATGAAGGTGAGGGAATGTGGTTGATGAGCTTCATATACATATACGAAATAGAACAAAGAAACCTCTTGCAATTGCTTTAAGTGGGGCAGGGAGGGGGTCAAGTGGAGAGATGGTGGGGGTGAACTAACCAATGTACAATGTAAGTCTATTTGTAATTGTCACAATGAATTCCCCCTGTACAACAAATATATTCTAATAAAAATGGGAAAAAAAAATTAAAGTCTGGTTTTTTTAAAAAGCATTCACCTTCCCATTTGTTCACTGATCTTTCCAACTAGGGAGAATAATTTTGGAGATTACCATAAAGCAAGCCAAAGCTTGTCCAAAGATACTAATGATTATCATTCTTGGATCTTTGCTATTATCCTTTGCAGAGATAGAGATAAAAATGCAGAGCAACAAAATATCAGAGAAGCTACAGTTAACTGACATTTATAGGCCCCAACCCTGCTACTGTATTACTTTCCTACTTGGAAATAGCTCTGAGCCCTTCTGAGCCTCAGTTTCCCCATGTATAAAATGAAGATGGAGATTTCTTTTGCTTACAAATTTCCTTGATTTTTTTTTTTTTTGGTTTCTTTATTTATGTATGAAGAGGAATTTTGCCATTGTTGTTCATCTCCTCTCCTGAAAACAGTAAGTTGGCCAGGTACTGTTTGTCATGCCTGTAATCCTAGCTATTCAGGAGGCAGAAATGGGGAGCCAACAGTTTGAAGCCAGCTTGGGCAAATAGTTTGCAGGACCCTATCTCAAAAAAAAAAAAAAAAAAAATCACAAAAAAGGGCTGGTGGAGTGGCTCAAGGTGTAGGCCCTGAGTTCAAAAAACCCTAATCCACAAAAAACAAACCAAAATAGAAACACTAAGTTGAATAGGTCAGAGTTGTTTACTCACTACTCTATCCCTAAGATCTAGAACGGTGTCTAGCTCATAGTGGATGCTCAATAAATACTTGTTCATGTATATTAATGAACAAATAAGTACATTTAGACACAATTTTAAAATGTTATATTATAGTGGTAAGGAATAAATGTAGTCTTGTCTTCCAAATTTCTACATTCCTGGAAGATACAGTAAAGCAAGATGCACACTGAGGAGGTGGAACTTGAGTTCTGCTCAAGCCCTTTCTGTATTTTGGCATGGGCTGCATACAAGGGATTTCCAAGTCTGCCAGTACAAATATTTGGAGTGAGACAACTGTTTCTTTATGAAATTGTCCTGTGTTATATGATATTTAGAATCACTGCTCAGTAACAACATAACCCATAGTCATTTGTGTCAAACCAAAAATTGTCCCCTTAAACACAAATTTTCCTGGATGTCCATGGAGTTAGGGCTCACTCCTGCACTGAGAACCACTGATCTGTTATGATGACTGGCTTCACCTATGGATGGAGATCACTGTATGTCCTCTCCTCTGTACTTCCTTGGCATCAACCCTGGTCCTTCCTTACAGGATGACAAACCAGGTGACATTGTAGCCCTATGGAAAGATCTGACCTTTCTTCAATCTGAGGGAAGAAGTCACACCAAGAATTTGGTTTGCCCTCCAAATCTTAAATCCCAGATAGATAATGACCAATCCAACATGGCTGGCTCATAGAGAAGCTGCAAAGGAGTAAATATAGAATTGCTATGAATATCAGTTTGATACTCATGAACTCTGAACAACCTGTGTCCTGAAGACTTTGTGTGTTGCAATATTACTGGTCAATAGGCCCATAGTTTCCTGATATTAAAGATCCTTTGCTCTTCTTGTCTTAAGTTTTAGTTCCAAACTGAATGGACTCTCAGCTAAAGTCACGTTTAACTTGGATCTGATATGTTGGGAGTTAATGCTTTTTTCTCAGTCCTGATGTGTCTTACATATAGAAGGAGCTTTGCTTGTGGGACAAACTTGGTCAGCTCCATGTAGGAGGTCTGCGGTGGACCAGTTGTCCTTGTGATTGCTAGATAATTATATTGAACTCTGGGTAATTGTGTCTAATTCAGTGTTAAGAAGCACACTTGCCATAAGCATAAGCTACCTATTCTTCAACATCTATTTCGTCAGTAACTATAGTAATAGTTTGGTCTTTTTGTGTTTTAATCTTTTCTTTTTCACGTGGGTAAGAATTAGGGAGAACAAAAGATGTCTTCAAATCCAAACAGCAAATAATGAAGCTTGGTTCTTCAGAGATGGTAGCCATAAGTTTTAATATTTACAAAACCTTTAGAACAATTAATGCTAATGAATCCTACCTAATCTTGACATTGTATTGGTTTGGGGTACAGATTCTGCTCCATGTTAGTGGCTTAACAAGTTTAAAGTACAAGCTGGTATCAAGTTTAAAGTACAAACTGTTATGGCAACAATGATCAATGAGGTGTTCAGGAGCCCTGATACCTCTATCTTTTTGCTTCATCATCTTCAGGGGATTACCTTCAGATACTACCAGGTAGCTTACTGCTTTAGTGGGCATGAAGGAAGAAAGAGAAGGGAAAAGAGTGGGCGCCCCTTTTTTTAAGGGAACAGCATGGAAGTTCTCCACATTACCTTTACTCATATCCCACTGACAGAAATTAGTCATATAGCCACATTAGCTGCAAGGGAGTCTGAAAAAATGAGCTTTTATTGTGGGAGACCATGCAACCAGGATAAAGTTAAATTAATATGGAAGAAGGAGAACGACTATTGAGAAATACCTGGCTATCTCTGCCACAGTATCTCTTTTGGATCAAACCGATCCATAAAGTCCACTCTTCCTTCCAGAGTCAAGCTGATGCCTTTGCTCACATTCCAGAAAAACTCAAGAGACTTTTGCTGGAACATCTTTTGTTCATCTTGAAGTGTTGGATTCCTAAGAGCTTTTCAATTGCCTTATCTTCTTTCTAGCCTTCCCATCCACTTTCATAGTTTTAATTTTCATCTGCAAGCTGATAGTTCACAATTAACCCATGTTTCTTGCTGGATTTCTCTCACTTGTAGCTCAGATCAAGGTTTCTCAACAGGAGTGGGAATTAAGGTGGAGTAAGCCATGAGACATGGGAGAAAACTTAGGAGACATGCTTCAGGGCATGCAAGTGGCTATCTCTAGGACCATGGTCCTAGGATCCTAGTCCCCATGCACAGTAACCTTCATCTCAAGCTCCTGAATTACCTCTAACCTCATTCTTATTTTTAGACTTCACCTAGTATGACTTATCTGCAAGCTTCCATCAGCCTGCTGCTGCTAAAACTCAGATTTGATTTTGACTTTCTCAAACTTTAAAAGGAAAAAGAAGTCCTTAACCCAAATGCCTATGACTGTTGATGGTTTTATTGAATCAAATTCAAAGTCTTTGTTTTGGGTTAGAAGGTTGTTCTTCATACTTTCTCCCACCATATACAGTCATACAGTTCCACTTCTGTTCACCAATGTTCATATACTTTTAGGTCATTTGCTTTGCATCTTTTTATTCTTCTTTTCTGGGATGACTCCTCTTTTTTCGATGTGGACACCTCTTCTACATTGACATTCTTTGAGGACACTGTAAATATCACTTCCTTTGTGGAGCCTTCCTTGATATTTCTAGGCAGAATTATTGTTCCCATAAGCCTTTGTACACATCCCTATTATGGTCCTCATGACATTGTATTTTACTCATTTGTTTCTAGATGTTCTCCCTCAGGAGACTTTGAACTCCTAGAGAAAAGAGAGGATGCTTTCTTCAACTCTCTGCCCCCCTGTTTCTAGCACTATGGTGAAGAGGTGGTCAATAAGTGCTTACTGATTCAATGGACTAATTTGCTGCTTAAGGAGTCTACGAATTAACTCCAAGAGGGCTGGCTGGATGGGTTTTGTGTGGTGTTTAAAAGTTCACTCATGCCCACATTGTGGCTGACTTTATTAAACATAATCTAGTAAGTTTGGTTTAGTAGAGAACCCTAATTTGAATTTGAGTTCAAAGGATTTCTCCACTCATTGGCTTCAGTGTCTTGCTTTTGTTTATGTTGGAATGTCTTGCTGGTATTATATAGATGCTAAAGTCTTTCCTGAAACCTCAATGATTCTTACTAAGTAGTGAAAACCATTCTACAGGGCTCACACTGAAGAAGAAAAATAAATTTTCCAATTAATTTCCAGTATTAAAAAAAAGACAGTCCTGGCAAAGGTATTAAAACATGAATTGTTGACCAACTTGCTCAACACTGAGGAATGGGATACTTGTAGGCAATGGAAGAGATGATTCATGGCATGACTTCAGTGAGACCACAGTGCCTAGAACTTCCACTTGACCACATGCACATGTGGTAAGACACAGGAACCATTAATCTGTTTTCACACCTCTTTCTCACCCAGAATGAAAATTGCTTTGCCTAGCAAAAGAGGTGGGCTTAGCCTGGGGAGACACATTGGATTATGTTTCATGAAGAAGCTGTGTTGTTATAGTGAAAAGACAGCAATAACTTGCTGACTCCAGGGAGATCATAAGACCCCTTAGGCTGAGACTGTTAGTTGTGGATGTAGAATGATACGATGTGATGTGTGGTAGAGAGGCTCAGATTACTTGTATGTTGTAGCAGTAGGTTTTGCCATCTTACTTGGGAAATCTGCAGTTTTTACACTAGCAGAACAAATGGAACTGTGACTAATGTTTCACAATTTATGTAGCTGGTTTAATGTAATTTCCACAGTTGGCTCATAGTTATGACAGTTAAGAGTTTCTCCCTCTAGTCTCGAGATTAATGAGGCAGGTTGGAATTTGCCCACCCATAGCCTCCAATGCTATGTTTATATTTACAAATACTAATCTCCTCCACTCACCCATTTTCCAGATAAGGAAGTTGAGACTGCCAACAGTTCAATAAGTGACTTGTGCAAGGTCACACAGCTGACCTATAGCAGAGCAAGGACCGAAGGTAGGTAGTCCCACAAGTACTTTTGTTTGGATGGCTAGGATGCTGCATGAGAGGTGGTGTGATGCCTGATTTTCCTCTTTTTCCACAAAGGAAATTAAAACATCACCCTTACTTCCATGTAATCATTGCACCTACCCACTTTGAATTGTAGCTGAGTTAAATGTTTGTCCCACTTTGAGGAAAGATTGCTGTATATTATATTCATGCATCAATCAGACTTTGGCTCTAGGCTTTCCCAGGAGAGCATGGAGCAGAATCTCCCAGGCACCTCTGAGCTGGACTCTGCAGCTGGCCCTGGGCATCTTCTGGAGCAGAGAAGGCTTCAGCTGATAGCTCTTAGTGGTCAATCTGTGTGGCAGGTGGGAGTGCAGGCTATCAGTAGAGAGATTTGAGCAGGCCACCAGGAACATATACTAAGCTTTGTTATGTTTCAATGTTCCAGGAAAGAAAAGGAAAAAGTTGTATATAACAGAAAACAAGAAATAAGCTTTGTTTATACTAAAGCATAATTCATAGTCTTGTTTAAACTGTGATGGCATAAAAGATGTAAACAAGATATCAAAACCAAAGAAAAGCTACACATACCTCTGATGGTGGGATCTGAATAAATAGATCATGTCTGATTGGGATAATACCTACTGCCTCATAGAACTAGGACATTGGATAAAAACTGAAGATTCAATTTGGTGCACCCTCACTTCCAAGATTCCTTGACTTCTTTTGCCCTGAGATTTCTTTCTGCAATGATCCAAACATCCTTGTCCATGACTTGTAACCTGGGAAAAGGCAATTTGAAACTCAAGTTTCAAACCTGAGGGGGAAAATAAAGTCTTATTTTGGAGCTACTGATTAATTGGAGGAACTTTTTCAAAGCCATCTTTTCTTAACAAAAATCATATTATTAGGTGACTTTGACTTTTTTTAATGGGAATAAAGGACAAATTTCTTCCACTACCTGACAAAGATGAAGAGAACCTAAGGTTGAATAACTGTATGTCAAAAACTGTACTGGTTATCTTATATATGTGGATTCATTTAGTGTTCAAGTATGTATTCAAAGGTGAAAATTACAGAGAGCAGCAATATTTATTAGGGAAAATGTCTCCAAACAATTTTAATACATATCAGGTCTGAGATTAATCAGCAAATTTTTATAGTGTTCTTCCCACATCTCCTCCTTTTTTCAGATATACAGTAAATTTTTTTTTTAAAAACCTATGAAGTAGAGAATAATATTTACTCCTCAGGTTTGTCATGGAGACTATAATGAATGAGATTACTAATATGATATATTTTTGACTCCTGCTACATTTATCTAACCTACATGTACCAAAACATATAGCATGTTTTTTTCTCCATCATAAGAAAACTTTCTCAGTGTCCTCTATTCCTGTGGATGGTGGGGGAGGAAATGGAGCAAACAGGACATTACTACACCAGCTAAAAGTTACTTGGTCCCTTTTGATTTAAGGCTGCTATTTTCAGACTAGTACTCAGCCAGTGAACAGAAACTACCCACCAGGGGACTGCTTCTCCATCTCCAGGGCCCTCTGTCTCACAGCCTTGTCAATCTTCATTGTGACATGAGGGTTTGGATGCCAATGACTCTACTTTAGAAAAAAATGAGGACTTCTTTAAAAATGAGGCAATCTCAAAATTACAAATACATTTGAGTTACATTTTTCTTCCGTATTTAGTTGATTTAAAAAAAGAAAAAAAAGATTCCCTAAAAGAATGGGAAAGCTAAGAGAAGTGTTTCATAATTTAGTTAGTGTGGCTTTTCTTTGATGCAGTTCTACATGTTGGATGAATTTCTTCGGCAAATTGAATAATTTTCACAAGTCACTTACATACTTTTCCTCTGCCTGTTTAAGTGTAATAGAATAGCTTAACAGAATAAAGCAATAACGCCCAAGATGCTACTGCTGGCTATTATTAAGAATAACAATAGGAATTAATTATGACAGCAGAAGGGATATTTGATGACTTGGAAAATGGATTCAAGAGCTCTCTATTGTGACTTCAGAGACATTTAAAGAGCAATGTGGGTTTCTGAATGCTTTTGAACAGGATTATTAATAACATTTTTCTTAATTCTTACATTTGGTTAGCACTTTATAAAGTACTGTTGTGTTCAGAATCTTGTTTTGAGTTTAACTGACACCCAGAGCTTGCAAGGTGCCAGACATCGACATTTTGTTCTGAGGACTTTGCACATGCAAACTCAATCTTTCCATACCAACACTCTGCTCCATGAGTCATCTAGTTTTCTTTCTTTCTTTCTCTCTTTCTTCTTTCTCTCTCTCTTTCTTTCTTTTTTTTTTTTTTTTTTTTTGTGGTGGCACTGGTTTGAAATCAGGGCCTTATGCTTGCAAGGCAGGCACTCTTACCACTTGGGCCACTCCACCATCCTCTGTTCTGTGATTTAGACTCCTCTCTTATAAATGAGGACACTGAGGTTTAGAGTCAGGATCTCACATTAGGCCCACCAGTTGGGCTGTGGCAGAGCAGGAATGTGGATCCAATCTGCTTCCCAAGTCAATGCTTTGAACCATGGCATTGCTCTACCTACCTCTCATTTCAGTCCTACACATCACCTGTAAAGTAGAAATGTTCAGTTCTGTTTTCCTGAGGGTAAAGCATTCCCTGAAGCAGAAATGAAATTATTTGCAAAAATTGTAGAGCTACTTAGTAAGTCCCAGAGCTGGAATTAAAAATCTTATCTTCTACCTTCAAGTTAGTACACTTTCTGATGTGCTCTTACGAAGCAATAAATTATTTTATTCAAAGTGGGATATAATGTTTCTAGAACTTTGGTGCACTGAGGAAAATATAATACTATTTTTATTTGGGGGTAAAAGTTTGCAGAAAAATCATATGCAGTTCTTTATAACCAGAAACACTTAATTTAGGAGCATGGACACACAATGCTTAATGATGGGATGATATGTCTTCTAACTAATTCTTAAATTTCCTCTGTGTAAGAGGCGCTAAGAAACTGTTCTCAGGCTCCTGCCCAGGAATTCTCACTTAGCAGATCTGACCTCAGGCTTAAGAATCTGAATTTTTAACAGCTATGCCCACATGATAGATGCTGGTTTTCTAAATGAGGGGACACAGGCCCAGAAGAGAGGCTCTCCCTGCCCAGATTTACTGAGATGCTAGAAAATCAGGACTCTAAGGCTGGCAGGGTACTAAAGGTACTTTGATTTCTTCATTAAAATGACATGTTTTATGTATGAAATTCAAAGATTAATTTATTCTCATAAGAATCACAAATTCACTAATGCAATTTGTTCATAAGTGCGTTAAAACTTTCATGTAAGTGGGGCTAAGAGCTACTGAATTTTAAGGAACTAAATGAAACTGAGGTTTTTCAACTTAATGAAAGCAAGCAGCAGCACTTCACTCCTCACAACTTAACTTGATTAATTATATGCAAAAATTCAAATATATGCAAAATTACTTTAAAGAGACAAAAGGGCTACCTTGAGACCTAGAGAGTGGTTGACGATAGCCAAGTCAATGGCATTAGCCCAGAGCATATCAACAGAGAGAGATTGTCTGCATGGAATATAAATATGGAGCTGGACAGCCAAAAGGCTGTGAGTGTCCAGAACTTGCTGGGGACCAGGAAACCCTAACTGTTTGATTCAAGGATGTGATGTTGACCTTTCTGGTGTGTCTGCCCAGCCCACAGCTGCTTTCTCTGAGCCATCCCCAGTCTATTTGTTGGTGCCCCTACTCCACCAAAGTAGTTTGGAGGGTGGGGTCTCTGACACAGAACTGGATAATCAGATTTTCCATCACAGAAAATCATAATGGGGATTCAAATGCTGTCATGAGCTCCTTTGTGTATAAACTCAAGAGCTTCTGAATCCCAGGTGGAGAAAGAAGCTTTATAAAGGCAATAGCAGAGAATGTGGGCTGTTCCCCGTGATTTGGAGGACATAGACACTGGTTTCTGAATCATAGCTAACAGACCTAGGGTTGTGAACTTGGCTAAAGAGGTACGTAGCAAAAATCATCTATCCCATCCTAGTTTACTTGTTAATTTGTTGTACTTCCAAGTTCTTAGTTTCTTTGTGAGGCAACAAAATAAGAACACTAAAAATGCATTAGAAAAGATGAGCAGGGGGTGTGGTTATGTGGAATTTTTACCATTATGTGGTATGAGATATGGGGCAGTGATGGTGCTCCCCTTCTTCTACTTTGCATTTTGAATTATCATTCTCAGAGGAAGAAGAAAGCACTGAAACCCATCCCTCAAACAACAATGCAAATCATCAAAGACATAAATTACCCCCAGTGGACTTCAGGAACAAAGAGTAGTAGGAAGGTGGGTGTCAAGCCTTAACTTCAACTGTCCAGGACACAGAGGGTGTGACAAAGTTAATCAGACTAGCAGTTTAGAAGCAGCAATTCACAGACTAAGAGACTCAAGCTTGGGTTTAAAATGCTGGCTCAAAGCTATGGACCAGCTACAGTCATAACATGGGATGACTGATATTTAAGGTTTTTGTGACTAATGACTAACTTCATCTGACATCTCACTTATACACTTCTTTATTTAAGTTTTTTTCCTTTCTTAGAAAATTAAACTTTTCTAGTTTGTCTTGTAAGACCTTGGATGACCAAAATCAAGTTGGACTCAAATGCAGTGGCCTGTGGAAAGTTTTATGTAGACTTTGCATTACACAGTTTTTAGAAATGATTTGAGAAGAGTAAACCAGGTACCAACATATGATGAATATTTACCTGAAACTTGGAAAAATGATTTCTTGTCCACATGTCCTTCCTCAATACTCACACTCATATATATATCCTCACACTCACATAAACACAAACTGTGCATGCACACTCACACACACATTCATTTAGTTCTTCCTTTTGTCTTCGTTTTTGTAGAGAACATTTTTTAAAGGTTAAAAAGTACCTTGGTGCTTTTGGGTCAGTTCTCCGTTTTGAATAGTTCAGCAAACAGACCACTATACCTCATGGACCCTTGGAACCTTCTTTTTTATGAAATTCCAGATTTCAAAAAGGGCTTATTACCAAGAAAGGGCAATGGTCTAAGTGGACTTTAGGAGCCTAAAGACAGAATTGAGAATTTGCTGTTGAAATAAAATAGCCAATACACAAAGCAGTCAAAAGGCATTAAAAAGACTCAAGATAACAATGGGACATCTAGGAATTAGACAAAAATGATTTTAAAAGGAAGTGCTGTTGTCATTGTGTTGAATTAGCCTTCAATAACTGCAGCTGCTCCTGTTAGGTGTGAAGTACAATATATATTTTTAACAAGCTCTTGCTATTCCTTATCTTCCTTGGCAGCTTAATGAAAATTGAAAGGACTGTACAAGTCCACGGTGAGGTCAGCTGTATCTTTCTCCTCTTTTCCCCACTCCATTCTTGGCCATTTCAGGACGTTATTAGGATATTTCATTTGATTTTCTTTCTTTTCAGGCAATGCATTATGTACCTATCAAATGATGTTTGGTAATCAATTCTTGATCTCTCCTGGAGGTCAGTCAATGACACCATCTAAATTGTCATCTCATTTCTTTCTTTAAAGAGAATTCATCTATTTCCGTAGAGCACACGCAGATTTTAGTTACAGGTAAGGAACTAAACCATTCATGAGCAAAATGACATTTTTTCTCATCAAGACTGTCAGACTTGGCTCCTATGGAAGGATGGACTTAGTTATTAAAGGATCTCTTCTACTTAAAGTTCCTGTTAATACGTTACTAACTCAGTTCTTCTCAGCTCTCAATTGCATGGTCTTCTCTTTTAGTTGCTTTAGCTTTGGGATAAAGAGCATAAATGGAGAAGGAAGGATGTTGTAAGACGTAAAGTCAGAATTCTGAGGTTCAAGCCAGGGAAAGCTACAAATTGTCTATATTTACTGATGCTCCTGATAGAATGAAAACATACTTGGAGTAACCTGAGGCAAGTTAATATTATAAAAGTGATATGGGAAGGACAAAAGTAAAAAAACTTTTCAGTTGTGACTCAGTGATTGAGAAGGTCATTTAAGTTAATGACTTGAATATTTGTTAACAAATGAAATGCCAAAATGCCCATTGCTTGTGGCCACATTCAAAGTGTCTTCTTCACACACATAACCCATTTACTGAGAGCACAATCCATTTATGCAAAGTTTTACTTCTGCATGTTTCAGAAGGTTGGATATAAACTCCAACAGCCCTTGCATTGTTCTGGATGTTCCTGCCTCAAATCAGTCAGGGACTCTTTTTAGCTTTTGAAATTAATAATTTAAAAAAGATGTTATGTTTATATGTAATGACTTCATCTTGTCTGCAGAAATGATTCAAAACTGCAGTTGCTCCCCACAAGTGGGTCTCATTAAGCAAAATTATGATACAGGAGCACAGAGAAGTGTCAGGCGCTGCTGTTGGGCAACTGCAAATGGTGAAGGTAATGGCTGAGCAGAAGGCGTGAGCAAGTATTAGCACTGGTCCTCATTCTCCGGGGAATTTGGCATCTCTGCTCCATTTTCCTTTCGTTTTCCATTTGGAACCATGCACTGCACTTAAGCCAAATCCTCAGGGGTTGCAAGAAATGTAGTTGCATTTTTTTAAGGTAAAGAACTTGATCTAAAGAACATTCTAAGATATTTTTGGAGATCTTTGTAAAGACCTTACTTTTACTCTCTTGCCAGCTCCATCTCTTTGTTAAAATAGCCTATGAAGAGTTTTGACATGCAGCTTACTAAAAAGAAAAAACCAGTAAAAACAAAATCCTACAAATTTTCTTTGGTGAAGCTTTTATTTTAAAGCTTTATTTAAATGTATAGCAATGTCTACTAAGTCACTGTATTAAAGATATGACCAATAATTGGATGTCAGAGAAAATGCCCAAGGCAAGGCACAATCCCAAGGGTTATGGAAAGAGATCTGAAGGTCTAGCTGAGACTTGTATCAGACCCTGGAGGAATTCCCAGTTCTCCAGGCACATTTCAAAACAGCTAGATACTCCAGATTTCCAGTTCCTGAGTCATGACGAAATCCACAGCATGACTCCTATTGAAGCAGACGGTCAGTAACGAGAGCCACTTTTATTTTCATTTTGAGTCCACACAGCCTAGGATGTGAAACTCCGTATTTTTGACTTTGAATAGTAAAAACATAAAGACCGCCACAACAGCCCTTGAGTGAGACAGAAAAGTCAGTCCCTTCCCTTCCTCCTCCCCCCAAAAAACTGAAGAGTTGGCTTAAGTGGTAGAGTTCTTGCCTAGTAAGTGCAAGGACCCGAGTTCAACTTCATCTACCCCACCAAAAAAAAAAAAAGCTGAGATTTTTCTGAACAGGGACTTGACTTTTATTTTTTTTCTTCCTTAACTTTTTATTAAATTAAAATATACACAACACAACGTTTACTATTTTAACAAGTTTTATGTATACAGTTCAGTGGAATTCAATACATTTACCACTATGCATTTCCAGAATTTTTCATCTTCCCAAACTGAAACTCTATACCTACTAACAATGGCTCCTTGGTTTCCATGTCCCCCAGCCCTTGGCAGCCACCCTTGGCTTTGGGTCTCTCTACTTGATTTGTCTTGACAAATACTGCCAATATCAAGTATTTCTTAACTTCAGGAACTTTCTGTTGTTTACTTTTAAAACCCATCAGAGAAAAAGCACAGACCTTCTGGGATCCATTTGAAAGAGTGATTATGCAAATAATAACGCTTGTGGAAGGAGCTATCATCCCTGAATGAGGCACACTCTCACCCAGCCTGTGCCAAACTTAAAGCCACATTTCTGCTTTGAAATGGCTGGTAATAGTGAGCACATTTATTCTGCAAATGAGAGATGAATTCAATCACCTGGGCCAGCCTTTGCCCAAAAGTGAGCATGAAATGAATGTCTTTCGGATTGGGCATGTGGTTATTGTTGGGAGAGGAGGTGTTTGTTCTAGGGCCATTGTGATGAAAGTACCATGGGTCCATTTGGCTCATTTGTCTCAGTTTATCTAATTACCAGACCAAGGTGAAGATTTGGAATGGCTTAAAACCTGAAATGAAGCCTCCATGGGACTTGGACTGGATGAGGTCCCAGCTGTATGAATGAAATTCAGTTGTTTTCTTCATTCCTCCTCCTCTAGTCCTTCCCAAAACCCCAACCCTCAGAGAAGAGCACAATCAATTCAAGTTGAAAAATAATTTATGCAGGCACAACAGAGACTGGGAAAACAGTCTGAAAACCAATGTGGAAAATACCTACCCTAAGAAAATTCTAATTCCCTTCGTAGCAGAAACAAGACTATTTTATCTGAATTATCTTCGTAATTACTTCAACTTACCATTCCTCTTTGCTAGGGTAGACACACGGACACAGCCCAAAGTTAAATTATGCCTCTAGTACGTCTTTTTGAAAAGTTTTGCTTATAATATATTTTAAAATTTTAAAAACAAATGTACAAAGTTTACTGTAGAGAAAAAACAAACACATAGGAATGTGAATATCTTATGAAGAAAAAAAAAAGTCTAAGAATAGTTAGTTTATTGGTTCCACTTAAACATGTAGTAAACAATTTGCAGAACCACTTCAGTAGAACCTTAAGTGACTTAACAAGCATAAGTTCCCAAGAACATGCCAGCTAGCCGGAGGCAGGACCTCGATTTCTGTTCCCATGAGCAGCACTGGGAACTTTGCTCAGTGTTCTAGGGAGATGTCTTCCAGGACTTGAGAACAGCTGCAGACACTGTTCCTTTTTGCTTGTGGATACTGCTATGCTCTCAGGAAAAAAAAAAAAAACTAAAAAACTAAAAAAGGAAAGACTTCAGCAGGTTGTTCAATTATTATCACAACAGTATACACTTCTTTATCAGATTACCTGGGAATAGAACAATAGATTGAAATGTTTTAATGTGGGGAAGGATTTAAGTCACCAAAGAGGGCAGATGGCTTTGGGGTCTATAATAGGAGGCAGTGTTAAAAGTGGGAAAAGGAGTGGTGGGAAGTGGTGATGACTCAGAGAGCTTTACTCCGTTCCCCCTAGCATCACATGGTTTTGGCAGTTCTCTCCAACATGATAGTCATTTTCAGCAGAACCAATGCCACAAGGCCACACAATGGGGACGTGCCCAGAGAATTTCCCACAGAGGGAGGTGTTAGTTATAAGCAGACCTCGGAAGACTGGGGGCAGGAAACAGGAGAAGCCTGTCTCTCAGAGCTCTGGCTGCGCTGGGCCCTGGTTTCTCCACCTCTGTGGTGAGGTTTCCATACAGCAAAGTTATAAGCATCCTAGGAGAGCTGCGGGAGAGTAGCGCCCGTCTGTTCACTGTCCCTCCATGCTCTCCACCAAGGCACCATGCATGAAGTGTGGCTTTTAGTCTGCTCTGATACCAGTCTCTTTGAGAAAGAATGTGCCCAGACCATGTATGGCTGTCTTCTTCCTGAACCCATAGTATCTGCAGTGACAGGTCATGGTTAAGGTACCTGCAGTTCTGCCTTCCTAACAACCTGTGTCATGAGTGACAGCAACTAACCTGGGAAAAGCTTGTTCCGGCCATTGTCCTCTAAAAGTGTGTGCTTAGCAGCCTTGAGGTTTCCTTGGCCCTTGCCTTCAGCCATCTAATTGTGCTCTGAAAGCTAGATCGTTGCTTGGATGTCAAGAGAAGGAAGTACTGTGTGTGATTAGTTGGACCCAGGTTTAATCCTTGACTTTGTCGCTTACTTAGTGTGTGACAATGGGGAGCTTACTGAACATCTGTGAGTCTTCTATCTCATCTGTAAAGTGGGGGTGATGACTGCAGTAGCCTTACGGGATTGTTGTGAGAATTAAATGAGATAATGTATGTAAAATCTTTGCTGTAATGCTTGGTCTAAAAGCTGATAGGGCAGGTAAGTGTTCTTATCACATTGACTCAATAAACAAGGAAACCTAAACTCTGAGGCTAGACTAGCTATGTCCAAGGAGTTACCAGGTTCTCTTTTTTGATAGAAAGACTTGGTTACTTGCTGGAGATCATTACATTTGACCTTCAAAACAGGATGAAACCAGAGAGGGCAACACCTTAAATCCCCTCTGGCCTTCACGTTCATTTACACAAACAGCAGGACGTGGCTCTCAGAACCATTGGCCTAACCCCCTCTACTTTTCCCTTGCGGAAAATGGGTCCAAGACTCCTCTGGCAGGAGGGGGGGGACACGGAAAAGAAAAGAGCACAGAGAATTCTTGGAAATAAGCCGGATGACTCAAGAATGACCCAGACTCTTTCAGAGTCTGTGCTTTATGTTTGGGCTTATTTAGTTAACAAGAAATGTTTATTTTGGTGAACAAATTATTAGCAGGCTTCAAATACATTCAGTAAAAGATCATTCCTCATTCCTGTTTAAAACTTGAAATGACTAACTTGTTTTTTTTTCTATTTAAACCAGATAAGCAATTTTGTAATCTTTTTCTTAGCAACTGGATCGCCTTTTGTTTGTTTAGTTGAATCAACACATTATTTCAATTTCTTGCCTAAAAAGCCCAGTTGGCACTTCCACAAGGCTTCAGTATTGATGTCATGGCGTAAGTCAAGCCAGTGAAACAGCTGCACAGTCTGAACTTCCTCACTGAATTAGCAACATTCGCCTCCACCCCACTGATTCACCATTTCTTTCACTAGACCAACTAAATCAGCCAGTTGCATTAGATACAATCCCATTTTTTTCCACACTCTCCTTAGCCACTGACAATCAGCATCTCAACATTTTGTGTATTCTATGAGTAAAATTACAAAGCAAAATTTTCCTTCACTTTCTATTTCAAAATAATGTTCGGAAAATTGATGGTATATGAAGTGCAACTTTAAGATGATAAACCCACTTTCCTAAATATTTTTCCAATATTACTTCATGGTTTAACAGTGGTACCCATTGCATACTGGTTCTATTGATTGTCCCTTGGCAAACATGCACTCAGGTATAGAATGCTACCTACACTGGCAGCTTGGTTTGTGTTCTCTTGGGGAGAAAATCATGGACAGAGTTATTTAATCTTGGGGCTAGAAGTGTTTCAGTCATTTCAGTTTTCTGAATGAGAGCCCAAATAAACACAAATCTGATTTCTAAATAAAATGTACTTAGCATAGTACTTAGTACTTAACACTCAGTACTTAGTAAGGGTCTGGCAAAATATATATTTATCGATTATAAATACCACACAAAAGAGTCTGTGCTAACCAGATAGAAAACATTAAAATAAGACAAGATCTCCAAAATGGTTTGGTGCCATTTATTTCATCACTGTAACGTGTACCTGTTATATTTTAGAAGCAAGATTCAGAGAACTCTCCTGTCTCTGAGCTGTATCCATCCGTAATGGTCTCATTTAAAGCACAGCTGGCCAAGAAGTTGTCAGAAAATGTTTTGCTTCCCTTTGAACATCCTCTGTCCATCAGACATGAGCTGGCTACTTAGAGCACTATCTACTGCCAAGATGTCCTCCCGCGTCCCGCTATTCCCACCCCACGTTCAAACACCTCTGCTTCACTGCTTAAAGCACTGGACTTGCATTTCTTCAACCAGATATAGTTTTCTTGATGCAAGACAAGTAGAAGAAAAGGATCTTCCCACACTTGGCTCTGTGCAGCCCATAGCACAGAGCTAGGCACGTGGTGGGTAACCGGTGAGAATTTATTCATTGATTGCCCTCAGAAAGACAGAACAGTCCTTTATCCTCTGTGAGACATGAAAAAATGTTTTCTCAGTAAATACCTCATGATGAAGAGTAGTTTTAAATGAAGATAAAACAACAGGGAATGTGATCCATAGCTTGGTTTAACCTTTTTTCTTGAGATGTTTTCATTGATAAAGAGTAGTTTTAAATGAAGATAAAACAACAGGGAATGTGATCCATACTTTGGTTTAAACTTTTTTCTTGAGATTTTTTTCCCCAAATATTAAAGACTTTAAAAAATGTGGCTTTGAGTACTTCTCTCACTTGTAATTCATTGGCCTGAAGTCTGTCCTCCATGACGGTCCCCAAATTCCCCTCTCTTACCCTTGTCTAACTCTTGACTCCAGAGGATACTTTTCTTGTCTCTGCTCCATCCTCAGATTGCCCTTCCTAGCTCTGTTTAATCTTGTTTTACAGCAAGCCATTCTGAGTAAAGCCTTCCATATCAATAGTCTAAGGAAAATTAAGACTTTTTCAAATATAATATTCATGTATTTCCATTATAGAAAGTTTTGAGAGTTAACACATAGAAAGAAGGAAAATAAACATGCGTTATTATCTTCTACCTAAGAAACAATCCCTGCTTTCCAAGCTAGAGTCTAAGCATTTTTATGCATTTTTTGATTCTACAAAATTGGAATTATACAATTCATGTTATATAAAAACATTTTCTCATAACATCAAATGTTTTTCTACGACAATGATACTAAACCTTTACTATCATCCTGGAAGGATCCTTAGCTGCCTATTCTTAAACCTTTTGTCTAGAGACCCTAAATCCATCCATGATGTGGGGTAGCATGCAAGCATCTGTACATATTAGAGGCATCCCTATGTGATTATGATACCGTTATCCCACAAGCCATACTTTAGTGAATATGTACATCATTTGCACTTCTGTACTTTACTGTACAAATGAGTCCATATTCCATATGAAGTACTGAAGGACGGACTGCGGGAGGTCCCAAAAGGCAGTAAGTGGTCAAAGAGACACTTCTCCTCCCTAGGAAACGCCTGTTTGCATCTGAAAGGCATCTCCACCCTCAGGCAATGCAAATAGGCTATAAAACCCCACTTCCCTGACCCACGGGATCACTGGTTTCCAAGTCCCCCTGCGTTCTCCAATATGCAGTCTTTCTCTTCTCTTTTCTCCAACTAAATTCTCTGCAAATAAAATCTTTCCGACCTCTGCTGTTGGAGTCTGCCTGTGCTCTCATTCTCAGAGCAGGCTCAAGAACCCTGAGCATCTGAAATTCCTGCACGTGTCATCCGTGCATCATATTGTTTATACTACTTTTAATTCCCACGTTAGGAGTTACATAGACAGGTAGAAGGAAGTAGAGTGACACGAGGAAATAAGTTGAAGTCTCCAGATACTGAAATCATTATTATATATGGCTTTAATCTATTCATATTTTCATTTTATTCAAACTATCACTAACAAAAAGCATTGCAGGCTACCTGTACTTAAAGTCAACAGCTACAGAATCCAGGAGACTGTTGCCTACTGACAGAAGTGAATAGGTTCTCTGAGAGTGAGGTGATTTCTTGGTGAATTGAGTTGGTGAAGAATTACTTTTGCAAAACTTTACTGAAATTAGTGCTATCGTTAGAAAATCCAAGTGCAGCCCAAAGATATTACACTAAAAATTTAGGGCAAGAAAATTTCTTGTCCTAAGCCTTGATACTCTTCTTTATCCTACCCTCTCATTTGTGATTGGCTCTTTGTGTCTTTATTTACATACCTCTTTGGATTTCTTTTTGTGAATATGTCATTCCTAATGTCTTTCCAGAACATTCTCTCTCTTGATGTCTCACTGTCTTATAAAGTCTCCTCAGCCCATTCTTCTCTACTACCATGTGAGTATCTCTGTGAGTGGAAGTCATCTATAAAACCTGACAACATAATAAGTGGGTGATCTAGCTAATGCCTGGGTGAGGTAAGGGAGGAGGAGATAACAAACACAAGAGGAATTAGGAATGTGGTTGTCATGGTGGATTAACCACTTGGTCTTTTGTTAACAGTGGAGGCCACCCATATTTAAATCAGCAGCCATGGAACTCTAGAGACTATTGCCTACAAAGGGAGCCCAGCTGACTGATTTACCTCCTGCTCCAAGTGGAGTTCATTATTTGTGACTTTCTATTGCCTCAAGCCTCACAAAGCAGACACCTTTGGACTGAGGAGAGAGAGGAGAAAAATGGGTAGCAGGTACCTGGGAGCTCAGCTAACAAGAAAGCACAAGACTAGGTTCAATTTTAAAACTAACTTAAAGTCTACTTGTGTTTTTTGTGTAAAAAGGTATCCAGTGAGTATAAATATGATTAAATATGCTTGCCAAAGAGAAGACTGGAGATCACAGATGAGTTCAGCGACAATGATGAGGGAGAGACAATTATAGAAAGTTGCAAAGGCAGTTGATCTGAGCAACTCCAGCTGCTTCAACACAGACACTCAGAGAGTCTTCTCAGAACATTAGCCCTATAAGTGGCCCACAAAGAGAAACTCTATTTCAAACATCCTTATAATTCCCAATGGTGACTGCTCATGCACGTGAGCCTTTCCTGCATGACTCCAGGGTATCTAGTCATTTGTATGAGCACATTGGACCATCTGCTGTAATGCCAGGCAAGGGGGCAAGGAAAGAAGAGCCAGCTATGCCAGGCATTTTGCAAAAGACAGCAAAATCCTGAAAGGCAGTTGTAGATCAGAGTGGATAGAGAATCTGTCCGAGGTAATGCACTTAGAATGGGGCATAACCAGATTTTGAACCCAAATTTTATCTTACTCTAGAATCTCTCTTGTGTTTTCAATCCCTCTTTCTGATTGTTTCCATTGTGCTTAGTCACTGTGGAAAACTGATGCTTTGTAACTGACTATCCTGTATTCCGTCTTATTTTTGTAACAATTCCCCGGGTTACTTTGAGGCAATTTCCTTTCCCCCATTAAATACAAGCTGAAAGATGATGATCTTCTGCCTTCTAGGTCAATTGAATACCTATCACCTGAAATTACAACCACTCTGTGAGCAAAGCAATAGAAAGAATGAGGAACGACTGGTTTCCATCCAATCCAGTAGCTGCTGTCTGGATACTGGAGTGTGGGGATCTTGCTCTTTCCAAGGCAATCTTATCCCCTTCTTGACAATCTGAAGGACTGAAGGACAGACCTCAGGAGGTCAAGGAGACACTTCTCCTCCCTAGGAAATGCCTGTTTGCATCTGAAAGGCATCTCCTGCCATCAGGCAATGCAAATAGGCTATAAAACCCCACTCCCCAACCTGACCCACGGGATCACGGATCACCGGTTTCCGGGTCCCCCTGCATTCTCCAATATGCAGTCTTTCTCTTCTCTTTTCTCCAACTAAATTCTCTACAAATAAAATCTTTCTGACCTCTGCTGTTAGAGTCTGTCTGTGCTTTCATTCTCAGAGCAGGCTCAAGAACCCTGAGCATCTGAAATTTCTGTGCGTGTCATCCGTGCATCAAATCCTCTGAACTCCCTGACATCCTTCCAAATAAGACCACATTTGCTTTTGTCAGCCCAAGTCAATTTCTGGTGCTTGCAAACCAATAATCTGAACTAAACACATCCTTGCAAGTCTGAATCCGTCAAAGTCTTAAGTAATTTCAAACTCAACTTACTGCTTTCATAAGCTCATAAAATTCATCTATGACAGTTATAAACAAACAATACAGATTCTCAGATTAATCTTAGGTCCACAAAATCAGAATTTTCAAGACTAGGCCCTAAGAAAGCTGTTTCTTACTAAGCTCCCCAAGTAATTTTTTCTAGAGAAACAAATTGAATTTCTACCTTTTTCTTCTGGATTTCAGATTCTAATTCATCCTACTGTGTGGGTCTACACTGTACCTTTCTGCTTCTTACCTTCCTCATTCACTATCTTTTTGAGGTGCTATGTAGAATTTTATTATTTGCATATATTGTACTTTTTTGCAATGGTCTCCTGTTGATGGGAATTTCACTATTCCCATTTTTTCCTAATACAGTGCTGTAACAGGCATCTTCCTTGCGTGCTCCATGAAAATATTTCTACTATATATACCAAGGGTGGAAATGCTGCTATAGGCATAAACACTTTCACCAAATTATTCTAAACTGTCTTCCCATAAATTGTATAATTTACTATAAAGGCATCAGATTTATTATTTTCTCTACAACTTGATAATGCTTAATATTATCATTATTTTTATTTTGCAAATCTGACAGATATTACCAATATCTCATCATTCTAATTTACTTTTCTCTGGTCATTCTTGTGGGGTTTTTGTTTGTTTGTTTGTTTTCTTACAGTGTTGGGGATTGAACCCAGGGCCTTGTTCATGCTAGACAAGGGCTCTATATGTAGCTCTACAAGTGCTTCATCTCCAGCCCTTTTTTCTGATTACTGAGTAATACTTTATGTGCTTATTCACTATCCAAGCTAAGTTAAGGCACCTACTCACATCCTTTGCTCATTTCTTTTGAATTTCTTTTTGTAGCAGACTATCTTTTCCAAAACTGTATCGAGGAATATTTTCCACTCTACATTCACTGCCAGAACCTTGCCGTTTTCCCATCAGGCCTTGGAGTTGACTTTCCCTCCCTTGAATCCTTGAATCTAGGCAGTATTTTTTAATTGCTTCAAGGGGCAGGACGTGATAGAAACAACTACATAACTCTACAAGCTAGGTTATTAACAAGTAATGCAATTTCTCCCTTTTCTCTCTCTCTCTCTCCCTCCCTCTCTGGAGCTTACCTTTGAAACCCAACTGCTATATTGTAAAGACACCCAGGCCACATGACTAAGCAATGTTAGCTGTTCTTCCAACTTTCCCCCCTAAGAAATCAAGTAATGGCCACTATTAACGTGGCACATGTGAATGAGTGAACCTGTAGGACAGAGGTTGGCAAACCTTTTCTTAAAGAGACAAATGGCAGCCAGGTGTGGTAGTGCACACCTCCAATATCAATATTAGCTCTTGGGAGGCAGAGGCAGGAAGATGAAGGAGGAGAAGGAGGAGGAGAAAAGGGAGGGGGGAGGGAGACAGAGAGAGAGAGAGAGAGAGAGAGAGAGAGAGAGAGAGAAGAAAGAACAAAAGAAAGGAAAGAAAGAAAGAGAGAGAGAAAAGAGAAAAAGAGCCAAGTTGCAAATATTGAAACCATTCCTAGTTCATGGGTCATGTAAAAAAGAAGACTGGGTTTGGCTTTACAAACCACATGCAGTTTTCATTGCTTTCCGTGGTTCCTGTCCTCAGATTCCAAGATACCTTGGCTGTAGTTGATGGAGCACAGATGAGCTGTCCTCATGAAGCACTGGTCAAGTTGCAAATCCAGAAACAAAATTTCATAGATTATTATTTGAAACCACTGAATTTCAGGAAGATTTGTTTTATAGCCAAAATAGCTAGAATATTTCCTTGTTGATTTTTAGGAATTCTTTATTTGTTCTACATTTTAATTAGTAGTGAGTTTTACACATTGTCAATACCTTTAGCCAATCTGTTCAACTATCTATAAGCTCTTTAAGTAGATATTTTAATTTTTAGGTTACTAAAATATCAATTACTAGCTGAGCTGCACCTGGCACCTCTATTTCCATTTCCTTGTCTATTAAAGGGGCAGTACTAGTTCCTAGCTCATAGCTTTGCTATGCCAATTAAATGAATGTGTGACGTGCACAGGACACTGTCTGCCATATACTAACTTCTAAAGAAAGAGATTGCTAAAGAGTTATAAATAAATTTTTTATATCATGTACTTTTTTGAGTCTGAATTAAGAAACTACTTCCCACCTCTTTTTGTGCTATTCATATATACTTTGGAAACAAGGTTATACTAATCTAAAAAAAAATTTGATTTATTGTCTTGTTTTCAATTTTCTATAATGTGTATAACAAGTATTATCTGTGACTTGAAATTTTGCTAAATCTCACCCACACAAGTGCTTTTGTTGGGTGGGGATTATAGGGGTGTAGAGATAATTACTACTTCAATTTTCCTAATTGGTATCAGTTCATTTAGCTTCTTTATTTCTTTAAGGTCAATTTTAGCATTTTATTTTTCTTGAAAAATTTCATTTGCATCAGTTTTAAAATTTATTGAAATACAATTATTTATGATGTTTATAAGATTCTTTAAATGTCTGCTTTATTTGAGGTTTTCTTTTTTTCACTCCATTTTTATTTGGCATTTTTTCCCTTTTCTTGTAATCAATTTTACCATTAGTTTTTGTAAGAATATTAGTGTTTTCAAAGAATTTGCATTTATTTTTTACAATAATCTTAATTTTTATTAATTCTTTAATTTCATTGATTTTCCTCATCTTCCTTCCTTCCTACCTCTGTCCTTTTCTCCCTCCCTCCCTCCCTTTTTCCTTCCTTCTCTCTTTCCTTCCTTTGTCTTTATATTTACTCGTTGCTTTTTCTCTATCTTTATTTAGGGAAGTGATGAGTTTATGTTCATTTCTTTTTGGTTTATGATAATTTCACAATTTTCTTAAGTAAAACTTTATCTATTTGCCATAAATATTGATATATAGTGCTTTCACATATTTTAATTCTAAGTATTTTATCCCTCCCTTGTTATAGATTCTCTTTTCATTGTCTTTGTCAAAATAACTTTTATTATTGTCAGTTAAAAACTACTTTGACCAAGTATAGCATTCTGCAAAACAAACTGTTACATTGTCACATTCTTAAGTCTGTTGTTTCTCTGTGTCTAATAATTCCTTAAATACAAATGTCTACAACTTAAAAAAAACTCAATTTAACATTATAATTTACATAAAAATTGGGATTCTAATGGCTTGGTTATAACAAAGTATGTACTTGTTTCCAAAAGATTTTGTGCTACATTTTTGTGCAACATTATAAATCTGCTGAGAGATTTTATTATAAATAATAGATGTATCTATTGATATGATCATATGACTTTTCTCCTTTAGCCTGTTGATGTGACAAGTTACATTAACTGATTTTCAAATGTTGAATCATTACATACCTGAAATGAATCCCACTTAGTTGTGGCAGTTAATTCTTTGTGTATGTTTTTGTGTTCAACTTGCTAATATTTTCCTGAGGATTTTTGTATCTATATTCATGAGAGACATTGGTCTATAATTTTCTTTCTTGTGATGTCTTTGCCTGATTTTAGTATTAGGGTAATGCTGGCCTTTTTTTAGTTAGACAGAAAATACTTCCTCTGCTTCTATCTCCTAAGAAATTGTAAAGAATTTGTATAATTTCTCCTTAAATATTTGGTAGATTTCACCAGTGAACCCATGTGGGCCTGGTACTTTCTGTCTTATAAATTTATTAATTATTAATTTAATTTCTTTAATAGACCTAGGTCTATTCAAATTATAGTTTCTTGTGAGAGTTTTGACATATAGTGTTTTTTAAGGAATTTGGTCCATCTCAGTTGTCAAATTTGTGGGCCTAGAGTTAATAATAATATTCATATACTATCCCTTTATTGACCCTATGATCTGTAGTGATGTCCCCATTTAATTTCTGACATTAGTAAATTGTGTCTTCTCTTTTTTTTTTCAGTTGCCTGGCTAGAGCCTTATCAATTTTATTGAACTTTTCAAATAACAAGCTTTTGGCTTCATCAATTTTCTCTATTGATTTTCACTTTTCAATTTCATTGGTTTCTACTCTAATTATTTCTTTTTTGCTTACTTTGAGTTTCACTTTCTCTTCTTTTTTCTATTTTAGTAGTGTAGGAGCCCATATGATTGATTCCAGTTTTTTCTACCTTTTTAATGTATATACTTAATGGTATAATTTTCCCTCTTGGTACAGCTTTTGCTGTCTCTCACACATTTTGTGAAGTTGTATTCTTATTTTCATTTAATTAAAAATCTTTAAAAATTCTCTTCAGAATTGTTTGGCCATTGTATTATTTAGAGAATTGTCATCTATCTCCAAGTATCTTGCATTTTCCAGCTGTCTTTCTGCTACTGATCTCTAGCTTAATTCTGTAGACATCACATGAATCCTTTTTTTTTTTAAGTGAAAGTGATAGTGAAGTTTATTAGGAAAGGAATACCTTTTCAGTAGATTGCAAGCAGGTTATCTCTAGAGAGGGAATGAGGAGGACAATTATTTTTTGCCTGGCGCAAGGTTTTACTGAGGTAGAATGGCTTGGAGGGTTGTCACTACTCCCCAGGGCCAGCCCACAAGGCTGAAGTCACAGTTAAGGTCGTGAGGCTAGGATAGGTTTACAGATTTATTGGGTTTACCTGACCTTTAGGATATGGTTTACAGGCCTGGGTCTTTGTTTTGTTAACTAAAGATCTATTTTTTCAGGAACTGATGTTGACCCACCATAGGGTAAGTGACTCAAAAGTATCTTGTAACATTCCATGACCATGCTGGTCTATTTTGATCTTAACAGAGTTTGTTAAGTGTTTTTCTCTCAGGGACCTTGAAATTTTTTCCTTTTTTTTTTTTTTGTTTTTTGTTTTTTGTTTTCTTTGCATATCCTCTTGCTCATGGTTAGCTGCTACCTAACATTCCCCACTCAAGGACTAGAGGCCCTGAAATCTGTTAGGATATGGGAAGTTGTAGTCAGTCTACTTCCTGCTGGTAAAGGACATAGGCCTAGGTCAGGAATCTCTTGTTCTTGGTCTCTGTCAATGGGGATAACTGGGATTCCTTGGAGGTGTGTTCAAAGAGGAGGAGCCCTGGTCAGAACCTAGCAGAGTTAACACTTGAGCTGTATAATTTGTAGATTTATAGCCTGGATAGGAGAGGAAACAAACTTGGTTAAAATATTAATACAGAGTTTAATAAGGAGCATCTGGATTTCTTGAGAAATCCAGGAGAAACGGTGTTAGAAAAGCAAGGGAGGTTCTTTATTTTTTTATTTTATTTTTTTTATTATTCATATGTGCATACAAGGCTTGGGTCATTTCTCACCCCTGCCCCCACCTCCTCCCTTACCACCCACTCCGCCCCCTCCCTCTCCCCCTACCCCCTCAATACCCAGCAGAAACTATTTTGCCCTTATTTCTAATTTTGTTGTAGAGAGAGTATAAGCCATAATAGGAAGGAACAAGGGTTTTTGCTGGTTGAGATAAGGATAGCTATACAGGGAGTTGACTTGCATTGATTTCCTGTGCGTGTGTGTTACCTTTAAGGTTAATTCTTTTTGATCTCACCTTTTCTCTAGTTCCTGGTCCCCTTTTCCTATTGGCCTCAGTTGCTTTTAAGGTGTCTGCTTTAGTTTTTCTGCGTTAAGGGCAACAAATGCTAGCTAATTTTTTAGGTGTCTTACCTATCCTCACCCTTCCCTGTGTGCTCTCACTTTTATCATGTGCTCAAAGTCCAATCCCACTGTTGTGTTTGCCCTTGATCTAATGTCCACATATGAGGGAGAACATACAATTTTTGGTCTTTTGGGCCAGGCTAACCTCACTCAGAATGATGTTCTCCAATTCCATCCATTTACCAGCGAATGATAACATTTTGTTCTTCTTCATGGCTGCATAAAATTCCATTGTGTATAGATACCACATTTTCTTAATCCATCCATCAGTGGTGGGGCATCTTGGCTGTTTCCATAACTTGGCTATTGTGAATAGTGCTGCAATAAACATGGGTGTGCAGGTGCCTCTGGAGTAACCTGTGTCACAGTCTTTTGGGTATATCCCCAAGAGTGGTATTGCTGGATCAAATGGTAGATCGATGTCCAGCTTTTTAAGTAGCCTCCAAATTTTTTTCCAGAGTGGTTGTACTAGTTTACATTCCCACCAACAGTGTAAGAGGGTTCCTTTTTCCCTGCATCCTCGCCAACACCTGTTGGTGGTGATGTTGCTAATGATGGCTATTCTAACAGGGATGAGGTGGAATTTAATAGCAAGGGAGGTTCTATTCTTAATATGTGTTTTGTGGCCCAGACTGTGATATATCTTAGTAAATACTGTATGTGAGCTTTAGAAGAATGTGTATTCCACTATTCAATGACATATTCTATAGATGTCAATTATTGATTGATAGTGGTGTTGAGTTCAACTAAGTCCTTACTTATTTTCAGCCTGCTGCATCTGTACATTTTTGATAGAAGAATATTCAAGTATTGAGCTACAAAAAGGGAATAATCTATTTCTTCTTTCAGTTCTAGCAGTCTTTGCCTCACATATTTCAACACTCTGCTTATTAGCTATACACCTTAATGATTCTTAGGTCACTGGTGTGGTGGCTTATGCCTGTAATCTGAACTACTTAGGAGGCAGGGATTGGGAGGGTTGTGATTCCAGACCAGCCTGAGCAAAAAATTAGTAAGACCCCATCTCGACCAATAGTTGGGTATGGTTGTGTGTGCCTGTCATCTCAGCTAAATTGGAAGCATAAATAAGAGGATCATGGTCCAGACCAGTCTCAGGAAAAACGCAAGACCCTCTCCCCAAAACAACTAAAGCATAAAGAGATAGGGCATGGCTCAAGTGGTAGAGTGCCTGCCTAGCAAGCTTGAGGTCCTGAGTTCAACCCCCAGTACCACCAAAAATAATAATAAAAGGATTAGTAGGTCTTCTTGGAGAATTGACCTGTTGTCATTATGTAATGCCCTTTTTATCTCTGATAACTTTATTTCTTTTGAAGTCTGCTGTGTTTAAAATCAATATAGCTACTCCTGCTTTCTTTTGAATAATGTTAACATGATATATCTTTCTCCAGTCCCTTCACTTTTTGTGGGGGGAGAAGGACTGGGGTTTGAACTCAGGGCTTCATGCTTGCAATCAGGCTCTTTACCACTTGAGCATCACCTCCATCCATTTTGCTATGATTATTTAAGAAATGGGGTCTCGCAAACTATTTGCCCAGGTTGTTCTCAAACTGTGAACCTCCCAATTTTAGTCTCCCTAAGTAGCTAGGATTATAGATGTAAGGCACCAATGCCCAGCCATCTCTTCATTTTAAATCTGTCAATATCTGTTTCTTTAGTGATTTTCTTGCAAATAGCATATAGCTGCATCTTGAATTTTTATCTGTTTGGACACTCTAGACCTTGGTATATTTAGACGATTGATGTTTAAAGTGATTATTGTTATAATTGGATTAATATCCACCACATTTTTAATTTTTATTTATTGCTCTTGTTCTTTGTTCCTGTATTTGTCTTCTACTTATTTTCTGACTTTTGTGGCCTTAGTTAAGCACTTTATATGATTAAAATTCTCCTCTTTCTTACTATTTCAATTTACTAATTTTTTCTTGTATTTTCATTTTGGTATTTATTTGTTTGTATATTTATTTATTTTTAGTGGCTGCCCTAGAGTTTGCCAAGCAGACTTACTAATCCATATCTACTCTCAAATAATACTACACTGCTTTAAGAGTAGTGCAAGCACTTTACGTCCTTTAATTTTTCTCTCTCATACTTGTATCATTGCTATCATTCATTTCACTTATGAATAAGCATATGGAAAGATATATTATCTGGATATAATGTATAAATACAAATTGAATACATTGTTATTATTATATTTTGACCAAACTGTTATGTAAAATCACTTCAGAATAAAAAAGACATTTTTTAAAATTTTGCCTTCACTTATTTCTTTCCAATGTTCTTCTTTTCATTATGTAGATCTGAATTTCTGACCAGTATCATTTTCCTGCACTCTGAAGAACTTCTCCCAACATTTCTTGCAAGTCTCTTGGTCACAGAGTCCCTCCATTTTTGTTTGGCTGAAGAACCCTATATTTCTCCTTCACTTGTAAGGATAACTTTACAGAATATAGAGTTATAGGTTGATTTTCTTTATCTGACCAGTTGAAATATCTCACTATATTCTCTTCTTGTTTTCATGGTTTCTGAGAAGTCAAATTAATTCTCTTTGGCCCTCACATAGCCTGTTGATAGCTAACAAGCTCACAAACAGAAAATGAAGATAAACTAGCTTTGGTTACCATATGGTTACCTCTTTAATAAGTCCTATAAGGAATTTCTAGCTGTCCCTAGCTAGCTTTCACTGGAAAATAGTCATAAACTCTTCATATTAATTAGCTAACATCCAGAATCTCCTTGTTCTTCCTCATGAAATCCTACTTCATTTCTTCCCATCCACAAGTTTCTGAAGGATAGAGTAGTGGTTACAAGCCTGAGTCTCACTCCTTTCCTGCTGTGGGAGTTTTGGCAATCTTTAAACTTTTCCATATGTATAAAATGGGGATACTAATTATTCCTCTCTCATAGTAGTTTTTCAAAGAATTAAATAAGCTAGTACCTGTGAGCTCTTAGTAGAATGGTGAAATATTTTAAATGCTTAGCAAAATTTAGCTCCATGATTCTTGCTTGAAGTCCATTTTATTCCCAGGGGACACATGTCAATGTAGAAAGACATATTTAGTTGTCACACCTTGGGGTAAGGAGTGTTGCTGGCATCTGGTGGGTAGAATCCAAGTATGCTACTAAACATCTGACAATGCACATGACAAAAACCTGAAAAGTAAGAATTATGTTCCCCAAATATCAATAGTGCTGTGCTTAAGAACGCTAAGTTAGCCATTAGTATATTAGCATTCCTGTGGAAATAATGTCCCTTTAGTATGGATTAGCTTCAGAGACATAAAACTCCAGAAATAGAAGCAATGTGAGTAATTACAGAATCCTATCATCTTATTTTAGCAGGTGGTATGTTACCAAAACAAGTAGATTCTTACTCATGTAGGAAAAACTTGAAATAGCATTGATCATAATTTATTATCAGATAATGTGCTCTCAGCTCTCTATCCAAGAAAGAAAAGTCTAGGACTCCATGTACATATGAGCTTCTTTTAGTCCTTTGATCTTAGAAGATTAACTACTAAATCCTGAGCCATCACTTAAGAAAATGAATAGTGATTATAATTGTTTCCCTTATAAAAGCAATACTGCACAAATTTATTATCAAAGAATTGAAATTTATCATTGTTCTTGACTCTTCTATAGGTTTGATTTAATTGGAACAGGCTCCATAATTGGTTCAGCCTGGTAAGGTCACCAAACCCTTGAAGGCTTTGTAGTTAATTCAATTCATATTCATCGAGCACCATCTATTTGCCCAAGCTATGTTAGGTACTGGATAAAATAAACATGGCTCCCTCTAGTGTGGAAGATGGAGACTATGTAATTAATTACAAGTGTGACAGGTGTTAGAAAAGGAGGCAATAACAAGATTTAGTGGACTCCTAGAGGTGCTGGAATACTCACTGAGGGAATGACGTTAAACCTCATCTTGTGAAGGACAGTTCACGTAAGAGTCTATGAGGGATGAGCTGAGTTGATGAGTTGAGGGAAGGCAGTAGAAAGACATCTTAGAGGATGTTTTTGTTAAAGCTGCTCTCAATTTAGAGTCTGCCTCATGGTTGTATGGTTTAGGGCCCATAGGAGGAAACAAACCCTCTCACTTGTATGAATGTCTGATTGTCCAAGTTTAGATATCATTTTAGGTTAAATCAAAAAATCATCATACTATTAGCTCTTCCTTGAAAAGACAAATTTTACAGCCTGACAAAATAATTATGTGAGTCTCTTTTGTCTTTCAAAGTCTTCAACTGGTAAGTGTCTTACATTTTCCTTCTAACAGGCTCTTGTTTTACTTATTTATTTAGCATAAATTAGAACTAACACAATCCCGTTTTTAATAGCTCTCTTTCAAAGTCTGTTGATATGCCAGTTGGTATGAATCATCCTAAATGTCCTCCCTCATGGGCAAGACCCATCTGTCAAGATCTACACAATGATATTTCCTGCTTGTGGGAGACATCTATGTGGAACTGAGTGCCCTGCCAAGGAGAGTGGCACTAAAGCTGCATGCTAATGTGCCAATGTCCTGCAATTTCATCTTTCAGGATTTTCAGAAAAAGCACAAATCCTATGGACTGAAAATTAGGAATGAAAGTAGTGTTTCTAATCTGACCTAGAAGTAAGCTTTGCCATAAGTATAGGGTCGCCAGATTTAACAAATAAAATATAAATTATTTTTAGTGTAAATATGTCCTATTGATGGCATACACTTATACTAGAAGATTGTTTACTATTTATGGGAAAATTTTTGCCTAGAAAGCATTGCGTAATATTAGAAAAGCATTTGTTTGTCTCCTTCAGGTCTTTGCTAAAATGTCATTTTCTCAGTGATCCCTCACCTGATCACCCTATTTAAAATTGGGTGACCACCTCATCTCTCTTTCTTTCCTTTGTCACCTGGGTAGCATTTACCAACAAAACATTTATGTATTGATGTTTATTGACTCTCTTCCCCTTTACAATGTAAGCTCCTTCAAGGCATGGATTTTGGTCCATTTTATTCAATACTATGTCACCAGTATCTTGAGTAGGCCCTGACATGCGGTTTGTTACACAGTAAGTAGCCGCTGAAATAAATCATCCTTCCATTCATTCGTTCATTCATCTGTAAACTATTGTGGTTAGAAGTATAGACTCCACACTCATTGACTTGAGTTTTAATTTTGGCTCTACAAAGTACTATTGTGTTATCAGATGACTTGTATCATATTTCTGTACCTCAGTTTCCTCCTCTGCAAAATGAATTTAACAATAGAACCTTTTGGGTAAACATGCTCTATGCATTCCCATAAAGTTGATAGAACAGTGTCTGGAATACTATAAGCATTTAATGAATGGAACTTATTATCCATTTAACAAATAAGTATTTGTTGAGCATCCTTTCTATGTTACAGAATGTTCTAGGTGTTTGGAAGAACCACAATGAACAATGCATTGTCCTTGCCCTCAAGAGGTGATAGGCTAATAAGAAAATCAGCAGAGGATTGTCATAGATTATAATAAGTGGGACCTCAGTGGTTGAAAATTATGGGAGCATTAGGAGGTCATCTGATCCAGAGTTGAGTTGTGGGGGTGATAGGAAAAGTTCCATGGACAAATTGATATATATATTTTTTATTTTATTATTCATATGTGCATACAAGGCTTGGGTCATTTCTCCCCCCTGCCCCCACCCCCTCCCTTACCACCCACTCCGCCCCCTCCCTCTCCCCCCCCTCAATACCCAGCAGAAACTATTTTGCCCTTATCTCTAATTTTGTTATAGAGAGAGTATAAGCAATAATAGGAAGGAACAAGGGGTTTTGCTGGTTGAGATAAGGATAGCTATACAGGGCATTGACTCGCATTGATTTCCTGTGCGTGTGTGTTACCTTCTAGGTTAATTCTTTTTGATCTAACCTTTTCTCTAGTACCTGTTCCCCTTTTCCTATTGGCCTCAGTTGCTTTTAAGGTATCTGCTTTAGTTTTTCTGCGTTAAGGGCAACAAATGCTAGCTAATTTTTTAGGTGTCTTACCTATCCTCACCCCTCCCTTGTGTGCTCTCGCTTTTATCATGTGCTCAAAGTCCAATCCCCTTGTTGTGTTTGCCCTTGATCTAATGTCCACATATGAGGGAGAACATACAATTTTTGGTCTTTTGGGCCAGGCTAACCTCACTTAGAATGATGTTCTCCAATTCCATCCATTTACCAGCGAATGATAACATTTTGTTCTTCTTCATGGCTTCATAAAATTCCTTTGTGTATAGTTACCACACTTTCTTAATCCATTCGTCGGTGGTGGGGCATCTTGGCTGTTTCCATAACTTGGCTATTGTGAGTAGTGCTGCAATAAACATGGGTGTGCAGGTGCCTCTGGAGTAACCTGTGTCACAGTCTTTTGGGTACATCCCCAAGAGTGGTATTACTGGATCAAATGGTAGATCGATGTCTAGCTTTTTAAGTAGCCTCCAAATTTTTTTCCAGAGTGGTACTAGTTTACATTCCCACCAACAGTGTAAGAGGGTTCCTTTTTCCCCGCATCCTTGCCAACACCTGTTGTTGGTGGTGTTGCTGATGATGGCTATTCTAACAGGGGTGAGGTGGAATCTTAGCGTGGTTTTAATTTGCATTTCCTTTATTGCTAGAGATGGTGAGCATTTTTTCATGTGTTTTTTTTGCCATTTGAATTTCTTCTTTTGAGAAAGTTCTGTTTAGTTCACTTGCTCATTTCTTTATTGGTTCATTAGTTTTGGGAGAATTTAGTTTTTTAAGTTCCCTATATATTCTGGTTATCAGTTCTTTGTCTGATGTACAGTTGGCAAATATTTTCTCCCACTCTGTAGGTGTTCTCTTCAGTTTAGAGACCATTTCTTTTGATGAACAGAAGCTTTTTAGTTTTATGAAGTCCCATTTATCTATGCTATCTCTTAGTTGCTGTGCTGCTGGGGTTTCATTGAGAAAGTTCTTACCTATACCTACTAACTCCAGAGTATTTCCTACTCTTTCCTGTATCAACTTTAGAGTTTGTGGTCTGATATTAAGATCCTTGATCCATTTTGAGTTAATATTGGTATAGGGTGCTATATATGGATCTAGTTTCAGTTTTTTTGCAGACTGCTAACCAGTTTTCCCAGCAGTTTTTGTTGAAGAGGCTGCTATTTCTCCATCATATATTTTTAGCTCCTTTGTCAAAGACAAGTTGGTTATAGTTGTGTGGCTTCATATCTGGGTCCTCTATTCTGTTCCACTGGTCTTCATGTCTGTTTTTGTGCCAGTACCATGCTGTTTTTATTGTTATTGCTTTGTAATATAGTTTGAAGTCAGGTATTGTGATACCTCCTGCATTGTTCTTTTGACTGAGTATTGCCTTGGCTATTCGTGGCCTCTTGTGTTTCCATATAAATTTAACAGTAGATTTTTCGATCTCTTTAATGAATGTCATTGGAATTTTGATGGGAATTGCATTAAACATGTAGATTACTTTTGGGAGTATCAACATTTTTACTATGTTGTTTCTACCAATCCATGAGCATGGGAGATCTCTCCACTTTCTATAGTCTTCCTCAATCTCTTTCTTCAGAAGTGTATAGTTTTCCTTGTAGAGGTCTTTCACATCTTTTGTTAGGTTTACACCTAGGTATTTGATTTTTTTTGAGGCTATTGTAAATGGAATTGTTTTCATACATTCTTTTTCAGTTTGCTCATTGTTAGTGTATAGAAATGCTAATGATTTTTCTATGTTGATTTTATATCCTGCTACCTTGCTATAGCTATTGATGATGTCTAGAAGCTTCTGAGTAGAGTTTTTTGGGTCTTTAAGGTATAGGATCATGTCATCTGCAAATAGGGATATTTTGACAGTTTCTTTACCTATTTGTATTCCTTTTCTTCCTTCTTCTTGCCTAATTGCTCTGGCTAGGAATTCCAGTACTATGTTGAATAGGAGTGGAGATAGTGGGCATCCTTGTCTGGTTCCTGATTTTAGAGGGAATGGTTTCAGTTTTTCTCCGTTAAGTATAATGCTGGCTGTAGGTTTGTCACATATAGCTTTTATAATGTTGAGGAACTTTCCTTCTATTCCTAGTTTTCTTAGAGCTTTTATCATGAAATGGTGTTGAATCTTATCAAAGGCTTTTTCTGCATCTATTGAGATGATCAAGTGTTAATGTGGTTTGTTATGTTTATTGATTTTCGTATGTTGAACCACCCCTGCATCCCTGGGATGAAGCCTACCTGGTCGTGGTGAATAATCTTTTTGATGTGTTGTTGAATTCGGTTTGCCATTATTTTGTTGAGGATTTTTGCATCAATGTTCATTAAAGAGATTGGCCTATTGTTCTCCTTTTTGGAGGTGTCTTTGCCTGGTTTTGGGATAAGTGTAATGCTGGCTTCATAAAATGTGTTAGGCAGTTTTCCTTCCCTTTCTATTTTGTGGAACAGTTTAAGGAGGGTTAGTATCAGTTCTTCTTTAAAGGTCTGATAGAATTCAGAGAATCCATCAGGTCCTGGACTTTTCTTTTTGGGGAGACTCTTGATTGCTGCTTCAGTTTCATTTTGTGTTATAGGTCTATTCAGGTGATTAATTTCCTCTTGATTCAGTTTTGGATGATCATATATATCTAGAAATCTGTCCATTTCTTTAAGAGGTTAGTATTTGGTTATGGAGTCTTCAAGTAAAGCACTTTGTGTTGTCTGCTTTTAAAGTATCCCAGAGTTTTAAACTTAAAGCATAAAGAGTTATATTAATAACAGTTACATTTTCTATGTTAGTATATGTATGCTACCTGTTTCATGAGGGATGTTTAACATACCTCCAAGTCAGTTCTATGCATAACCATTCACCAAATACTGCTGCCGTGGTTTCTTAGGAACCGTCTGTGCTGTGCTACGATGCAATATCTTGCTGCTTCACAAAAAGCTTATAAGGAGTTAGAATGTGTGTGTATGTCATTAGTACCTCTGTATAACATGATGTTAAATTAAAGATGAGGAATGTGCATAAATGATCAATGTTTTTGTTTTAAAATTGGTCAGTACTATCAGTACTATGAAGCTTCTGTGGTTTGTGTGTTTTAACTTTCACTTTAAAATGCACACAATAAATTAAACTGAAAACAAAAAACAAAAAAAAAAGATTTTCAAATTTATTTGAATATAGGTTCTCAAAGTAGTCTCTGATGATTTCCCGGACTTCCATGGTGTTTGTTGTTATCTCCCCTTTTGCATTCCTGATTCTACTAATTTGGGTTTTTTCTCTCCTCATTTTTGTCAGGTTTGCCAGGGGTCTATCGATCTTGCTTATTATTTCAAAGAACAAACTTTTTGTTTCATTAATTCTTTGTATGATTTTTTGGTTTCTATTTCATTGATTTCAGCTCTTATTTTTATTATTTCTCTCCTTCTATTTGTTTTGGGATTTGCTTGTTCTTGTTTTTCTAGGAGTTTGAGATGTATCATTAGGTCATTGATTTGGGATCTTTCAGTCTTTTTAATATATGCACTCATGGCTATAAACTTTCCTCTCAGGACTGCCTTAGCTGTGTCCCATAGGTTCCGGTAGGTTGTGTTTTCATTTTCATTGACTTCCAGGAACTTTTAAATTTCCTCTTTTATTTCAACGATGATCCATTCTTCATTAAGTAATGAGTTATTTAGTTTCCAGCTGTTTGCATGTTTTTTGTCTTTACTTTTGTTGTTGAGTTCTACTTTTACTGCATTGTGATCAGATAGTATGCACGGTATAATTTCTATTTTCTTATATTTGCTGAGACTTGCTTTGTGCCCTAGGATGTGATCTATTTTGGAGAAGGTTCCATGGGCTGCTGAGAAGAATGTATATTGTGTTGAGGTTGGATGAAATGTTCTGTAGACATCAACTAGGTCCATTTGATCTATTGCATATTTTAGATCTTGGATTTCTTTATTGATTTTTTGTTTGGATGACCTATCTATTGATGATAATGGAGTGTTAAAGTCTCCCACAACCACTGTGTTGGCGTTTACATATGCTTTTAGGTCTTTCAAGGTATGTTTGATGAAATTGGGTGCGTTGACATTGGGTGCATACAGGCCGATAATCATTATTTCCTTTTGGTCTATTTCCCCTTTTATTAGTATGGAATGTCCTTCTTTATCTCGTTTGATCAATGTAGGTTTGAAGTCTACTTTGTCAGAGATAAGTATTGATACTCCTGCCTATTTTCAGGGGCCATTGGCTTGGTAAATCTTCTTTCAGCCTTTCATCCTAAGCCTATGCTTATTTCTGCCGGTGAGATGGGTCTCCTGTAAGCAACAAATTGTTGGATATTCCTTTTTAATCCATTTCGTCAAGCGGTGCCTTTTGATGGGTGAATTAGGTCCGTTAACATTAAGTGTTAGTACTGATAGGTATGTGGTGATTCCTGTCATTTAGTTGTCTCAGTTGTTTGAAGGTTTGATTGTGTGTACCTAAGTTGAGGTTACTCTCTACTGTCTTGCTTTTTCTTTTCCTGTGGTTTGATGCTGCCTGTCTTTTCATGGTTAAGTTGGGTTTCACTTTCTGTGTGCAGAATCCCTTGCAGAATCTTTTGTAGTGGTGGCTTTGTGGTCACATATTGTTTTAGTTTCTGCTTATCATGGAAGACTTTTATTGCTCCATCTATTTTGAATGATAGTTTTGCTGGGTAGAGTATCCTGGGGTTGAAGTTATTTTCATTCAGTGCCCGGAAGATCTCACCCCATGCTCTTCTTGCTTTTAATGTTTCTGTTGAGAAGTCTGCTGTGATTTTGATGGGTTTACCTTTGTATGTTACTTGTTTTTTCTCTCTTACAGCCTTCAATATTCTTTCCTTAGTTTCTGAACTTGTTGTTTTAATGATGATATGTCGTGGTGTAGTTCTATTTTGATCTGGTCTGTTTGGTGTCCTGGAGGCCTCTTGCATCTGTATGGGACTATCTTTCTCTAGATTTGGGAAATTTTCCATTATTATTTTGTTGAATATATTACGCATTCCCTTCACTTGCACCTCTTCTCCTTCTTCGATGCCCATGATTCTCAAGTTTGGTCTTTTGATGGAGTTGGTGAGTTCTTGCATTTTCTTTTCACAGGTCTTGAGTTGTTTAATTAATAGTTCGTCAGTTTTTCCTTTAATTACCATTTCATCTTCAAGTTCTGAGATTCTGTCTTCTGTTTGTTCTATTCTGCTGGATTGGCCTTCCGTTTTGTTTTGCAGTTCTGTTTCATTCTTTCTTCTGAGGTTTTCCATATCCTGGGTGGTTTCCTCTTTAATATTGTCTATTTTTGTCCTGAGTTCATTTATCCATTTATTCATCGTGTTCTCTCTTTCACTTTGGTGTTTATACAGTGCTTCTATGGTTTCCTTTATTTCTTCTTTTGCTTTTTCAAATTCTCTATTTTTGTTGTCTTGGAATTTCTTGAGTGTCTCCTGTACATTTTGGTTGACCCTATCCAGTATCATCTCTATAAAATTCTCTTTGAGTACCTGTAGTATGTCTTCTTTTAAATTATTCTTGTGGGCTTCATTGGGTCCTTTGGCATAGTTTATTTTCATTTTGTTGGAGTCTGGATCTGAGTATCTGTTTTCTTCATTCCCCTCTGGTTCCTGTACTAATTTTTTGTTGTGGGGAAACTGGTTTCCCTGTTTTTTCTGTGTTCCCATCATTGTCTTTGGTGTTGTTACTGTCCCTGTACTGTGTGCAATTAAGTATTTTCTAGCTTGTAATAATAACAATGGTAATATTTAGAATGGAATGTTGAGCTGAGATGGAAAGCAAGAAGTTAAAGAAAAGGAGAAAACAAATAAACAGACTGGAAGGAGAAAACAGAACAAGGTATCCAACAAGAAAGTTTCAAAGGTATAAACAGGGAGCATTAGTGTACTAATTGACAGTAAGCTGAACAGACATTAGAGAGACAGAGAGAGGATTGAAAATCAAAAATAAAAAAAAAAGATAAGAATAAAAATAAAAAATAAGTAAATGAAAGAAATATCTATGTATAAAAATGAATTAAAATAAAATGAAAAATAGAAAATTAAAAAAAAAAAACCAAAAACCTCCAAGTTCAAATGCAATGAAGTTTCAGTCTTAATAATTTGGGTGTCCGTCTCAGTCTCCAATCCTGGAGATGGTGCCTCAGATGTTGTTCTGCAGGTGTCTCATCAAAGAGGACGCATAAAGTAGAACAAAACTACACACACACACACACACACACACGCACACACACACACACACAGAACCCCACCAAGTGTCCCAAGTTCAAATGCAATACAGTTTCAGTAAGTTTTTCAGCATGCAGGTGTAACTCGGTTGTTCTCTCATCAAAGGTAGGGAGAAAAGGAAAAAAAAGAGTCTGGAGACCGTTCTGAGAATCGTATCTACAGCTGTGGCTTGCCTGCCCGCTTCTGTCAGCCTGCTGTTGCTGGTGGCGTTATTTATGCAGATCTCTGGGGTGAGCTTAGCACTCACCTGGCCCCGACAGCTTTGTTTGCTGAGTTCTCCTGTGCGGGAGCCTCTGCTACAAGCTTTCCCCTTTTCAAGCACACTGGGAAAGGTGACACTGCACCCACATTGTCAGGCCTGTGTGTTTATTTACAGTTCATGTGGGAGGTGGGTCTTCCCACCTCTCCTGTGGAGTTTTCCTCCCACCGTCACTTTCACAAGCTTTCCCGCTCCTGGTTGCTGGGCGGTGCTGTTGCTCCTGCCAGCCGCCATGTTTGTTTACAGTTTACGTGGGAAGTGGGTCTTCCCTCCTCTCCTGTGGAGTTTTCCTCCCTCCGCCACTCTCACAAGCTTTCCCGCTCCTGGTTGCTGGGCGCGCACCCTCGCTCCCACCAGAGCCTCTCTGGCCCACCCGGCTTGTTTATTTACAGTCCTGGGAAGGATTCCCTTCCCCCAATCTTCGGCGCTCAGGGCGCCCCACCCTCTTTCTCAGGTGTCTTTATTGTTCTTATTGCTTATTAGTCAGTTTCTCTTTTTTTTCCCTGGGTGGAGGTCAGTCTGTCCAGGGGGCTATGCTGCTCTGGCCCAGGCTTGTCTATGGGAGTACCATGGTACCGCAAAGCTCACCTGGTCCACGTCTTCCCAAGCCGTCTGGGCGCAGGTGACTGGCGGCCTGGGGGCCCTCCTGGTTTCTCCGTTTAACGTGAAGTGGAGATTCTCTGTGCTGGCTGGAGGTGTGGAGGGGTCAAAGTTATGCCTCTTCTCAGTGATTATGCCTGCAAAGTGTGTCTCCAGCGTCTCTCCAAGATTTCACTATAGGAGGCTCACTTTCTGCTTCCTCCCTCTAGCCGCCATCTTGGAATCTTACAAATTGATATTTAAAAATAATAGGTTGTAGTTAACCAGGAGAAGATGAAATAGGGGTGGATGAGGTAAAGGAAGTATTCTAAGAAGAACAGTGATTATCAGAACTGAGAGCACAAAGAAGGAAGAGAAAGTAAACCAGCATGGCTGGCTCACTGAGAGAAACAAGAGGAAGGGGAGATGCAAGTGGAGCCTGAGAAGCTTGCAGGTCAGATCATGAAGGGTCGTATAAGCCTTGTCAAGGAGTTTTCCCCTTAACCTGGGGGACAGGAGGGCCATTGAGGCTACACTGTATGTTTTGGGGGAATCGCTCCATCTTCAGTATGGAGCCTGGGTTTGAGGGATTGAGGGTAACACTAAGTAAAAGAAAACAGAATGGAGGTTTGGGTAATCATTGAGAGCATGCAGGGGTCATGGAAATGAGAAACAGTGGTGTCAATGATAATTGCAAAGTAGGATAGAGAGGATTTGAGGACTGGTTGTCTCATTGGATCCCATAATGAAGGACCTCTATTTTCTGTGGGTATTATTTACTTATAATGTCATTGTCTAATTTTGATATCAATGTAATGTCAGGCTCATAGAATAAGTTAAGAAAGATTTCATTATCTTGGATATGCTGGAGGAGTTTGTATACATTGATATTATTTCTGCCTTAAATGTTTGTTAGAATTTACCAGTGAAGTTATTTGGTACTGGAGTTTTCTATGTGGAATGTTTTTAACTAGGAATTTAATTTATTTAATGGATGTTTAAAGGATTCAGGATTATTTCTTCATGAATGAACATTGATCGTTTGTATCTTCCACAGAATTTTTCCATTCTAACTAAATTGTCAAGTTTATATGTACAATGTGGTTCATTGTAGCCCCTTGTTACCATTTAAAAGACTGTAGAATCTGCAGTGCTGTTACCTTTCTCCTTCCTGAAACTGACAATTTATGTCTTTTCTCTTTCTTTCGTGATAGGTTTAGCTAGATGTTTACTTTTATTGATCTCAAAGAACACACTTTTAGTTCATTGATTTTCTCTATACTTCTCCTGTTTTCCATTTAACCAATTTCTAAATTGATCTATTTTTTCTTTGTTATGCTTACATTGGGTTTAATTTGTACTTTTTCTAGTTTCTTAAAGTAGGAAATAAAGTATTTGATTTGAGCCTTTTTCTCTTTTCTAATGTAGGCATTTACTATTACATATTGTGATCTAAGTACTATTTCTGCTGCTTATTACAAATTCTGATATATCATCATTTTTATTCAAATAAAAGTGTTTTCTAAATTTTCTTTTGATTTACTTTACTATTTATGGTTTGTCTAAAATGGTGCCACTTGACTTGCAAATACTTGGGGATTTTCCTTTAATTTTTTTCTTACTGGTTTGTTTCTGTTTTTGTTAGTACTGGTATTTACATTCAGGGCCTCATTCTTGCTAGGTAGGTGCTCTAGCACTTGACCTATGCTGCCAGTTCTCTTACTGGTTTCTAATGTGAACTTACTGTTGTTAGAGAACAAATTTGCTATATCCTGAAATATTTTAAGTTTGTTAATACTTGCTTGATGGTCTAGATTATAATTTGTCTTGGTAAATTTTCTGTGTGCAACTCAAAAAGAATGCATATTCAACTGTTGTTGGGTGGAGTGTTGTGTAGATGTTAGGACAAGTTGGTTGATGGTATTTTTCTAGTCTTTTAAATATTTGCTAATTTTCTATTTTTCTATCTATTACTGAGAGTGGGATATTGACGTTTCTAGCTAATACTGTTGAATTATCTATTTCTGTCAAGTTTTCCTTTTTTTGTATTTTCACCTTTTGTGTTAGGTGAGTATAAGTATGTGATTATTTTATCTTCATGATGAATTGAGCCTTTACCATTACAAAATGTCCACCTTCATGTCTAGTAATTTTTTGTCTTATAGTCTATTTTTCTGATATTTAGTATAGCCACTCTATCCCCTACACTAGAAGACTGAATCTGGAATACAGTTATTGTAACTCCCTGGGTCCTTGTTTGCTATTTCTAAATCTGTGCTAGTCTCGGTGCATATTGATTGATTATTCTCTTCATCATGGGGAGTTGGTTGTTTGGGGGGGGGGTTGTTTGTTTTCCTTTATTTTAATACCTGTCATTTTTCAATGGATGCCAGACATGAATTTTACCTTGCTGGGTGGAAACTATTTTGCATTTTTATGAATACTCAAGCATTGTTCTGGGATAGAGTTACATTCCTTAGGAATAGTTTGATCCTTCTGGGTCTTGTTTTTATTATTTTTTTATGCAGGTCCAGAGCAATATTCCTTCTATGTGTATCTAATGTCTCTCCACCACTGAAGCAAGACCTTCCTGAGTACACCATTGTTCTTTGGTGTACAGTTTCTCCATTCTGGTTGGTAGGGCTAGGCACTATTCCCAGCCTTGTGTTCCCATTTAACTTTTGGAATGATTCTTTCCTCAATCTCAAGTACTTTCCTCGCATACACCTCAAGTACTTTCCACTCCTCTGTGGAATAGTCAAGGGTTGCTGCCTATTTCTGAAGATCTTTCTCTGTGCAGTTCTCTTATTTGCAGTACACTGTCCTGCCAACAAACCTTCCCTTGAATTTTCATCCATCTCCTCAACTCAAGGAGTCTCTTGGACTCTTCTTGGGTTACATCTTTCCTGTGCCACCATCTAGAAGCTTTCTCAATTCAGGAAAATGTGGCAATCATAGGGGTCTTCTCCCCCCCTTTCATGGAAGACTGTTCTTTGTTGTTTGATATTCACTGCCTTAAAGACCACTGATTCATATATTTTGTGTTGGGGAGAGGGTTATTCCAGGCAGAAGGTAAATGTGACCCCTCTTTCTCCATTTGGCTGGAACTGGAAGTCCCTCCTATATTATTTTGAACTTGAAAAATTCTTATTTTACTAATAAATACCTTTAGTATATACCTCTCAGAGATAATTATATTAGCCTGTTTATCATTGCTATAACAAAATACCTGAAGCTGGTTACTTATTTTAAAAAGAAGTTTATTTTGTTCACAGTTTTGGAGACTGAATGTCCAAGATTGGATAAGCTCATTGGTTTGGTCCTTGGTGAGGGCCTCAAGGAGGATGGCAATCATAACCGTGTGAGTATATGAAAGAGGGAGAGATCACCTGGTGAGATATGAAGCCAGAGATTAGGGAGGGGCAAATTTGTTCTTTTTATAATAACCCATTCATGCAAGGACTAATCCACTCTATCAGGCCAGCCTTAGACTCTTCTGAGAGCAGCATCCTCAATGACCTAATTTTTTCCCACTAGCCTCCCCCTCCACCATCTCCTGACGTCACTGAGGACCAAGATTCCCATACATGAATCCTTAGAGGAAACACTCAAACCATATCTAAACCATATAGCACTTAAAAATATATACAACCATAGTACCATTGCCTCACCTTCAAATTTTTATGATAATTTAAAAATATGCACTGTTGAATTAATCTTGTGAATGTCACTTTCTTCTGTTCATTTGTTTTTTTTGATCAAGACCCAATTAAGGTCCATAGCTTGGGTTTGGTTGATGTGCATCTTACATCTCTTTTAATCTGTAGGTTATTTTTCCATCTCCTTTTCCCCACTCCAGGTTCTCCCCCTACCCCATTTCTTTCTTGATGGAACCAGTCTTTATTTTGTAGTTTCTCACAGTCCTGATTTTGCTGACTGAATATCCATATTTCTCCATCTTGTGTTTCCTACAAATTGTTAGTGGATATAGGAGATTGATCAGGTCTAGGATCTATGCCTCTTCTTCATGTGCTTTACTAGCTTTTCATTATTGAGCTAGTTATGATGAAATTCCTGAGAAAGAAATGGATTCTTGTAAGTCCTGTGACCAGGGGCTCCTCAAGACCTTTCTTTGTAAGTCTGCCTTGTATTCGTCACATCTGAGGACATTCAGTCATGTTGAAAAGAAGCAGTTGGATTCTGCAAAAGAGTAAATGCAGGGAGAGCGATAACCCAGGGCATTTAAAAATATTCTGAACTAAGTCAGGCGCTGGTGGAGATCATGGTTAAAAGTCAGCCCAGGCAGATAGTTCAAGACCCTATCTCGAAAAACCCTATCACAAAAAATTGTGCTTGTGGAGTGACTCAAGGTGAAGGCCCTGAGTTCAAGCCCCAGTTCTGAAAAAAAAATCTGAACTAAAATACTAAGCTGAGTGCCCTAGAAAGGACATAGCAAGGAAAACTGGAGATGGTTGAATTGAGGCTGGTCTGTGAATTTAATTTCAGGTTTTATTATCCTAATTTACACATTCATAAAAATGAAATAGGTCATTATCAAGTGCTTAATTTTCAATGTAAGTCATAAAAATGTATACACTTATAATAGAGCTTGGAGTTATAGTTAGGATTTTTATTCCAGTCTCTAGTGATTGGGGTATCCATAGGCTAAGACTGGTAAAAATGCTTATTTCTCTTATTCCTTCCTTCCTTCATTCACTCAATCATTCATTATTTCACATAGTCAGTAACTTAGACACATACCCATATTTGAATGAAGGTGGCAGTCACAGGGCATATGATTATTCATAGAATTTAAAGATTTCATGGAAAGACAGGTGAAAAAAAATAGCGAGTGTTATAAAAGAGAGCTTTAAAAATTGCAGTGGGAGTCCAAAAAGTGGAGTGACTTTATCTACCATGAATATTCATGGTTGATAAGCTTTTCTCCACTTTTTGAATTTCACTACCAAATGCATGTATAACTCTTAATTGTCCTCATAAAAAGGAAATACATTAAAAATGTATTTGTAGTAGATGCTAAGGCATTTACTACCTCTAATATTAGATTGTTTTTATGTCTAACATTCAATCTGTGGGGTTCTCTTTCTTCAAGCTAATGAGTTCACCAAATCTCTGGATACAAGTGGGTAACCAAGAGTTCAAATCTGACACTATTTATCTTGAGTTAGCATCATATCCCATGAATTTGGGGCTCAATCCTGTAAGACTGTCCCCCTTTAGATGCTACACTCAAGTCTTACTTTTCACTTTACTTCTAGCTATCCTGCTGTAAATCCATGAGTCCCCACAAACACCTCCTTTGGTTAATTTGCTAAAATGACTCACCGAACTCAGGAAGATATTTTACTTATTATTACGAGTTTATTACAAAGGCGACAAGTAAGAAATAGTCAAATGGAAGAGATGCACAGGACAAGGTAGAGGTAGGGTCGGGTGGGGGTGCATGGAGCTTCCATGTACTTTGTGGATATACCATCCTCTCAGCACCTTGATGTGTCCATAAATTTGGAAACTTTCTGAACCTCATCATTTAGGATTTTTTAAATGAAATTTTCATTATCTAAGTATGATTTATTAAATTATTGACTGTTGGCAATTAGCTCAATCTCCAGCCCCTCCACCTTCACCAGAGGTTCCAGGGGAGGGAAGAAGACAGTTCTGAAAGTAACAACCCTCTAATGATACACAGCTGGTTTCCCTAGAAGCCAGTCCCCTTCCTAAAGCTATCTAGGGGGCCACCAAGAGTCACATTATTAGCATAAACTTAGGTAGACTCCAAAGTGACTTGTAACAAATATCACAAGATTCTCCTATCACTCTTATCACTTAAAAAATTTCAGGGGTTTTAGAAGTTCTGTGTCAGGAACCAGAGACACATACCAAATATATGTATCTTGATGTACAGCAAACATTTTTTGTGATTCTGAGTTCCAAGATTATCTGAAATGGATTGGTTGTTCTGGGTGACAGTCTCATTTCTTGAGCCCAGAGATATAAATAGTTACAGAAATGATTTTGATTCCATTTGAATAAAGAGACAAATAAACAAGGGCAGTGTCAGAGAGAACATGGATGAGATGCAAAGAGAACGTGAACCAGATCTCAAATTCCATCAGTGAAACATACAGGGTACCAGGAGATACCAGATTCAGGAGCGTTACTATGAGTGTCATTGACTGTAGGTGTCACCGAGATCAAACTCTATAGCTAACGTTTTCCAGAACTCATATGTGCCATATGGTATTTTAAATGTTTTCATTTATTAAATGTTTAGAAGAATGATTTGGGTAGGTTTTATTATTAGCCCCTTTCACATATAAGGAAAACTGAGGCACTGGAAGACACTTAGTAGCTATAACTAAGTGGCAGAGATTTGAATTAGGAACATCTGCAGCTGCCTCCTTCAAATATTCAAGAAGAACTCATTCCACAGTGATCACGAGATAGTATTCAACCACGCCAATTCCCATGAGCAGGGCTTGGTTAGCAGTTGTGAGGATTCTTACTGGCTGGGAACCCTTCCTGATAATGAGGATCACTTTTGAAAGTCTGCCTCTCTGAGATGTGCACAGCTAACAGGTTCCAAGTTCTTCATTGCTGAGATTTTGAAGGGCATATAATCTGTTTGAATAAAAGGGACTTACTCCTTATAGCACTGTTTCAATTCTGATAGCATTTAGAGTTACCCCAAAAGTTGGGAGTCCACAGGAGTTAAGCAATCAAGTCTGTCTGGAATTGTACACAGGATTATAAGTTTAACACTTCCTAGAAAAATAAATGTTATGAAACTGTGAAATTATTTCATCCCCATCTGGAAAATACTTGGCATTCAAGCTACTACTTCTGCCATTCCATCTATGTTCATGCGAACATCACGTCATTCCTTCTCAAACACAGTCGCTTAACTCAGTTCTCCAGGAAGCCCCTCTAGTCCACTAGCACTGGGATAAGAAGTGATCCAACCTGATTTCCTTATTTTATAGTAATAAATATAGTAAACTTGATACAGCTGTTTGAAGATGCACACAAAAATCAGGTGAATTCCTTGTATATAGTACACACTTGATAAATTTTATCTAGAAAGATAGCAATTTAGTGTTTCTCTCTCTTTTTTTCAGTACATATTTCCATGAGTGACTTACTGGTTTAACTCCAATTCTCTGTCAGTATATTAGACAGGGCCCTCCTGAGAAACAGAATCAATAGTGAATAACCTGCAGAAGGGTGTGTGTGTGTGTGTGTGTAGTAAATTTATTATATATAAGGAATTGGCTTACATGGTTATGGAGGCTAAAAATTCCTAAGATCTACAATTGGCCAGGTGGAGACCCAGGATAGCTGATAATCCTAACTCAAGATTGAGAAGTAGGAGAGCCAATGGTATAGTTCTAGACCAAAGGCAGAAAAAACGGGAAGTCAAGTAGAAAGAATTCCTCTTTTTTTAAGGGATCAGTCTTTTTGTCCTAATCAAGCCTTTAACTGCTGAATGATAGCCACTCACATTCAGGAGGACAATCTGCTTTATGTAGTCTACTGATTCAAATGTTACTCCTCATTCAGATACATGCTTTCAGGCATATCAAGAACAATGTTTGATCAACTATCTGGCATATAAAATTGACACACAGAATTGATACATAAAATTAACCATCACAGTTGGACACAATCAACTACCATCATTAACCTTCAACCATTTCCCCCTGTAGTCATGGACCTGATGTCATGCCCCCTCAAGGTTTATATCTCTTTATGTATTCAGGTGGCAAAGGGGATTACAATGTATGGAGCCCATGAACCCTACCAAGTATTTCTCAGCTCTTGATGTATCCACATCCTCTAGGTGAGCAGACTGTCATCCTTACCAAAGGGGTTACTACTTAAATTATGATATCACATTACATATTTTATGATTAACCTTGAAATTTTTATTCCAGATGTCACGGGAGTCATGATTCCATAATTGGTGAGGTGCTAGGGGCAAATCATTTCCTCTCAAATTCAATCACATGAAAGAAATAAGTCTTAACCTCTGGAGAGTATATAGGTATGTTTTTATGAGCATGATTAGGCTCCCTACTAGCATTTTAGTTCCGGGGAATTAAACTGGCCTAAGCTGTTCCCAAATCCAAAAAAAGAGTAGGGCTGAGGGAAAAGAATCTTTGTACTCTTGAAGTTTACCAAGTGGAACCCAGGGGCTGGTTCCACTGAACTATTTAACTCCAAACATGCAATTTTAATGCAAATAAATTGCAAAACTAGACTATAATTTCAGTAAAGACAGATTTTATAAAGTAATATTATAGAACTGCAGGTTTGGAAGACTTTTGATGAAAACAAATCTGCAGAGTTTTTCTTTAAAGTTGGTAATTATAGAAGAGAACAGAATAGTAGCCCTAACAGAGAATTATCTGGATATCAGAAGATAAATAAATATATAAATAAATAAATAGCAAATAAATAATAATAAATAAAGAGATACCTTTGGGAAAACTGACACCCCCAAATATTTCTTCAAAAATGATCTTTTTAATGATTATACTGAGAATAGCAGGTAACTAAAAGAGTTAAATAGGAAAATGATACTTCTGCCTCAAAAAATAGTCACAATCAATTAATTCTTTGTTCTAAAAATTAGGAGTTGCAGTTGTAAGACAAATTTTGATGAATATAATACATTCACTTTTCATATCTGGTTTTTATTTCCAAGATGGGGACACAATCAAACCTTGAAGCTTTGGGTTTTTTTAGGTGGATCCAATCTAACAGGCATTTCTTTTCCCTTGCCATTTAATTTTCAATTAACAAAGTTCTTTTATCAGCTGTGCCAAAATGGACACTGCACTAGAACACGTGCCACTGTGTTTCAGGGACTGCAATGTAAGATAAGCATTCACCAACATCGTCAAGGTCTAAGAGGTAAGGGTGTCTTTTATCTCCATACTTCTGGGGTCATATTTTCCTCTTGGTTTATCCCAGATATTTTCTGGTGTATTGTAGACTCATCAATAGCTTATATTGTGTGGCTGTTCAGTCCTACTTCGGAAGAAAGCAACAAGAAGGCTGCCAAGAGATCTTTGTATGGGAAATCAGTCCCGTTTAAGGCAAGATTGCCAGGAGAAGGACTTTGTGCTGAATATTCTTGGGGCCATACTGTTAACTATAACTTTTTCTATGAATATAAGTCCAAGTTGAAGTTCTTCTACTCTCCTGACTGAGAGAACAGGCCTCTGTCTGCAGTAAAAATACTGTGTGGTCTTATTTCTGTTTTCTATTCTTACCTTCTCAGGCTACTGTCTTCTTTCTGAGTTCTATTGCTTCTAAACAATAAAAAATTTGACACCTAAGAGTTTGTGTCCAGGCTCTGACTCCCATTGGCCTTGTGATCCAAGGGGTATCTTAAAATGCCTGAGCATCAGCTTCTTTATCTATAAAGGGCATGGCCTGGTTTAAATTTCTAAGATAGCTTTCAACTCCAAGAGTCTACAATTCTAAGTGAAATTCATAAGGCATTAATAAGAGAGATTCTGCATTACAGATGCCACTCCCTGGGTAACCATCAGCTAACCTGCTTCTCCACCTTCCTTTTGAGATCCATGCTTCAAGTTAAGCTGGAAGTTCCCATTCCCTCCAAGGCTACACCCTCTTCTCCCTACTTTCTTACGTGTTACTCCCCATTTGCCCTCTGGTTGCTTCCTGAAAACATTTTCATCTTGCTAAACAATTCCAAAGTTAAGTCCTCTTAAAGTAATCTTTAAACTTCTTACCAAAGAGAGCTTTTTATATTCTTGGGATCTTCATAAAATTTTGTTCAGAAACTTTCATTGTATCAAATGTACTCTATGTTGTATATATGGTCCTTGTAACAAAGCCCACCTCTACTTCTGAATTCAAAGGCCTTAGAAGACTAGAAGAATGAATAATTCTCTTTGGTGTGTCTCCCTTTTCCTTAGACCCCTGGTGTATTATCTTGTACACAGGAACTTAATAACAGTAGATTGAAAGAATTAACTAATGAGTGTAGAAATAATCAGTGATGGAAAAATGAGCACATACCTTTGGATATCTGATAGAAGAACCTGGCTTAAAAAAAAAATCCTTACATATAAAAAGAAAGTAGTGAGCAGTAATGAAAAAAGCTAGGCAGGGAAAAGTACAAAAAGTACCAGAGGTTTCTCTTCCTCTGCTTCTGAGTTTCAGAAAGAAAAGATTGAGATCCATACTTGTGGCAGATGGAAGCCAGGTGTCAGTTTTAGGGTGACTTTCAGTTGGCTAAAGTGACATTCATTTTGTTGGGAAGTTTACAAAAATGAGGAGCAGTTCAGGTTGAACTCTCATAGTCATTAATTCTGTATTTGCCCTCTCCTCTTCCTCTTCAAGAGTTTAATTGTAAATTATTCCTGGGCGGTTTTCTTTTCTCAATCTTGCTACAATGATTTAGAGCCCCAAACAAAAAGTACAAATACTAAACTCCCCCTACCATTAGGTTGAAAAAAAAAAAGACCAAGACATCACATTAAAATGAAAAAGCACCCCTGAACCCCACCTAGTTATTGCTAGTGGGAATATTGTAAGTCTCATCTTTTGGCAAACTTGTAATAGCTAACAATGCCAATAAGTTAAGTTTCATGAGTTTTAATTAAGAGGATAAAAGCAGTCATATAAACACTTAGATCACCTATATTAGTGATCCAAAATAGATATGACTTCTCCCTGGGAAGGTTTGATTTCCCTTAGATGTTTTGAAGCAAGTAAGTGGGGGCAGGACAACCTGAGACTGAAATCAGAATAATTATTTTAGTGCCTAGTTGCATACCAGGCAGAGATAGTAAACAATTTCCAGAAAAAATTGTACAGCAATTCACACTGCATTTAGCTTGACCATCAGTGATCCCATGTGATAGAAACATCAGTCACACATAACTTTGTTTTAGTGACTGATATGGAGTAAAATTGTTGCTTGCAGTATGATGCACAGAGCAGGGCTGTCAGATTCACACGTACCTGCCCTTTGGTCTGAAAATGGTCTTGTTTTTATAACATCAATTCAGCAGTGCAAAGTTCATAAATTTGTATTAGGAATATGAGGGTCACGTTATATTATAAGAAGAAAATGAAACTTTGTCACTGAGAAAATGTAAACCCATCTTCTAAAATCAATGTCTAGGTTCAGTTTATGAGTCAGTGGAAATTTTCTAGGAATCAATGTGGGATATAGCTTATGTTTGGAAAAGGTGAGATCTTCAAAAGAGTCTGATTGAAAATTTATGGTAAAGATGGTTGGCCTTGCCCCTAAAATGACGGGGAGTCTTAATTCCCTATGTGTAGAAGTTTAATGCTTTAAAGAGAAAATCATCTCGAATTGAACATGGTGACCTCTGAGGTCTCTCAGCCAGGGAACTGAATTAGTGCTTAGAAAAGAAGAATGGCACCATCAGCCTAATATGATAAGCACTGCTGTTAGAAGTTTGAAAACCAACCAACAAGGACAAATCATTCCATTGTAAAAGAAAAACAAGTAGAACTAAAGTCTCAGCACCAATATCAAAACAGTTGCTTGTGTGTTTGTGGATGTAGTTTTTGGGAAAAGTAAGTAAATCAGGAGAAACAAGCAGAGAAGATGAGAGGTGACAATTGCTTGATGCTTGATGGGTGGTGTTTGGGAAAACACTTTTTTTTTTCCAAAGAATCCACTAACTCTGCATGTTCTGCCTCTCTGAGGGCCCTGAGAACGGGGAGTGGGGCACCTCATTCCTGTTGAGTCAAGATAGCCAGGGGGAGGGATGGATATTTTATTTCCATATTGCAGCTGCACTTAATAAAAGTTGAACTTGAAATGTAAGATGGAAAATGGGTAGAATCTACAACATGGTTGTCCTGGGATAAAGAAATCATGTTTCCAGGATTCTTGTCCCCAGAGCAAGATGAATCCAATTGTGGAATGACATGCCTTTCTCACTCATTTCAGAGCTGGAGGGTTAAGGAGAAGCCTGTCTATTAAATCCTCCTCCTTTGACCTTAGTGGTTTGCTCTTAAAGGCCCCACAGCTCTTTTAGAGCTGGCTGGATATGTATTTTCATGACCATAGCTGGTGTGCTTTTTGTTTTGTTTATTACAGTTCTGGGGATCAAACCCAGCCTGATCATATCTGTTGACTCGTCCCTAGGAATGTTCCTCACCCTTGTGTCCTTCCTCCTCCAGTGGGAGTGAACATGGACACAAAGCCTTTGTCAACTCAACGTCTTGTCATGTTTGATGGGAATCCAGCCCACTTACTACTTGGAATCGGTCTTCAACCTGGTCTGTGACTTGTCTGATAAGGACAAAGTTTGGCCCTGGAGGGAAATACTGAAGTTGAACAGCTGCCCTCTAATACATGTGCCAAGTACATGTGCAACACTGATATTGGCTGTAATAAGTAGGGCTGTTTTGATTAGGGGATCCTAAAAGCAGTACAAGAATCAGGAATCTCTTCTAAAACTGGCAACATGTATCTGTAATATGTCCCCCAAGTTCTTTTTAGGAATCAAAGAGTACCAAAGTTTCACATCACCAAGCTCCTTTTACTTCAGTTTGAAAGTGATTAAAGATAGTTTCTGAACCAGAAAACCTAAAGTCAGCACTGCTTTTATTGTAACAGCAATGAAATCTATCCCATAGGGACTTTAGGCACATAAGAAAATAATTTGAGACCCTTCCATTAACCCATTTTCCTTTTTTCCTAAAAAAAGATCCCCATGCATAAACAAAATAGCATGAATGTGGCAGAAAATGCAATTGAGGGAGCAAAAGACCTCACTGTAAGAAAACAGGCCTCTCTGGTTTAATGACTGGGCAAGAGTTTACAACGCAGCCTCTTTTGGAGAAAGACCAGACACTTGTTTCTTCCAATCTTCAATGTTCTGCTTTTGAAAACCACAGAAACTTTGCTTTCTTGGCAGTCTGGGAAAATAGTCTGTGTGGCTGAAATTATTTTCATTTGTACTTCCTTCCATTAATGTGACTAGTTTTTCCCTGAAATATTAGCAGCCTGAAAGTTAAAGGACTATAAGGAATCCATAACCAGAGAAAATAGGAACATTCAGATCTAGCTTTGCAACATTTTAATTCAGAGGAATGGTTGGGGAGGATGAGTAAGGGAGAGAATGGTTCTTTGGCTCCAGGAGGGGTTTGTTTATGACAGCCCCCATCTCCATTTAATGGTTTGCAGGAAACAGATCAGAGCTGATTATCCTTACTGACCCTTGTGATGGTATCAAGAAAAAATTGTCACTTGAGAGGTGGAGATCCAGAGGATTACAGTTTGAGACCAGTCTAGGCAAAAGGTTAGCAAGATCCCATCTCAATCAATAAACTAGGTTTGATGGCACATGCCTCTGATAGGAGACATAGGTTAGGAGGATTGCAGTCTGAGGCTGGCCTGGACAAAAATGTGAAACTCTTTGAAAAATAACTAAAAAGTGAAAAGCGCTGGTGTTGTGACTCAAGTGGTATAGTGGTATAGTGGCTATACCACTGAGTTCAAACCCCGGTACCACAAAGAAAAGAAAGGAAAGAAGTGGGGAAGGAGGAAGGGAGAGAGGGAGAAAGGAAGGAAGGAAGGAAGGAAGGAAGGAAGGAAGGAAGGAAGGAAGGAAGGAAGGAAGGAAGGAAGAAAGAAAGAAAGAAAGAAAGAGAAAGGAAGAAACAAAGAAACAAAGAAAGAAAGAGAAGCTTATTGTAGGGGCCAGGCATAATGGTTTACTTCTGTAATCCTCGCTACATGAGAGGCAGAGATAGAAGGATTGTAGTTTGAGGCCAGCCCAGGCAAAAAGTTAACAAAATCCTATCTCAAAGAACGACCTGGGCATGGTGGTGTACATCTGTAAATCTTATTTATGTGGAAAGCAGTGGTAGGAGGATCAAGGTACTGGACTGGCCTGGGCAAATGCTTCAGAACTTATCTGACACATAATTAAAGCAAAAAGAGCTGAGAGTGTGGCTCAAGTGAGTGCTTGCCTAGCAAGTGTGAGGCCCTGAGTTCAAACCCGGTACCTCCGAAAACATTGTACGTCTATACATCAGTTTCTCCTACATCTGCAATTTTACTTACAGCCGTACCTATATGTATACCTGCGCCTGCAGGTTTCTCTCTCATACTGAAAGAATGACAGATGCCCTAAACAAAGAAACATATTAGAAACACATTCAACTTTAAAAGAGCTTATCTGGGTGAGAATGAGCAACTGGCTAGGGGAAACTGCTTCCCGGAATCTCCATTTGTCATCTCGGCTTTCCTCTCTGTGCGTCAAACGCACTGGGTCCTCCAGGGCCTGAAGGATGATAAATAACTTTGTTTTTGTATTTCTTCAAAGTGGTGCCAAGTTCATCGTGTTTCCCCAAAAGAGACTTTAATCAGTTTTTTGAGAGGGGTGGGGGATTCTCACCTTCCTGGGAGCATCGGCAGGGAAGGAGGAAAAGGAAGGATGGTGATATATATGAGGAACAGAACAGATGATTTGGGCTAGCCTAATCCTTGGGGTTCTCCGACTGTTTTCTTATGTCACAGGCAATCACTCAAACAGGATTTTTATTTGATTAAAGCCTTTGATTTGATCAAAACTATTCACCCAATTGCTCTTTGTGATGTGGTTTTGTCAATGAGTGTGTGATTCTGACTGCTTCAGGCTGCAGCCTTGCCTATTCTGTTCTTTGGAGAGACATTCTCTGCAGCACTGTTTGCTACAGACAGAGCACAGTGAATATTAAACTATAAGAGAAGAGAAGAGTGGCCTGCAGAAGTGGTGGGGCCCCGTGGAAGTAGGCATTGTGATAGCACATGTGGATTTGGCCTAGTAACCATCGGAACTATAGTTCCTCAAAAGGCCGAGATCTAACGTGCTAGGGCAGGAGTCTGGATAAGAATGTCCTGTCTGACCTAAAAAATTAGCTAGCATTTGTTGCCCTCAACGCAAAGAAACTAAAGCAGATACCTTAAAAGCCACTGAGGCCAATAGGAAAGGGGGACCAGGATCTAGAGAAAAGGTGAGATCAAAAAGAATTAACCTAGAAGGTAACACCCACACACAGGAAATCAATGTGAGTCAACTCCCTGTATAGCTATCCTTATCTCAACCAGCAAAAACCCTTGTTCCTTCCTATTATTGCTTATACTCTCTCTACAACAAAATTAGAGATAAGGGCAAAATAGTTTCTGCCGGGTATGGAGGGGGTGGGGGGAGAGGGAGGGGGTGGGAGGAGAGGGAGGGGGCGGAGTGGGTGGTAAGGGAGGGGGTGGGGGCAGGGGGAAAAATGACCCAAGCCTTGTATGCACATATGAATAATAAAATTAAAAAAAAAAAAAGACTGTCCTGTCTGGTAGGGATGCTGATGTTGCTGAGGCTGGATGCAGTAGGTGTTCACAATTTGCTTCCCATGTTTAGTTTGCACTCCAGTATGGAAGCATTTCCCTTTCTTTCTGTTGTGCTATTTCCTAAGCCAGGATTTAAAAAAATGCATCTGATGTCCAAGTTGCATGAATACTCAATAGCAGCAGGAGAGGGCTGGGACAGAGCCCATCTCTTACTGGGTCACTGGGCCACCCTTCAGGCTGCTCACCTCTGTGTATTGGCACTGAATCACTCACTTAGGTATCCAAGCTGGGAATTTCACATGGGTGAAATACCATAGGGGTTATAATAGAAGTAATAAACCAGCTGTTTTCCTCAAGCCCTTTTAACCTCATACAAATCTCAAGTTATAATAACAAATAATGAAAATGGTACAAAATTCTAGGCTTGCAAATTCAGACCCAGAGCTATCTGTCAAGACTTAAGGACAGGTGTTGGAGGATTGTTTGAGGAACCTGAAGTTCTGGAGCCAGGTAGGATCAGCTTTGATGGAAGATAAAGGAAAGCCTTCCTTGCAGGGTAAATAATAAGGGTTGCTGATAAGGTTGGTGAGTGCAGTGAGTGGGAGTCAAAGTTCAGTTGACCACTTGTAAGAAATCATGATCCAAAGAAGCGTCAAGAACATGGGTCCTTCACTGCTACTTGTTAGAACAAAACTTTAGTCTCGAGCATGTTACTTAATGTCTGCAAGACTTCTTTATCTACAACCATGGGTCATAAGTAAACCTACTTCATGGGGTGAAAAGGTACCTACATAGTACATGAAATTTTATCATAGTGACTTGCAATGAAAGTTCTTGATGAATGTTGTCAGTATCCATTGTAAGAGCTTTTCAGTGTTTGCCTAGCCAGTGAGTCTTTTAAAGTAGAGAGAAGGCAACCCACAACCTGTGACTTCTCAGATAAAGTGTTCTTGGCTTAAAGGTCTGGCTAGGTAGAAGCAAACCAGAACGTCTAAATGAAGCTGAAGGTTGGTTGCATCTCCACTGCTCAACATGTACAGAGAGAAGAATTTTCTAAACAACATCTCAGCAACAAACTTGAAAGGAGCTAGCCTGTTCTCAGAAATTAAGTTACTTGTGAAGTTTTAGAAGTTAACTAATAACTGTGTAAGAGCCTCTTTGGGGGGATTTAATTACATTTATAAGGTAAGATTGCTGTTATGATTTGGATCTTAAGTGTCTGTCAAAGGGCTCATGTGTTGAATGCTTTAGTTACCAGTGCTATGTTCAGAAGTGGGGCTGTGGGGAAGTGATTGGATCATGAAAGTTCTGGCCTTATCAATAGATTAATCCATTGGTGGATTAATAATTTGATGAGCTATTGGAAGGTGATGGAAATTTAGGAGGTGGGACCTAGTTGAAGAGAGTGGGTCCTTGAGGGTGTGCCCTTGGGTTCTTCTCTCTCTGTCTCATTCATGACTACCATGAGGTGAACAATTCTGCTCCCACCACTCCCTCTGCCAGGATATTATGCCTCACTCAGGCCCAAAGTGACAGGACCAAGTAGCCATGGACTGAAATCCCTGAAACCATGAGCCAAAATAAACCTTTCCTCCTTTAAATTGTTTTCCTCGGGTATTTTGCCACAGTGACAGAAGGCTGACTAATATAATTATTCATTTTGATTTTTGGCTTTAGCCAAAAAAGTACATAATGCATATTGAACTTACTAGTTAAAAAATTTTAACATATAAGTGTCTTAGAGCTAATGAAGAATTGGCATATTTGCACATAGATGGCCTCTGAATGATGCTAAATAGTCTCATGCTTTTTTTTTTCTGTTTTTATATTGATTAATAAAGGTTGATTATTTCCTTCTGTTAAGGAGAACTTCTACTTGCACACACACACACACACACACACACACATTTTCCCTTGTATATGCATAGAATAATCCTGAAAGGATACACAAAAAACCATTCATGGGGGAGACTGGGACAGAAGGAAATGTGCGTTTTTCTTTGAATGCAACTTATGTTCTTTGAATTTTTTTTTCTATGTATAGGATTTAGTTTTCTAATAAAGTAGAATTCATAGAAACAACTGCAAGAGGAACCAGATCACAGGGAAGCAGGAAGACTGGTACAATCATGAGGCCAAAATCCTGCTACTCTTTGTTGCTTATGGGTCACAGATGTTGAACTTTATTAATAGAAACGGACAGACTTTAGCATCCTTTGTTTCCAGGCTTAGGTAACCTTGGGTCAGCATATATCAACTGCCTTAGAAAAGTGAGCCAGCAGGTAGGCAAAACCCAAAAGCCATGACAGAAGGTGCCTGCCCCAGCACTCTTGGTTTGTTCCTTTAACCCTTAGGATTCTCCTTGCACCTATTACTTATCAGCCAAGCTTTTGTCAGAGAAATGTGGATGAAAGGTGAGTCACTATCCCAATGATTGCTAAGGAAATTTCAAGTTTACACAAGTGTCGAAAGTAAATTTGCATAACCTCAGCAAGGTGGCCAGGGCAGGGCTTTAAGCTGAACATGCCTGCTAAGGATACACAGGCTTCTTTTTTCCCAGCAGAGAGCAAAGGTGGGGCCAAGGAGGTAAAGGCAGGTTGTAAACCAAAAGCACCACACAAATGGAAGGGCTTGCTCAGGGCAATGCAATGGGAGAGGATGTGGCTCCTATAAAGGATTTCCCCCCATGAACATCAAAGCCTGGACAAGGGGGGAGGCTGGAGGACAAAGGTAGAGCTTGGAATGTTGGCTCTTCCTCAAAGGCACTTCTCATGCATCTTCTTTGTTGAGAATCAAATCCAGAGGCTCCAGTGATAACGACTCTCATTTTTATGACCATTTTATTATTCAGGTTTGGTTCAGACTTCTCCACCCCTCAAAGGCATTTGAATGAAGATGAAAAGTGCCAAGTTAATATTATGAGTGAATCAAGCCCCTGTCCTAAACCAAGGTCTTTATGGACAGATGTGGTGCCAGCTTGCCAGAGGAACTGTCCCCATCAGGACACGTACTTCTGGAGCAATCTCCAAGACAGTTCTGTAACCGAGATTTTTGACTCAAGAATACGGTGCATCAAGAATACGGTGCTTGATAAAAGTTCATTCCAGGGACACTGCTGCCTTTGATGAAAAGGGCAAATAGGATTGTGATACAATGTGTCACTGCTTGTTGACCGTAAACCCAAACCTGATGTGACTTGTATAGAAAGCAAAACCATGAAAAATGGGAAAAGCAAGCTAAACAGACAGCATTGGAAGAAATTTAAGTGATAAAATATTAGGCAATTAAATGATCAAGGACTTCCTGTTTAGTGCCTAATAATCAGAATAAGTTTTGGACAATAATAGAGACTACAACTTCTTTCAGCACACAGGGAAAAAGGTAACATTTATTGAATGTACTTATCAACAGGACAGAAGCATCAACCTGTGAGTCAAACACTGCTGAAATGCCTGAAATTTTTAGAAAAACTCTTGTATGTACTGAGAAGGTCTGGAAAACATCAGGGAAGTTTAGCTTTGTGCCCCAAAAATAAATTCACATGTAATAGGTTTTGTATTTTCTAGTACAGAGTCTAAGAAAAGGTTTCAATAGCTTTATGAAATCCAAGAAAAGTTTGTGAAATAGAAATAGTAAATAGAAACCTTCCGTTTCTTCATTCATTAGCTGAATTTGTGCTGTAAACTGCAAGCCAGGATCACTTTATGTTAAGATAAAAAAATGTGAACAAGATTACTAATCTACTTGGCTGATTTATGGGATATTTGTCAGAAGTGGAAACAAAGAGCATACCAATTTAAAAGACTGTCATATAGCTCACTAAGTGGAAGAAATTTGTGGAAAAGTTTTGTTTAGTTTATACTTCAAATCATAGAATTTGGGAAATTATAGTGTTCTGAATCATTTTATTTACTTACCTCCAGTGATTCATAAATTACTTTTTCTTGCCTACATGCTGCAGCATCTAAATGCTTTGAACTCAAAAGTGAAAGAAAATCAAAAGGACACCAAACATCTTTTACATATCACTCAAGTCAAATGAATGTGTGGATGGAACAGTTGACAACTGAAGCCTGGTCATGTTGCAGTGGTTGTTGCTTATAATCCTAGCTACTTGGGATTGGGAGGGAGGCTGGGATCGTCAGGATCATGGTTCGAGGGCAGCCTGGACAAATGGTTCATGAGACCCCTATCTCCAAAATAACCAGAGCAAAAAATGAACTAGAGTTCAAACCTAGTTCCACTAAAAAAAACCAAACAAAAACTGAAACCTGAATTCATTTCCCAGCATCCTCAACTACGAATGTGGAAGAGTTGGAGAGTTGTTTTGTTGTCACTGTTTGTTTACTTTTGTTGAACAAGTCACAATTTCAGAAGTCAATCATACCTTTATATGGGTTTGGGATTGTATTAAATTTCTATAGCTCCTCTTGGAATACAATCTTATATTTGTTTGAATTGTGGAATAACTGTGACTTTTAAAGTTTCAGTAAGTACTAATTCAATTAACAATGCCCACAAACATCCCTGGAATTCTGGGTATAATGTATGAATTTCATACCTACTAGTAACTGTTTGGCAGGGTTTGGGCCTCTTGGCTCTGGGAAAAGGTACTCTCATAGAGTCATTGACAGTGGTGTAAGTCACAATTGAGATGCTTCTTGCATGAACATAACACCCTGCTTGAAAGACCAGCTCTACCAGTTGTGGCACGGGTGGGGGGGCGGGGGAAGAAAGAGAGAGAGAGAGAGAGAGAGGAAGAGGAGGAGGAGAGGAGAAGAGAAGAAAGGAGAGGAGAGGAAAAGAGAAGAGAAAAGGAAGAAAGATAGCTATTGGGACCCAAAGGAATATGCTAATTCATAAATACAGAGCTAGCTGATCTTATTGTCAAGCAAAGTAAATATTCTCAATGCATGCAGGTAGCCAGCAGGTGACTACAAGGGTTCTAATGGATTTTTCAGCCCCGAAACCTTGCAGTTAGTATACAAAAGAGCAGGGAATACCCTGGAAGCAATAGGTATAGGCAAGGATTTCCTCAATAGAACCCCAGAAGCACAACCACAGCCCCACTGATATGAAATTAAAGTAATAATTGTTATATGTCATTATACTTTTAGTAAATAGAAGATATTCCAATGTGCATCAGTAGTTATATTAACCTGATTCTGACATCCTGTGTTATCACCATTCCTTGTCAGTCTTGCTCTGGCATGTTATTCTTCACAATTCTTTATCAGTGTCTCCTGTGGCTGTCCCTGATGGTGTATCTAACACATAGGATGAGTCAAATCCTTTAATGTTCCTCAGTAAGGTTAAGTTCAGTTTCCCTGCACACCTCAATAGCCATTCTCTATTTTTAATCACGAGCCTTGATTTTTAATAGGAGTGGTTAGAACTGGTCAGCTACCTTGACAATCCTTGTATTTCTTATGTCCTTAAAAATGTTCTAAACCAAGGGTTGGCAAGGACCCAATATAACCCACTGCCTCTTCCCCTGGAGAAAATTCAATTAGAACACAGCCATGCTCACTTGTTTATGTATTTCCCATTGCTCCTTTTGTGCTGTAACTGCAGAGTTGAGCAGTTTCGACAGAGATCATCTGGCCTGCAAAGCCTAAAATATTTACTATGTAGCTTTAACAGGAAAAGTTTGCTGACCTCTGGTTGCACACAACAGATGGGAAACAGAAGTGAACCTCAAAGTAAATGGCTGTCTCTCACTTCTGCAGAGTCAATAAGGTATGTGCCTTGAGTCAAGCAATTGGGACAGCTCCACTGTCTCTGCAGTGACCCTGCCTTCCTGGCCACACATACATGCAGAAAGAGTATAAGGCTGGAAACCAGATGACGTGACACAGCTCTCTTTCTTCTAACTCTGTGTCCAGGAATGAATCCTTTGGCCTCCCTGAACTCCTGTCTCCTCAGCTGCGAAAGAGTTGCATTGAAAGTAAATGCCATAGGAGATGCCGTGGGATGTTTTAGTGAACTGTGGACAGTGGCGTTTAATCTGTATTGGAACAAGCAGCAGAGAGATTGAATAACTCTAAAACTCAGATTTGCTATCTTTAAAATGGGGATGATAATAATTACCTCTTAGAGTTGGTATGAGGATTAAATAACAATATAAATATTGACATACCTAGCACACTGTAAGCATGTTATATTTGTTAGCTGTATTGTCTCTATCACAGAATGCCTGAACTAACAACTTAAAAGAGTTATATTTGCTCAGTTTTTCTTTTCCTTTTATTTTATAATTTTTACATTTACTTACATGTGTATACGTTATGCCACCTCCCCCCATCCCCCAATCCCCTAAGCCCCACCACCCCCCACTTCCAGGCAGAACCTGTTCCTCCCTCTTCTCCAATTTTGTTGAAGAGAAAACATAAGAGATAATAAGAAAGACATGGCGTTTTTGCTAGTTTGGGATAAAGACATCTATACCAAGAGATTCCTAGCGTTGCTTCCATGCACACGTGTATTACAACTCATGTTGGTTCAATTCTACCCAACATCTTTGCTATTTCCTGGTCCCCTTCCCATAGTGGCCTCTGCCAATTTAAGATTACTTTATTTGCTCCTCAACAGAGAGCACATTAACCACATTCAAGTTTTAGGTTTCCTTCCCTTTCCCTATTTCTCCCGTGCATGTTCTCCCCTTAGTGCGTGACCCATGTCCAATAATATTACTGCATTTGTTTTGGGTCTGTAATCCGCACATGAGGGAGAACATATGATTTTTGGCCTTTTGAGCCTGGCTAATTTTGCTTAAGATGATGTTCTCCATTTCCATCCATTTACTCATGAATGACAAAATTTCATTCTTCTTTGTGTCTGAGTAAAATTCCATTGTGTATGGATACCATATTTTCTTGATCCATTCGCCAGTAGTGGGGCATCTTGGCTGTTCCCATAACTTAGCTATTGTGAATAGTGCCGCAATAAACATGGGTGTGCAGGTGCTTTGTAGTAACTTGAGTCACATTCCTTTGGGTATATCCCTGGGAATGGTATTGCTGGGTCACATGGCAGATCTATGTTTAGTTTTTTAAGAAGCCTCCATACTGTTTTCCAAAGTGGTTGTTCTAGCTTACATTCCCACCAGCAGTGTATGAGGGTTCCTTTTTCCCTGCATTCTCTCCAGCATTTGTTGTTGGTGGCGTTCTTGATGATAGCCATTCTAATGGGGTAAGGTGGAATCTTAGTGTGATTTTGATTTGCGTTTCCTTTTTGGCCAGGGATCATGAGCATTTTTCATGAGTTTTTTTGCCATTTGGATTTCTTTCTTTGAAAAAGTTCTGTTTAGCTCACTTCTTTATTGGTTCATTGGTTTTGGAGGAGTTTAGTTTTTGAGCTCTCTGTATATTCTGGTTATCAGTCCTTTGTCTGACGTGTAGATAGCAAATATTTTCTCCCACTCTGTGGGTGGTCTCTTCAATTTAGAGACCATTTCCTTTGTTGTGCAGAAGCTTTTTAATTTCATGTAGTCCCATTTGTCCATCCTTTCTCTTAGTGGTTGTGCTTCTGGGGTTCTATTGAGGAAATCCTTGCCTATACCTATTGCTTCCAGAGTGTTTCCTGCTCTTTTGTATACTAACTGCAAGGTTTCAGGTCTGATATTAAGGTCCTTAATCCACTATGAGTTGATACTAGTGCAGTTTGATAGGCATGAACCTAGTTTCAGTTTTCTGCAGGCAGGTAGCCACTTTCCCCAGCACCATTTGTTGAAGAGGCTGTCTTTTCTCATCATATATTTTTGGTGCCTTTGTCAAAAATAAGGTGGGCATAGCTGTGTGGATTCATATCCAGGTCCTCTATTCTGTTCCACTGGTCTTCATATCTGTTTTTGTGTCAGCACCATCCCGCTTTTATTGCTATGGCTCTGTCTTATAGTTTGAAGTTGGGTATTGTGATACCTCCCGCATTGCTCTTTTTGCTCAGTATTGCCTTGGCTATTCACAGTCTTTTGTGTTTCCAAATGAACTTTAGGGTAGATTTTTCAATCTCTGTGATGAATGTCATTGGAATTTTGATGGGAATTGCATTGAACATGTAGATTGCTTTTGGTAGTATAGCCATTTTTACTATGTTGATGCTACCAATCCATGAACATGGGAGATTTTTCTATCTTCTGTAGTCTTCTTCAAACTCTTTTTTCAGTGGTTTGTAGTTCTCCTTGAAGAGGTCACTTATGTCCTTGGTTAAGTTTACTCCTAGGTATTTAATTTTTTTGAGGCTATTGTAAATGGAATTGTTTTCCTGTGCTCTTTCTCAATTTGTTCATTGTTGATGTATAGAAAAGCTACTGATTTTTGTAAGATGATTTTGTATCCTGCTACATTGCTAAAGCTGTTTATGGTGTCTAGAAGTTTATGGGTAGAGTTTTTTGGGGTCTTTGAGGTATAGGATTATGTCATATACAAATAGGGATATTTTGACTGCTTCTTTACCTATTTGTGTTCCTTTTATTTCTTCTTCTTGGCTTATTGCTCTGGCTAGGAACTCCAGGACTATGTTGAATAAGAGTGGGGAGAGTGGACAACCTTGTCTTGTTTCTGAGTTTGGGGGAATGATTTCAGTTTTTCCCCATTAAGAATGATGTTGGCTGTAGGTTTGTCATATTTAGCATTTATAATGTTGAGGTACTTTCTTTCTATTCCTAGTTTTCCTAGAGCTTTTATCATGAGGTGGTGTTGAATCTTATCAAAGGCTTTTTCTGCATCTATTGAGATGATCAAGTTGTTTTTGTCTTTGCTTCAATTAATGTGCTGTGTTACATTTATTGATTTGTGTATGTTGAACCACCCCTGCATCCCTGGGATGAAGGTGACTTAGTCATGGTGAATGACCTTTCTGATATGTTGTTGGATTTAGTTTACCATTATTTTATTGAGTTTTTTTGCATCAATGTTCATTAAGGAGATTGGCTTGTAGTTCTCCTTTTTGGATGTGTCCTTGTCCATTTTGGGGAAGAGTGTAACACACGCTTCATAGAATGAATTGGGCAGTGTTCCTTCCCTTTCTACTTCATGGAAAAGTTTAAGGAGTATTGGTATTAATTCTTCTTTGAAGGTCTCATAGAATTCAGCTGAGAATCCATCAGGTTCTGGACTTTTTTGGGAGACTATTGCTGCTTCAATTTCATAACATGTTATAGATCTGTTGAGGTGGTTAATATCTTCTTGGTTCAGTTTTGGATGGTCATAAGTATCTATAAATTTGTCCATATCTTCAAGATTTTCCAATTTATTGGAATATAGGTTCTCAAAGTGGTCTCTGATGATTCCCTGGATTTCTGTGGAGTTTGTTGTGATCTCCCCTTTTTTGTTTCTGATTTTGCTAGTTTGGGTCTTTTCCCTCTTCATTTTAGTCAGATTTTCCAAGGACTTGTCAATCTTGTTTATTTTTTCAAGGAACCAGCTTTTTGTTTCTTTGATTCCTTGTAGGGTTTTTTTTAATCTCTATTTTTAAAATTTTGGCCCTTATTTTTATTATTTCTCTCCATCTGCTTGTTTTGGGTTTTGTTTGCTCTTGCTTTTCTGGGAGTTTGAAATGTAGCATTATGTCATTTATTTGAGTTCTAGCTATCCTATTAATACATGCACTCGTGGCTATAAACTTTCCTCTTAGGATTGCCTTTTCTATGTCCCATAGGTTCTGGTAGGTTGAATTTTCATTAGCTTCCAGGAACCTTTATATTTCCTCTCTTATTTCTGCTGTAACCCACTGATCATTGAGCAATGTATTATTCAGTCTCCAATTATTGAAGTGTTTTCTGCTGTTGTTTTTGTTGTTGAGTTCGAGTTTTAATGCATTGTGATTAGATAAAATGCAGGGAGTCATTTCAATTTTCTTATATTTGCTGAGGCTTGCTTTGTGTCCTAAGATATGGTCCAATTTGGAGAAAGTTCCATGGGCTGCTGAGAAGAATGTATATTGCATTGTTGTTGAATGAAATATCCTGTAGACATCAATTAGGTCCACTTGATTTATGGCATCACTTAATTCTAGGATTTCTTTGTTGATTTTTTTGTTTGGATGATCTATATATTGGTGATATAGGAATATTAAAGTCTCCCACTACCACTGTGTTGGAGTCTTTATGTGCTTTTAAGTCCTTCAGTGTATGTTTGATGAAATTGTGTGCACTGATATTGGGTGCATATAGGTTGATAATTGTTATTTCCTTTTGATATATTGTACATTTTATTAGTATGAAGTGTCCTTGTTTATCTCATTTGACCAATGTAAGTTTGAAGTCTACCTTGTCTGATATAAGTAGTGCTACTCCTGCTTGTTTTTGGGGAGCACGGGCTTGGTAAATCTTCTTCCAGCCTTTCACCCTAAGCCAATGTTTATTTCTGTCAGTAAGATGGGTCTCTTGTAAACAACAGATTGTCAGATCTTCCTTTTTAATTCAGTTTGCCAAATGGTGTCTTTTGATGGGGGAGTTCAGTTCATTAACATTCAGTGTTAATATAGGAGTGGTGACTCCTGACATTTAGTTGTTTTTGTTGTTTAAGGGTTTGATTGTGTGCAGTCAAATCAATGCCACTCTCTGATTGCTTGTCTTTTCTTCTCCTGTGGTTTGACGCTTCCCATCCTCTCATGGTTTTGTTTGCTTTTATCTTCTATGTGCAGAACTCCTTGTAGAATCTTCTGTAATGGTGGCTTGGTGGTCATATACTGCTTTAGTTTCTGTTTATTGTGTAAGATTTTTATTGTTACATCAATTTTGAATGATAGTTTTGCTGGGTAGAGTATCCTAGGATTGAAGGTATTTTCATCCAGTGCCTGACATACCTCACTCCATGCCCTTCTTGCTTTTAAGGTTTCAATTGAGAAATCTTCTGTTATTTTGATGGGTTTACCTTTATATTTTATTTGCTTTTTCTCTCTTACAGCCTTCAATATTCTTTCTCTGTTCTCTGTTTGTTGTTTTGATGATCATATGCTGTGGGGAGGTTCTGTTTTGGTCAAGTCTGTTTGGTGTCCTAGAGGCTTCCTGTACCTGAATGGGCAAAACTTTCTCAAGGTTTGGAAATTTTTATGTTATTATTTTATTGAATATCTTACATATCCCTTTGGTTTGCACCTCTTCTCCTTCTTCAATGCCCATGATTCTCAGGTTTGGTGTTTTGATGGAGTCACTGAGTTCTTGCATATTCCTTTTACAGTTCTTGAGTTGTTTGACTAAGAGTTCTTCTGTTTTTTCTTTAATTTTTATTTTATCTTTGAGCTCTGAGATTCTGTCTTCTACTTGTTCTAGTCTGCTGGAGTGGTCTTCCATTGTGCTTTTTGTTTGGCTATAGGGACATTTTATTTCCAGGATTTCTGTTTGATTCTTTCTTCTGAGGTTTTCCAAATCTCTGTTCAACTCCTCTTTTATAATTTTTGTTGTCCTCTTGAATTCATGTATCTCTCTTTTTATAGTGTCCTTTGTTTCCCTTTGGTGTTTGGTGAGATCCTCTTAGAGTTCCTCTATTTGTTTCTGTGTCATCTTATGTTCATTGTTTTTGGTGTCTCGAAATTTCTTGAGTGTATCTTGTGCATTCTGGTTGACCATGTCTAATATCTTTTCCATGAATTTCTCAGAGAGTTCTTCCCAGATTTCTTTTTTGAGGGTTTTTGTTGTTGTTTTTGTTGTGGGCATTGGTGAGCTCCTTAGTTACATTTATCATTGTTTTGTTGAGGTCAGGAACTGTGTATCCATTTTCTTCATTTCCCAATGAATCCTGTATCTTCTGCAGTTTAATGCAGGCAGCTTTGGAGCCAGCTGTCAGGGAGAAATGGAGTCATTTGGTGCAGCATAGAGAGGCTTTCCAGGAGCTAGTGTTCCAGGATGTCACATGGTTTGATTCTGATTGATGCTCTGTCTTCTGCTTGTTGGGAGAAGAATGAAAAGATAATTAAAAAAAAAAGAAAAGAGAAGTGGCCAGGGGCTTTTTTCCCAGGGCCAGAGCCAGACACAATTTGCTGGCTGTGCCAGGCAGGATTTTCACGGCTGTTAGGTGCAATTAAAGGCTGATTTAAGGGTCAGTTTTTGAATTTTATCTGCACCTAATGTAATGGTGGTTATTATTTTGGCTAGGAGCAATCAGAATTACCCAAGTGTGGCTCCAGCATCTCAAGGAGGTTTCTGAAGTCACGGAGCTTAAGAGATCTGATTCCCTACCTTGGCTGCCATTTTTTTCCCCCTCATTTGCTCACAGCTGTAGTCGTTTCAGTCTGTCAGGGTAAGGTGGGTGTGGAGGAGCACCTCACATCATGGTGGACAGGAAGCAGAACAGGAAAGGAGTAGGACAAGATTTAGCCCCCAAGAACATACCTTTATTGACCCACGTCCCCAAACCATGCCCCACTTCCCATACCTCCCAATTCAATATTTTGAATTAACCAATAAATTAATCCATTCATGAACGTAGTGCTCTAAGGATCTAATCATCTCTGGAAACCTCCTCACAGATACACCTGGAGGTGTGCTTTACTAATCTCCCAGGCATCTCTCAATCAAATAGACAATCAAGGTTAACCATCACATATATGTGAAGGCTAAAAGTGGTACTGTCTTGGTCCACTTTGTGCTTCTATAACAGAATACTACAGACTGAGTAATTTATAAGGAACAGAAATTTATTGTTCATAGTTCTAGAAGCTGGGAAGTCCAACATCAAGGTCCAGCATCTGATGAGGATCTTCATGCCATGGTTAAAGACAGAAGGGCAAGAGAGTACAAACAATAGAGCAAGAGATCCAACTTGTAACCTTGAACCATTTTGTAATCAGCTTAATCCATTAGTGAGGGTGGAGCCCTCTTAACCTAAATACCTATCTTCAGGCCCCAACTCCCACACGCTTTTAGAGGACACACTCAAACCATAGGGTGTACAGAGAGGTTGAAGGCTACATGCAGGACAGAGAGTGGATATGCTTGGTTGTGGCAGTGTATGCATGAAATGAGAAGTAGACTAGGCTGCAGAGGTGTGTGTATGTGGAGAACAAGCATTTGGTCTTTATTTTGTAGGTAGTAGGGGCCTAGTTTGAGCTATGCTTGTAGAAAATCACTCTTGTAAGATTGGTAAGGGTAAACAGAGACGAGAGCCGGGCAGGTTGGGGAGAAGGACATTGCCACTGCCTTAGGGCTGTAACAGAAGGCATGGAGAAAGGGCTGGTGAAAAAGGGAACATGCACGTGAAGTCCAACAGTCGTGGGGCCTGAGTGAGTTGAGGTGAGATGGGTAAGGGAGGAGGTTATGGAGGAGACAAGAATAAGACAGCTTTTAAGTCTTGAATAACAGGAATTGGTTTTTAGATAGAGGTCAAAGATGAGTACAAAGCTGGATACAGTTGGCTCATACTTGTAATCCTAGCTACTCTGGAGGATCGTGGTGACCCCGGGCAACTAGTTCATGAGACCCTATCTTGAAAAAATCATCACAAAAAAATGGCTGGTGGAGTGGGTCAAGGTGTAGGTTCTAAGTTCAAGCCCCAGTGCTGAGAAAAAAAAATGAGTATGATTTGTGACATTATGTTACTTGAAAATAAATAATTTAAAAGTAAATTGGGGATAGAAATGAAAAGCTACCAGACATTTCTTGTCAATATGACTATTGTCATTCAGATTACTTTCCAAGCCCCAAAGGAGATCCACTGTACTGAAGATGTTTTAATCAGGAGAATGAGAAGGGAGCAGGTAGTTTCTGAGAATGAAGGTGTGATGGGAGAGGGAAGGCAGGTGTGAACAGGGACTTGAGAGTCAGAACCTGGAAGAAGAGAACACAACATAGAACAAAGGCACACAAAGAAGTGGAATGTGCCATATTTTTAAACTATCAACCATTTCTGCTTTGAGTATATTACCAAGAGAAATAAGTAATGCTGCCAAGCAATGGATTGTATACTATTTTGTATAAAAAGAAATAATACACATTCCCAAGCATAGAAAAAAATTGTCACTACATATAAGTAATGTTAGCAGTAATGGTAATATGGCTGATGATTTGTTTTTTACCCTCTGTTTCCTGAGTTTCTCTGTGTTAAACGTATATTAGTTTATAATATAAATATTAAATGCTATGAAAAGGGAGACAAAAGAACCATCCATACCATAAAGTACTTGAAACCTTTACACACACACATGTGGACACGCACACACACACACACACACACACACACCCCGATGTGCACACACACACCATGCACAATTTGCACTATTATTTTGTGACATTTAGAACACATAGTATAATGAAAACAGATGTGCACATAATCCTTTGGCAACCAACACATTCAAAGATTGGGGCTGCCTGCAGCTGATTAGCTCACTGGTGTGTCAGAAAGAGGGTTTTAAGTTCGAAATGCTTGCTAACAGAAATCATTACAATACACAGGCTTGGTTGGAGGGAAATAGCCTAAAATTTGGATACATTTAAAAGAAAATGTTTCAATGTGTTTATATTCAAACTCAGCCTCAAAGGGGTAACCTTTCAACTTAAGAGTCATTTTGGACAACTGTTCTTGAAATTGTCTTGTATATAAGACACAATTAGTCCTGACTATTGAAAATATGTTTCTTTATTCTTGTAACCAGAAAATGCAGCAAAAGAGAGCCCTATAGGTGATTTGGCCAAAAACTAATCTTCAGACCATTTTCATGTAGGAACTTAACTGTTTTTGTTTTTCTGCCTTTCTCTGATTCCTGAGAAAGGTAGATCACACATATTTCCTTAAAGAATGGTTTGAAGATTAAGCCCTCCTTTCTTCTAGAAAAGATGCATTGACTGTTTGATTGTTGGAAATTCAAGGGGGTTGGAAAAAGCTTGCAGGTAAAAGCTTGTAAATGTAGCAGGTATATAGCGTCTTCTGAATCAGGAAGATGTTTCTTCTGGCTCTGGAGAGAAAGAGGTCACTGTGTCCATGACAGTGTGGAAGTGGGCCCTTCTCCCTAGCAGTGGTCCAGGGAAGTGACAAGTCTCCAAAAACAATGGCTAGGGAGATAGGAACAGAAGTATAGGTGTTCCCAAGTACGGCCTTGAAGAGATGGAACACAATGGGCCAGTGTTCTTAGGTGTAACCAGAATGGCTATGTCAGAAAAACCATCCCTGCCTTTTTCCCCTACCTCTTAGCTTTGGCCCCTAGAAATAGCCCTGAGCTGGAAAAGAAGTCCCCACAATGACTGAAGTTATATTCCAATATATCTTGGCAAGCTGGGGACTTGGAGTTGAAATTGGGAGATATCACAGGTAATTTGTTATTTCTTGCATACCTGAGTTTAAGGGCTGGCAATAAAAAACCAGTACAGTATTGAACTAAAGACTGACCCAGTCATTTCCCTTTTGCAAAGTGGATACATTGATCATAATATGAAAAATCCCCTCTTCCTGGCTGAGGTGCTTGGGGTTGGGACGAGGGGGCTGCTGAAGCACACAACTGTGATCCTTCCTGGGAACTGCCCTCTGCCTTGTCCCCTCCAGAAGTAGCACAAGTATAACTAATCCATGCAGAGACACAAAGACCTGGCCTTGGCCTCAATTGGTGAGAACTCTGAAGGACCATCTCAACTCCAGAGCTCTCAGTGGGGCCAGAAGAGGCCTCTGTCACAAATGCCTTGCCATTCAACTTCCCCTGCTCCACCCTGCTTGCCTTACTTCCTTACAAATGCTTCCAAGTTCATTCCCCAATAAATTTCTTCTGTAAAAATCCCTGTCTCTAAGTCTGTGAGTTTGTTTTCAGGAAACTAGATAAAGGGCGATAAACTGCCCTATACCTTTTGCATTGAATAATCAGTAATTTCAATTCTGCCCAAATATAGATGTCATGTACATCAGATACCTAGTTTTTTGGTAATTATTTAAAAGAAATGGATTTTGATATGACTTTTTCTTCAATGAGAGAATATCTTAAGAGTCAAGAATTGAGAGGTAAGTACAAACTGTGAGGCCATTCCAGAACTTCCTTCTCTGATGGACACACACCAGAAGTGCATTCCAGAAGCTCATTTACCACATGGTAGTTCCCATCCACAAAGCAACTGCCAAACACCAGGAAAATGTAACAAACAAATGAACTAATAAAATGATGATTTATTGTATTTTTATATCTTCCTATAGAACGAAAGGGATCATGTTTTCATCAGATGCTCTTTGAGGTTGTTGTGGAACTCTTCCATTACTCTGGGCTGATGAAAATTCCTTCTTCCTTCTTTCCTTTCTTCCTTCATCCCTTCCTTCCTTTGACAAATTCTCTCTATGTGGAACAGCGTAGCTTCAAATTCATGATCCTCCTGCCTTAGCCTTCTAAGTGCTGGGATTCAGGCATGCACTACTACGTTCAGTTAAGTCTGTCCTTTCTACTACTGAGCCCACCAGGGTAAGATTAGAAAACTGGAAGAGGAGAGAAAGTAGTAAGCAACTGCTTATTTGTGATTTTATATAGCTAAATGCTAATTCTGTTCTTTATTCTCATAAATGCCTTCTTCTTGGAAGGTTATGACCACAGAATCGAGGGTGTTGGAGGACGGGGTGTATATTTTCTCCATAGCACTGTTATTGTATCATCTTTACATCATTGCTACCCATATTCACCAACAGAAATGACCCAGGTAACCAAATTAGGAAAAAATTGGCCATTGTCAGAACCTTCTTATAGTTAATATTTTAAAAAGAATATAGATAATCTATAAAAACTTAAATTTTTATATATATTAACACTAAATAATATTGATGAAAATATTAATAATTAAGTTTCAAAGTTATATATTAAATCTCTAACATACTAAATGTAAAGATTAGATCTAGAATTAATAGAGACTAATTATGAGAGAGAGAGAGTTTGGACTTTTTTTTAACTTAAAGACAATTGTAAGTATCTTTTTCTTTTTCCCTGCAAAAAAATAAGACTTCAGTGCTATGTATTTTGTTTGTCAGCATTTGTACTAAGGTAGGTATTATAGTTAAGATGGTGTGTTGTCCTTTTTAGAACAATATGCTATTTTAAGAAAGAAGAGTTAAGATTTTAGATTTGGGTAACCACACCCTATTCTGATTTGGACTACACCAAGATATCTGATTTTAAATAATTTGTTTGGTAAAACAAATAAATCAGGCAATTGCTGTTTATATATCAGTATCATCATCTGGATATAATTTCCTGGCTATGCCTAAAGTATCTCTGTGGTTCCAAAGACTGTCAGAATGACACAGGACAGACTGGGTACCCAAGGACACTGTTCAGCTTCCCAGGGTTATCAAACAAAGACATAAAGTTAATTTGTGTGGGTGTTGTTTGTTTTTAAGAAAATTTTTAACATAGAGAAACAAAGTTTGTGGAAATCCAGAAAAATGAAAACCCCAGACCAATGGGCTGTATATATTTGGTTTCTTAAAGTAACTCATAGTATTTGGCATAGAGACAAGAAAACGATTGCAAGGGCTTTGTGATTATAGAAATAGGGGACAATGAAGATGTCCATTTATTCACTTTGGGGACTATTATAGATTAAGTTGCATCCTCCCCCTCATATGTTATAAGCAACTAATACATTGGTTATAAGTTACAGGAGTTTGTCAACTCACTACGATAACCTTGATGAGTCAGTAAAAGGTAACTTCACCCTCCACCATACATTTCACCATACCTTTCACCTGCTGCCGCCACTTTTTAGGCATTCAGCTGTCATTTTCCTCACCAGTTTTCTGCATGTTATTCTTTCTCCCTTTCTCCCTTCTCCCTCTTTCCTCTCCTCCACTTTCTTTCTTTTTCCCTTTTTCTATGTCTTTAGGAGTTTTTGGATGGCATTTATGGGGGGTAAATTTACATCCTGCCTTAAGCCAGAATTTTCACTCAGTCATTAATTTAATGACAATATACTGAGTCCTTCCTGTGTGTAAGTACTATGCTAGGTTCCTGTTAGAAACAAAAAGGTGTGTGCCCCCTAGATATTTGTTATGTTCCTATTCAACCTTCAAATAGAGGAATAAATGGCTGTTAGTTAGATGATCAATGATCTCATCCCTTCATGGGACAGGTTATGGTGAGCACCGCACAGAGCCATCAGAGGAACATCCTGCTGTTAGGTTTGTACATAAGAGTACAAATTGACAGTTTTCGGAATAAAAGCTTTGTTGTGTAAAGTATAGACATTTTGATTGAAATCTCCCAGTGTTTGTTGTTGTATTTTTTGGCGGGGAGGTGATCTGGGGATCTGACCCGAGGCCTTGTACATGCTAGGCAAGTGTTCTACCACTGAGCCATTCCCCACCCGTTCCCAGTTTTTTGAAGATTCTCTTTCCCTGTAACCTTCTCCTTCACTTAGGACGCAAGACTGGAAGGCGTGGTCTGACACCCATTTAGTAGGATATCAGTACAATTTCTCTCGCAGTCAGTCTGTAAATATTTGTTTTTGCTGGGTTGGGACATCACATTTTCATGGGAGAAGTGCAAGTTCAATGGCTTGGGATAGCCACCAGCCAAAAGAGTAAGAGAGAGTTGGTGCAGTTTCCTTTCCAGGTTTCACTTCTTACTAATATTTCCTTACCTGGCACAGCTGAATCTGTGCCTGGAACCACACAGTGTGAGCTTCCTGTTGGAGTGCCAGCTGTTGACACTCCTTACACTAATAAGACCAGAAAGGTTATTTGAGGATCACTAGCTGATTTACATCCAGTGTTCCAATCACCCTTCACTTTTCCTCTTGCTGTCCTTACTGTTTCCCATTCACCTGTGAAAACCCAGGGTGTTCTAGAATACTAGAACTGAATAATTAAGAGTCCTGGGTTCTGATAGTGATTTGGATATATCTCCTCACTTGCTATTACCTTTATTTTCTTATCTGTGAAGGAAAATCGTAAGTATGGGACAATTATTTTTCCTGCCACCTCAAGTATGTGGGTTTAATATAATATTTTAGAAAAGCACTACTTTCTGGCTTTTATATAGTTAAAATTTTAAGGATGATTTTTTTTAGAGTTATATAATGTTTACTATGTTGGGAGATTCTAAGACCAGTCTGTTTCAGTGATTCAGGAGGAAGTAGCATAGCTATGGAAATGATTTTGGACAGTGAATGCAAAGCAAACACCACCAACAAGGGAAGGCACATGGGCAAAGCCCAGGGGAAACCAGGTGCAAGCAGCCAACCTAGGGCCCTCTGTGCAGGAATCCCATAGGATGGACTTAATTCGTCCAACAATGAGTTGTGACAACATGTGTGAAATGTTGTCAGTCAGGGAAGCCTGTCAGAGACTCAGTGCCCAGAGTTTTTACTGGGGGATGGTCACATAGACAGCTTCTGCCTGTCATGCACCCAAATTCCAGATTCTGGGAGGGAAAGCAGGTGTTCAGCATAAACCATATTGTTTATGCAAACAGTTTAAACACAATGAGCCATTGTTATCAGTTAATGGTGGTGGAAACCCTACTGAAATCTAAATTCCCAGACACCAGCCAAGGACTGCCCTTGTCAGCAGGTCTTTCAAAATGTAACAGTCAGACATGCTACGCTGTATCAACTCTTTTCTGCAGTGTTTCTTACGTTTCCCTTGAAAATAGCCACTTGCATAAGACTCTAGGATCTGTAAAAACTGTTATTAAATAAAGGAATATTTTTCCAACTAAGATAATTTTCTCCACTACTAAAGTGACATTTTCTTTTAAGAAAACTTGGAAAGTAGAAAGAAAAACATCACCAATGGTAGTAGTTTCAAAACATAGTCACCTTTCATATATTTTAAACACAATTATCACAAAGCCTTGTTTTGGTTTTGCTTTTTGCCATGCTGGGGATTGAACCCAGAGCCTTGCGCATGCTAGACAAATGCTCTACCACTGAGCTACATTCCCAGTCCCACAATGCTTATTTATATTATGTTCTGTTCTCATTTTATCTTACAATATAGAAAAATGTCACATTATTTCAAAATGCTTTGCAAACATTTGCAATGGGTATAATTCATCATATCATAATTTATATAATCAATGTTCCCTTTACTTTTACCATTTTAAAATATCATAAGTATTTCTGTGATCAACATCTTAATGCACAAAGGAATGTATTATTCCTTATGACAGATTCTCAGAATGAATGTACCAAGCCAAAGGTTGTGAGCTTTATAAAGTTTTTATTATTCCTTACCAATAGCTCTCTAAGGGTTATAAAATTTGGTCATCCACTTATAAAATATTTCTCTAAAGTGAAATGATGCTTTAATTTGTTTTTCTTCCAGTATATTTCTGTAAACCGCCCCCTTCATTTCCATCCCTCCCATAGCATTGGCCTCACATGTTATCTAATTATCCCAGCACAAGGGCACTGCTTTGTGAAAAGGCACAACATTCATAAATCTCCTTTAAAAAACAAGATTGCCACCCAGGACTCCTCATCATGCATTATCACAGACTCATTTGCTTATTTCCTGTGCAAATGGGGTGCAAGTTCTCCGTGTTTGGACTGGAAAGGTGAGTGCTGAGGACAGGAAGAGGAGCCCGCCATAGCAGAGCTGCTAAATGTTTGGTGCGTGGCACAGGTGCAATGTGCAGCTGGGCTCTGGGTAAGTGCAGAGGGGAAAATGGATTCTAAGATACAAGGTTTGAAAGATCCAACAAAATATTGAGTGCAGTGCCACTCCATTTCAGCATTGACCTAAAGAAGCACCAGGAGGGAGTGCACATAAAAGAAACTGAGTTTAGAAGCAGGTAGCTTAGGTTGGAGTTCTCATGCCATTGCTTACAAAGTGAGAGTTTTCAGGAAGTGACTTAATCTCTGCTCCTCAATTTCCCCATTGGTAAGAGGGCTATAGAACATACCCAACCTTCCTTACAAGGCTGCTGGGAATCAAGTTCAAATTTGATAACTGACGTTCAGAACATCACTGTGCTCAGTGCCTGGCACATGGGGTGTATGGATCAGTGATTACTGAAACAAATGGAAATCTAGCGGAGAGGATTCTTTATGAGATTGCAGAGTGGAAAAAAGATCAGAGAGCTGTTCACCCCATCCTGAGCTCAGTCTTAAGTGTCAGACAACCATAAGGTCCTGGTTTTTAAACGGCAGTAAATGCTGTTCTGTTTTCTGTTGCTATGAATCAATCCTCAACCCCAAACTTAACTCACTGGTAAAAAGCTAGCTTCAGTATAGAGAGAATACTTTCAAATAGGAGAAAGTCCTACTGTGCTCTCATATCTGCTCTTTTTTTTTAAATCAAAAGTTCATATATTCAAATGAACTACTAAGACAAAAGTATCTTGCTAAATTAATAATTAGATTTAGCCAGATAGCAGGTCCCTTGGTAGGGTGTGTGTGTGTGTGTGTGTGTGTGTGTGTGTGTGTGTGCATGCAGGGGAGGCAGTGTTTAAGGTATCCTGCAATTATAAAAGCTACACATACACAATTTAGAAAATACAAAAAAGCATAAAGAACCAAAATCTCACGTCTCAAAGCCAAACACCTTCCAGTACTTTTTAAATGAAGTGTGGGAATCGAAACCAGGACATTGTACATGCTAGGCAAGCACTCACTCTATCACTCGACCAGTGCCCCCATCCCTTTTGTTCTTATTTTGTTTTGGGGACAGGATTGTACTGCTACTTTTGCCCCCACCTGGCTTGAACTCCCCATCTTCCTGCCTCTGCCTCTTGCAGAGCTGGGATTACAGGCATGCACCAACGTGGCCAGCTCCTTCCAGTATTTTTGCTGATCAGTTTTTAATGACCATTTGTTCTTTAAGTAACATAGTGCAATAGAAATTTTACTTTGGAGATACACAGAGCTTATTAAACTATTGTCTCTACCACTAGCTAGTTATGCCATTGTAGAAAAGTTGCTTACTTTCTCTGGTACTTTCTTCATCCATACAATGGGGATAATGATACTAATTTTCTAAAGTCACAATTCACCCAAAATAACATGCATAAAGAAATAATTGCACAGGGATCAGTTTGCAGAAATGACACAAAAACTAGTACACGCAGAACCACAGACTATACCCAGAGCACATACAAGTGTTCAAATTATTTATAAGCAACATAGCAAATAATTTTTGTATGTAAATAGATAATGGTGCTTATGTATATTAGCTAACAAATACACATGCAGACACTTTCTGAGTAATGATAATTCTATTGCAAATATTCACTGAAGCTGTAAGATCTGTCACAGTCACCTCCATGCTGAACTGTTGGAGGTCAGAGAGGCTCAGCTGTCTTCACAGAAGGATGAAGAGATGTGTCTATGGAAGACATCGCCTTTCAGTGCACAGGGCAAATTACAAACATAAATTTTATTTAAGATTTATTTCCCATCTCCTTTCAAAAGCATTAGAGAGTACAGAAGTGTCACTACAGTTTAAAGTAAGTCACACATGGAGGGTTTGAGTCACACAGAACCATTTCTCTTACTGTTCAATATCAATTGAGCACCTACTATGTGCTAGAGCACTCCACAGAGAATAGAGGTATAAAGATATTTGAGATTGCTCTCATTCTGAGAAACTTCCAGGTTAGGAAATGATTTCTCAATGTGTGAGTGGAAAACCCCTTCTTCCCCCATATAAAATAACCCTGGGTGTTACTGAAAAATGAGGATAAATGAAGCTTGCTAATTTCTTGCCTGGGGGTCCCTCCTAACGTATAATGTCTGGGAATTCCCAGCATTTGCCACTTCTATTTGATGGTGAAGGGCACTGGGGTTTGAGGACTTCCAGCGGGGAAACAGACTTAGTAACAAAGCCGATTCTGAAGCAATGGACCAGTGGAGTGGTCGACTGAGCAGAAGGAAGATTGGAGGTTAGGAGTGGGAACTCTGAAAGCCAACAGGTCTGAACTCAATTGCTGTATAGCTGGGGCTTGGATGGAGACTTGCATAGTCTCTCAGTCTTGGTTTTTATCATTTGTGCAATGGGTTTAGTGTTACCTCCCTCAGAGTGTTGCATTAAGTGAGATGACATTCTATAAGAAAATGCCTAAGGTACTGCCTCATTCATTTGTCGAAGGTTTTTGAAATGCAATGGCCTTTGTCATTATCTGCCCCAAAGGTAAATGCAGTCACATCCCAATTATGTCCTACTTTGGTACCAGTCCAATCCCAGAAGCAAAACACAAACATTTCACATGGACCAAGGCCATCCAAAGCTTCAACAAAATCTTGTCCTTGGAGCCTGGCTGAGTTAACTAAGAGCCTTTTTCTCAGCTCATCTCCCTCCTTTCCTTCTTCTCCCTTTTCTCTCTCAGCTCCTCTGTAGTGAAAAACACACAGCACCCCAGGAGACCACAGTGGCAGAAACCTGTTACCAGTTTTGTCAGTTCCCCAAATGGCAGATGGCTGCAGCCTCTCACTGCATCCAAGATGTCTTCATCTCCTCCTAGGACCCCAGCAAAATGCTTTTGGCAACAGCAGGAGGGAGGGATAAAAATTCAGTATAAGGTGCTGTATTCGGAGGGGCTTTTATGGCTTTCGATGTGTAATGATGGCATAATGGCAGTCAAGAGGCAGGTAATTAGGAGCAAGCCGCTCTGATCACCCTCCTACACAGCCCCACATAGCTCTTCAACACTCCCGAAGCCTTGTTTGCTTTCTCCGAGGCAGAAATCCCACAAGGTCTGCACGCTGCCAGCTGTCGAGCTAACGAACTGCCAATGTGTTCCTGGATGGAAGCGCACAGCCTGGCCAGGCTCCCTGAGCAGCACTGCTGTCTTGGCCCACTGTGATTGCCTTTATCTAGCTGGTGCAGGAGCCCTCCTAATCACGAGGCTGCTTGCCTCCAAGGGTCAAACCCAGGACCGTCACTACCTAAACAAACGACAAGGATGTCACCTTTGGGGGAGACTGATAAGCAGTTGGCAGGCAGGCCACGGGCAAGAGAAGGCAGAGAAGGTGCCAGCAGCAAGCAATCTGCAAAGGCCGTAAATATGTTACACTCTCAGCAGGGAGACGGGCAATATAGCCACCAAGAGGCCTTTGTTTAATGAGCTGTCAGAAAGCAGGCATGAAATTATGTTTGAAAACATGTGCAAGCTGCAGAGATGGAGTGAGGGCCTATAAATGGGCCTCTTCCTTCACGGTGGATGTTTGGAGCATTTTATCGGTGTGAGAGCTGTCATCGGATGAAAGCTATCATTAGCAAACTAATGGTGTTTGAAAGCTACAAATTTTTCTCTCTCTTCTCCATTTTTGACTTAAATGGATTATAGAAAAAAAATCTTAATGGTTTTCCTTCTTTCTGTGGGATTTTGGTAAACATGTAAATTGGAAGAGAACCAAAAACAAATCGCAAAAAAAAAAAAAAAAGATTCTCTGGAAGAATGAACAAAATGGTTATACTTCGAGTCTCTGCTCAGCACAGTCAGCTTACATTCTTTCCAATTCTGTGGAGACTCTATTCAGAGAACTCTAACGCAACTCCAGCCAACATTTTATTTCAATCAGGCCCATAAAAGAAAGCATAAATATAAAATGAATTGCTCTCCTATAATCTGAGTATTAAAATTAGTGGGTAGGTATAATATCACTTTTACCACATCAGCTATCAAACAGTAGAGACTAATTTTCCAAAGACATGAAATTATTCTTATGGGCCACATGGCTACAGAGTTTATTTCTATTAAGGGTGAAACTTAAAGACTTTAAAAGAACTTCTAGGACTGAAAGCCACCATGGATTCAAGGCATATTTGGGCTCCACTTCTCTGACTCTGAAATGATGCATGAGGATTTGGTTGCCATGACACGGGTCTTTTTCCTTCAGTGCACACCAAATCTGCATTTCCTTTCTCCAATCAAACTAGGCAGCCAGAAATGACCTGCACAAAACCCATTCCCCATTAAGAGGCCTGAGACTAACCAGCCAAAGCTGCTTCAAGAGAGGTGACCAAATTAGCAGGGAATGGTCTCTTGGGACCCATCATATCCACAAATTAAGCATTGGCAAGCTGCTCTCTTCCCATTTTGAGAAAACTAGGAGGAATGGTCTGAACAGGAAATGGCAAAGTTAGATTGAAAAGGCAAAGGGGTGAAAGTTAGAGAAACAGAAACCAAAGAAGAAAGAAAAGAAGGAAAAAACTTTACTTCAGACCAGGAAAGACATTCACAGGACAATTGGTTTTCCTGTTCTTTATGCAGATTCCCCATTTGCAGATTAGAAATACGAGAGCAAAGTGCAGGAAATCACCCAGCCATCCCATATAATAAAAACCAGAAATGGACCAGGCTCTGGCACCTCAGGATCACATTCCCTCCCACTCCAAGCAATCTTCGAAAACATTCTTCAACCCCTCTCAGTTGGGCATTCACAAAGACTCCAGAAGCTCAGTCTGTGTTTAATGAGAAGGGAGAGCTCTAGTCCACAGAGGAAACCAAAGAATCAAGACAAAAGAAAATTGGACAGAGGACAACCATGCCAGAAGCAGAGCTGATGAGACCACCTAGTCCTCAGTTTTCCAAGTAGAAAGAGGGGACCAATAGTTTTTTATCCATGTTCTTGGATCATGAAGATTTTCTGAGGCTGTTTTGTGGAAACTGCAATTCTTTATATCACTTATAAGGTAGAAAAAATTTAAATTTATTCCAGTTCAATAAATATAGATGGAGCCTTTATTTGGTGCTGATAGTTGCTAATTACTGAGCAGAATGTTACAAAGAATGTATCTGGGTCCTTGCTGCCCTGCCCCCTTCTTCCCAGATCCCCCAGTGTTTCTTCCACCAACTCCCCACTTCCCCACTGGCTCCTCCAGCTTCCTCCAGGAGTTCAGGTTTGCCAAAAAGAGTAAGACTTTGTTCTCAGCATTCCCAAGGACTTATATTAATTGAATGCCTACTCTGTGCAATAATCTCACTAATGCCAAGAATTCAACTCAATAATTTCTGCTTATCTATTTGATTTGTTTATTTTTTGAGTTTGTCCACATCCACAAGGTTCAAAACTCTCCTTCCCATGTCCAATCACCTAGTCTCCCTCCCCAGACAGCCAGTGCTATTGGTTTCTTAAGTCTCTTTTCAAATGTTTGTAATAGTAATTGTGCTTTCTTCTTTTCAGGATTTGTATTTTCAGCTTCTTTCTCTCACATAACTGTGTAGGCCAGTATCTCCAGAAGATCTTGCATAGTAGTAGTAGAAGTGAAATTGAAATATTTTTATTGAATTTATTAGGAATGAAACTTGAATGGATGTTAAATTTTGTCAAATGCCTTTCAATAACTATGAGATTGGATCATAAGATTTTCCTCCTAGAATCTATTAAAATGGTAAATCCAATAATAAATATCCTAAAATCAAACCCCCTTGTATCCCTGGATCAAATCACATATGGTCACTGGGGCGGAGACTTTGTAGGTAGTGTTTTCACTGTTGTTATTATCAGGATATTTTTCAGTTTGTTTTTTTTTCTCTCTTACTCAAAAGTTATTAAATAGTGAGCTTTAATATCTGAGGAATAGGAATTTTCTGTTTTTATGATTAAATTCTAGTTTTATTGCATTGTGACTAGGGACTATTTTTTTTTTGCACTATTTCTAATTTGGGAATTGATTGATATTTTCTTCTCTCATAGACAACTACTTCACTAATTAGTGGCTCCTTAAATCTCTAACACCTCTCCTGTGTCTTCATGCTTAGCTGATAACCTTGTTTCCCACTTCACAGGAAAATAAGATGGAAGCATTCAGAAGATAACTCCCAAACGCCCACAGCAACATCTTCCTGCCTACCAACATCTGGGCCTCATACACTACCCCTCCAACACCACTCAATTCCATTATGGAATTAACTTTGTTCCTATCTAAGACCAACTTTTCTGTGTGCATTAGATCTTATCCCACTTGTTTACTTCACTCAAAGACTTTGCTTCCAGTAATTCTCCCTACTTTTTCCAATATCAATAATTTCCCCTGTCTACTAGGTCATTTTCGCTAGCATACAGCCACACTACTATTGTCTTTCATCTTAACAATGAAAACACAAGCAAAACTGAGTTTTACTTTTCCCACCATTGCTCCTTTTCTCTACCCTACTCTCCCAACATAGAGCAAAACTCCTTGAAAGGCGGTTCAATCTCACTGATTCATTTCCTCTCCTCTTCTCAGCTAAATTTACACCAGTTAGAGTTGTGCAGTGGACTGCACAACTCCACTAAACCTTTGCCTGTCAATATCACCAGCGACATCCACGTCATTGCCAATTCTGGGTTGCCAGCAAACTTGATCTATCAGTAACATCTTCAGCTAATTGTTCCCTTTCTGTGGAATGCTTTCTTCACTTGTTCTCTAAGATATTACACACTTTGTTTTCCTTCAACCCCACTGGCTAAGACTCCTTCTTAGTCTCCTTTAATGGTTCCCTTTTGCACCTTAACCTCATGTAATGAGGTAATGCCCCGGGCTCAGTCCATAATCTCTTAATCTTCTCTTCTCTCTCTATACTCACCGCCCTGCTGACTCTCTTTCAATTTCATGATTTTAGATAGCATCTATTCAAATGATTCTCAAATGCATGTCTTCTACCATAACCAGTGCCTTGAATATTACTTCAAATATCAACTTTGTTTCTGTACTTGGATGCCTCAAAATTATCATTCCCCAAACTGAAATCCTTCTCTTGTTCACTCACAACTTTCTGCATCTCAGTTAAAGGTGTCTATTCTCTGGTTCTGGAGGACCTTTGGCAATTAGAAACCTTTTGTGCCAGATGAGTATGCACCATAGCTACAGCAAGGGATGACTTGTCAGGAAATGGTGAGGAGAGTGTCTACCTATTAATAAATCCTTTAAAGCATGAGCTAACCTTCACATATAGGATCCTTGTTAGTTCCTCTTTTCAAGTTCTAGAATAATATTCTGACCTGCAAAAGACCTCCTCTTTGTACATTTGGGGACTATTCTCTTTCCTAATTAAAGTCAGATGGTTGGCTTATGTTTTTTTTCTCCCTCCTCTTTTCTAAGCTGCCTCTTAACAGCTGTGGTCTATTGCCAATGAGTTATCAGAGGACAGACACGAGATTCCTTTATGATGTTAAATAACATATTACAGTGTTTCTCCCACAAACTACAAAAGCTGAACATCATGAACAATATTAAATCTTGTGCAAGAGTTATCCATTTTGTAAAATACATGTTGATTTCTGAAATGTAACTCTGCAATGTTTTGGCCATTTTCCTAACATATGCTCCATTTCATAAAAAATGTTTTCATAGAATTAGATGATCTCCTTTGGTCTCAAATTTTTAGACAATGAGTAACAACAGCAAAAATTATGTGACCTGAAATGCTGGAATGGAGTGACCATTATTAAAGAATAATTAAGTTAAAATTAAGGCCTACCAATAATTGATTCAGGCAAGGGTCATCAACAGATACTTAAACCACTGAATAATACGTTATAGGACTCAAGTTATAATCATACAGATTATCTATTAATTGCAATGGAGAGAACTGCAAGATAACACCTAAATGATCCAAATTGGCATCATCAATAAAAAGACAAACTGGCACTATATGCTTCCTGATAGGATGAGATATTATGTAATATCCCTTGCTTAGTATTTTTTCAAAAGTATTTAAATTGAGTATAATCATGAGGGAACAAACAAAAATCTACTAATGATATTAAAGATGCATAAGAAAAAGTCCTTTGTCTAAGGGTATCCATTTAAGGTTGAAGTATCATAGTAAATGAAACTCACTTTCAAAGAGTTTAGCAATGAGAGGAGAGAAAAGTTGTTGAATTTCAATGAAGGGTATATAGTTCATTGTACTGTTGCCTCAAAATCTCCCATAGATTTGAAAATTTTCAAAATAAAAATTGAAAATAACCAAAATTGGAGGAAAAGTCACAAATTAATTGTTCTGGCTGGAAGTGAAGGTGTCAGCTGTTATAGTCATTTATCTCTTCACTGTACTGATGGCCATATTTCATTGAGATTAATTAAAAATGACAGAGATGTATCTACATGAAAATTCTAGCAGAGCATTTTTTCCAAGATGGCAGACTAAACTGCCATTGAAACTCAATATATTGTTTGAGCTAAAGAAATAATGAACACCATCACCATCTACACAGACTCTCAAATTAGCAGATTCAATCTCTCCTAATTCTTCCCCTCTCCCACGCTCCATCCCCTTATCTAATGAGTCATGATGACTCTACTTCTCAATGCCTCCTGAATTTAGCTTCTCCATGTGTCAAGTACAAGATGATCACCAGGATGATTCCACAGTGCTGCTCTTATGCATGGAACACCTCCCCTCCCTTCTTCCTCAGTGATTCCTACTTCATTTAGGGATCAATTGAAGAGCAATTCCTATGAGAGGCTGGGGCTTCTCATACTTTGTTACTCCTTCTGTTGGGCTCCACTGTGTTTTGTTTGCTATAGCATGTCTCCCATCGAGCCTTGTGCTCTGACTGGATGGTCCTGTCTCCCTTTCCACTGTACTGTACTTTGAGCACCTCTGAATCTCAGCGTCTGGCACAGCAACCAGGAACATGGATGCTGTTCAGTTAGTGTTTATAGGGATTATCAAAGGAATCAGTGAAGATATGGTATATTAAATGTGAATTAAAATGGAAAACCTCATTTTAACCAAGACAGTTCCTAAATTTGTACATATAATCTGTTATAATTTTTATTGTAAAGCTTGTAAGGAAATTAAGGCATGGCTAATTCACATATACTGTAAGAATGTAGAAAGCTGCCATTTTCAATATTGGATTCTATAGAAATAACTGTTGCAACTGAGAATGTTCACATAAAGAATGGGTTGCAAGGGAACCAGTCAAAGGGGAAGTAGAATTATCTCTCATGTCAGAATCTTGAAGGAATAAAGTACAGAAAAATAGGGCTGACTAGAGCAGAAAGGACCCTAGAAAAGTGCACCCTTTCCCAGTCTGAACTTCTGAGATTCCCATCCCACTGGTGACCAGGAGAGTTATATGTCACTGATAACTTCTGGAGTAGTTACTAGTAATGGTTGATTTCACTCTATCCCTTTTAGTAACTATTTAGGGGGGGTGGCAAGCAAGATCCTATGACCACCACCAGTTCACATTCTGTATTTGGGTGCAGCTGGTAAAAAAATCAATTCTATGGCAGAAGATTTCCAGAGGCCTTCCTTCCTCAGCATCTTGTGTAGCGGTATATAAGGACATCAAAGAGATTTGTAGTAAAATAATACATTTACAAGGGAGCATGAAAAACATATCAACATTAAATTTTATTTCCAATATGAATAGATGTAAAATAAAGTCATAGTTAGTGGGTACAGAGTTTGGGATAATGAAAAAGTTCTGAAAATGGATACTGGTAATTGTTATAAACAAAGTAGATAAGTGAATATAATTAATATGTCTGAATTATATACTTAAAATGGCAAAAAGGCAATTTTCAATTATATATATAAAACCACTATTTTAAAAGTCATGTAAGAAGAAATATCTTCATAGTGAGACATTTTTAGATTTGCCAAGTTACAGATCTTTGAAAAGCTATTTGGGAAATTCTGGAGCCCCACTCTCTTGCCATCCTAGCTATGGTATATTCACTTATTGATCATTTCTGCTTATGGTTGCTCAGAGTTAGGAGAGAGGAGAGGCTCAAATAAACTCCTCTACGTGGAGATCAGATTCAACAACATCAGATACACAAGACAGCATCATGTCTCTTTACAAAGACCCTGAGTCTACCAAGTTCAAGATTCCAGCCAGGGCATCTCTTTACCACCTTTCCCTCTCATTCCTTCTGTCTTTTTAATATAAGTACCTGGAAGTAGCTCTGGTAGATTTGGGGTCCAGGGAAGAAGAGTGTGTTGGGTACATGCTGCCTGACAGTTCATAAATATGTTTTTGTCAAATGTTGAATAAATGTGTGTATGCACAGGGAAGAAGGGTTTTGGTTTTTTTTTTTTTTTTTTAATGCTGCTTATGAGCTAAAATGTAAAGCTGGCTGAAGGTTCTCTTCTTAGTTCTAATAATTTGTTGACATGGCATCTTTGCTTAAACTTTGTGACATAGACTTTGTGACAAAGAAGCCTAACACAAATTATTTTTTAAAATATAGTGGTCTCTTCTAGATCATTCAGGAAAGTCTTTCCTCCCCTCCTTTGGATTTGCCAAACTTTCTTCTCCATCTCACTATTGGTACCTTGGACTCTAAATTTCCTTGCTTAGGGGAACTCTGGGGTTACAGTGAGACAATCCTCTTTAAAGCTGAGAACTGAGGACCTCAGGACATAGGCAGAAATTCAGGCAGAATGTTACTGCACAGTGGCCATATGTACATAATTGCCATGGCACTACATGGGTGCAAAGGGAGACCTCATGATGCATGGGAGTGTCCGTCTTTGTTGGAAGAGTATGTGGCATGTTTATTCTGTTAGAGTATAATTTTGCAGAGATAATTCAGGCTTTCCTCTCAACAAAAGCTTTCTGATGTTTGCCTGACAACAATGTCCTTGGGCTTTTGTCTAAGGTGCCTTAGCCTTTCATCTTGCTTCCCCTTCCCCATCTTACAGCATCTTGAGCACAGAACACTCTTTCTTTCCCTTTGAAGATCTTTGAGAACCTTGATTTGTCTCCTGGATTGGCAGCTTTCCCTTCCATTCTGATTTTAATCTATCACCTATCATTATCATCAAACCACTGATATTGTTATTATCATACTTCCTGTGCACTCTGCATGTATAATCACAGTTGAATCCTAAGAGCTAGAATAGTATTATGGGTTGCATTTTATAGATGGAGAAACTGAGAGACAGGGAGGTTACATGGTTTGCCCAGGTCTCTGAAAATTCCAATGATGCTGTGTATGCTGCTTGACACCTCGTCATACAATGTGGGTCCAGCTTTGGATCTGCAAATAGGTAGCAAGTCCATTTATTCAGGAATGGAGAGATCTTTCTTCCTCAAAATCCTTTCTAGAAAGGATTACCCTTTTCTTGAAAGACCCTGTCCTTCTGTCAGGTTGAAAATCAGATCTAATGTAAATAACATGAAAGGATCAGAATTTTACCAGTTACAAAAAAACCACCTTGGACTATTAATGCATGCTAATAAAAATAGTAAAAGAAAAAACCAAAAGGGCCATATAACGCTGTGAACGGGGCTCCCTCCCTTGCTGGAGTGGGTTTTCTCTCTCGCTCCTTGGTTATTGCTGTACCTAACTGGGCTTAACTGGGGGCGACTGGAGATTTTAGAAAAGACACAGGCTAGACAGACAGACAGAAAGTTGGGGTCAGGTGTGTTGTATGCTCGGCTGGAGACGCACAACTTTTTGCTTCTTTTCTCTATCTTGATTCTTTAAGGCTTTACTCCTTGCAGTTCTTTAAACCTTGCTTCAAACCTCTTTCCTTAGGCTTGAACTGTCCCATGAGTGCTCTCAGTTTTAGTTTAATTGCTCTTAAAGTCTTTTGCCCCCAGGCTTGCACTGTCCCATCTCTCTTTTGCTCTCTTAAAGCCTCAGTGCTCAGACTTGCAAACGGCCACGCCTACAACCTGCACATGTGTAACTCTTAAGGTCTTGGTCATTAGACTTGCACTGTGCACAGTCCCATGTTCTCTTTGGCTTTTCTTTACCTTTAGCTTTCCTAAGGCCTGTGTATGAAGCTCTTTCTCAGCTTTGCTTTCTGAAGCCTATGTTAAAGTTCTCAGTGCAGACTTTCCATCAACCCCTCTTTAGCATTTTCCCTTCAACAATTCTTTTCCCTTCAGCAATTTTTCCCTTCAATAATTCTTTTCCCTTCCACAAGCTTCCCACATCAAAAAGCCCCAAAAAGCAAAAGCCCCCCTTCCTCCTTCAGGGGTCTTTTATAGCAGCAAACAGGGTGGAGCCACGGGGAGGGGCGTGGCATTGTAACAGGAGAAAGCTGCCTTCCTGCTTCTCTGAACACAAGCTTAGGCAGCTGTTCTGCCTTTCCCTGTTTCGTGGCGGGGTGCTGTGCCTAGCTCAGCCTACAGGTAAAAGCAATTAACTGCATCTTTTCTTGCTTGTGTCCAGTTCTCACAGGCTTTAATCTGCTCCCCACAATGCTGAAAACCACTAACACAAGAACACACCCTCAACTGTACAAACCGACACACATCACTGGATTCCCACGCACATCTCATCACATTCCCCAAAGTTTTCCATAAAGTTCTGCAAGCAGCCTTGTCACTTGAATGGCAATGAATAACATTGGCAGAGAAATTCAGTGTCAATTGGCGGGGTCGAAAATAAAAGGACACAATGTTTAATTTATTAGGAATTAGCAACTACTTTTATCTGAATTCCACTGGATAAAATGAAGAAACAGAATGTATCCATCTGCTATTTCTATTTTTGTGTCTCCTCCCCCTTTGGCAGTAGTAAAGAGTAGGAGGGATTTTTGCATTATCATAAAATAGAAAATTTAATTTTTATTGAAGTTCAAAAAGATAAATAATGTACAGTGTAGAAATGCTGTTGTCAGTTGTTGATGCATTTACACACATAAGACGATAGGACTACATGTACAATTTTAAAGAACTTTTCTCTATACACTAATCTCAATGTTTTATGTAGACCCATGAAGTAGGAAAAACAGCAGGATTTATATTAAATGAGCACCAAGAGATTAATTCAACAATGCTTGGGAAATTGATAGTGAATAATACTGGCCTGGGAGCAGGGTCCTCAACTCCAGTCTCAACTCCACCTCTCATTATGTAATTATAGACAAGAAATCTAAATTTCCTTTGCCTCCAATTACTCATCTGTAAAACATGGTAACCAAAAAATGCTATTATATGCTGGGAAAACTGGATATCCACCTGTAGAAGACTGAAACTTGATCCCAGTTTCCCATCTTGTACTAGCATCAATTCAAAGTGGACCAAACATCTTAATGTACATGTGAAATTACTGCAGGAAAGACTAGGGAACACACTGGAACTAAGGCATAGGGGATAACTTCCTGAATAGAACTCCAGTAGATCAGCAATTAAGAGAAAGGACTGACAAATGGGACTGCATCAAACTAGAAAGCTTTTGCACAGCAAAGGAAACAGTCACCAGACTGAAGATAACACCCACGGAATGGGAAAAAAATCTTTGCTAGCTATATGTCTGATAAGAGACTAATCGGAATACACAGGGAGCTAAACGAAACAAAACAAAACCCTTAGCTCAGCAAAGACTCAACAACCCATTAAATAAATGGGCAAATGTACTTAAAAAAAGATGTACACATAGTCAATAAATACAAGAAAAAATGTGCAACACTCTTGGCTATAAAGAAAATGAAAATCAAACATTCAGATTTTACCTTACTCCAGTTAGAATTTATCATCAATCACTTAGACAACAACAAATGCTGGCGAGGATGCAAGGAAAAAGGAAGACTTATCCCCTGTTAGTGGGAGTACAAATGGAAAGATATATGGAGTTTTCTTAAAAACTAAAAATAGACCTATCATATGATCCCACTCAGGGGCACACACCCAAAGGAATGTAACCCAGGATATAATAAAGCCACTTGCACACCCTTGCTTATCACAGCACTATTTACAATAGTGAATAGGCTTTGGAAATAGTGAATAGGCTTTGGAAACAGCCTAAATGCCTTACAACTGTTGAATGGATTAAGAAAATGTGGTATATATACATAATGGAGTATTATTCAGCCGTAAAGAAGAATGAAATTATGTTGTTTTCAGGAAAATGGTTGGAAAAGTAAGCCAGGCTCAGATGGACAAAGACTGTATGTTTTACCTCATATGTGGAAGCTAGACCTAAAAGATAAATGCATACATAAATACATATATGGTCTTATAGAATGCAGATAGATAGGTATATAGATATCTAGATATCTACATAGATTGATGATAGACAGAGAACATGATTGTAATAGTGGGTCTGTCTGAGGAGATTACAGGGAGGCAGAAGAGGAAAAGAGAGTGATAGAGAGTGAATAATATTGAAATACACTGCATCTGTGTAGGAAGATAGTTTAACAAAGTACACTGTAAGCTGCTGAATAATGGGGAGCAGAGCAATAAAGAAAGAGTAAGAAACTGAGTACAGTATGATATATACATGTGCAAAATACCAAGGCAAAACCCCCTTGAACAATCAATATACACTGTAAAAAAAGGACAGGAAGGTGAAATAGGTCCTGTACTGGGATGGGTATCAGGTGGGGTGGAGAAGGGTAAACAAAGAGGGCAAATATGGTGGATGTACTTTGTTTATGTCTACAAAAATAGATCGTTGAAGTTGTTCTAAGAAGGGAAGGGAGATGAGGAGAATGATGGATGGACTGATATAATTAATATATGTTTTAAGAACGTATGTAAATGTCACAATGAATCCCCCATTACAACTATTATATGCTAATAAATAAAAAGTTAAAAAACTAAGATTTTAAAAAATACTATTATAGACATCCCCATCTCTTAATTCATAAATGTTAATATTTGTACATGGACAGATATTATCATATGGAAGAAACTTCAACAGACTCCAACTTCCTTTTTTTGTATTTCTTTCCATTTATTTTTTATTTTTAATTGACAGAGTATTTGTACATGTTTGAGGTGTGTAGTGTGATATTTCTATACACATATACAATATACAATGATCAGATTAAGATAATTAGCATGTTCAAACATTTATCATTTCTTTGTTGAGAACATTCAAAATCCTTTCTTGTAGCTCTTTTGAAATATATATAAATTACTGTTAACTATAGCCACCCTACTTGCTGTAGAACCCTAGACCTTATTCCTCCTAGCCAATTGTATTTTTGTGCCTAATCACCAATTGTTCTGTTTCCTCTCAGTTCCCCTTCCCAGCCTCTGATAAGCACTACTTCTGCCAAGTCACTTCTTTGGCTTCCTACACCTTCTTTTAGTTGATTTGAATGTTAGAAAAAGAGCACATTGTCTGGATTCTTCTGTGTCATAAAAATTATAAAGCTTACTCAAATTTTCTTTTTTAAAAAGGGGCTGTAGGGAAAAATATGAGCAATTTGATTTGGAATCTTTTTGCTCAACTTTAAAAATAATAACAGTAGTTACAATATAATACTGATTGTCGTTTCTTAAGTGCTCTCAACACTAACGCTCCACTACATGGTTTCACGTATCCTTACATCAGACGTCCACAACTGAAAGAACAGTCCACACAGCTCTTTCAAAGCCAAGTTCATCACATTTTGGAGCATTCACTAACAATGACTTGTTACAGGATGTAAGGACTTACTCTTCAAAACTTGTAGAGCGATTTAAAATGTAAATAGAACTCCAACAAATGCAAGCAAAAAGTTAACTCTCAAACTAACAATTCATTATAATTATATATAATTATATATATAATTATAATTCCATCAGTTGTTCATTACCTTCTAAGACTACCATTAGTTTTACATTAAAAAGGAAACGAAGGTAATATGTTGTATCTTTCAAGTTAAAAAAGGAGGCAATGTTTGAATCCATTTGGATTCAATTCTGCTGCTGCCAATCTTTTGAAGAAATAAAGCTATAATATAAATGACTGTACACTTGTACTAGAGAGAAACATGTATAGTCTTTAAAGTTATTCAACTTGTATTGCTACTCAGATGTTAAAGTGTTGGTGAAGTGGTATGTATATAAATATGACACGAGTGACAGCTATAAAGATAAACCTTTTACGTTGTAACTTCTCAATTTAAGCACACAAGACTAAATTTGGGGAATAAATCATGATAATGGGCAGCTACTACATTAATATGAAAATGAATAAATGTTCTATGCTATCAGTTTATTAACCTGTAATGAGTAGATACTTTATCACTTTGTAGATTTTTTGAAATACCTTGGCACAGTTGTGTTACAGATAATGCAGACTCATCTGGTTGCTAAGAATTAATTTTATTACCTAAGAAATTGATTTTCTGAGCGCCCAATAGTGGGTTAGACTGAAAGTATGCATGACTGACCCCAACACATTAGCCAGCTATGTGACAAACCCAGTGGGAATATGTTCAGTTATAGTCTTCCTTTATCTGATGGAGATAAGAAGATATAAAGATTATATATAGGTGGGGAGAGGAATTAAAAGCATTAAGAACCTTTGGGACCCAGTGTTGAGGAGCCTGTGGGAACAAGTTCCCAGGATTCTTCCATGTAATAAATACTGTGGGAATGCTGCCTATCTAGGGAGAAGTGTCCATAGGCTGCCCTTCACATGGTGTAGTATAGCTGCCACTTCTGCACTGTGACATGAGGGCTGTCACAAGATCCTTTGGTCCCATGCCTCTCACCATGGCATATTTGTTTCTTAATGATCTCATTATTTTGGGTTTGACCAAGAATGGAAGCTTTAATTTCAGGATGCCATCAGGTGCAAGTACAGAGCAATAGAAACAAGAAAATTGTCCAAAGAATGACCCAAGAATTTCTCTGGCATTATCTACAATGTAAGGCTATTCTGAATTGTCACAATGAATCCTCCCATGTGCAATGAATATATCCTAATAAAAATGGAAAGTTAGATAAATTAATTAAATAAAATGCCCCCAAAGGCTTATGTGTTGAAGGCTTGGTCCCCAGCTGGTGGAGCTATTGAGAGGTGCTTACTTCATCAATGGATTGCTCCCATTAATAGCTTAATGGACTTTTAGGAAGTAGGTTCGGGTTGGAAGAAGTAGGTCATTGGGGGCATGCCTTTGAAGGATATATCTTGTCCTCTTCGTTCTCTATTTCTATCGCTTTCTGGATGTCTCTGCTTCTCTCTTTCCTATTCTCACTCTTACTCTCTCCCATCCACCTTAAGGTAAGCAGCTTTCTTCCATCATGGTCTTATACCATGTTTCTGTCCTGCCACAGACCTGAAAGCAATGGAGCCAGCTAACCATGAAATGAAAACTTTGGAACCATGAACCAAAATAAATCTTTCCTCCTTTAAGTTTTTTCCTCAAGAATTTTCTCACAGAAACATAAGCTGGCTAACACATTTAGGTTGTATGGCAATGAGTCAACTGTGAGCCCCCTTCCCTTCAACTGGAGATCCTGGGCAGCCAATTGAATGTCCAAGGAACCAAGATCTTCAAGTATTTCCCAGCACCCCTCTAAATAGCTGGTACCTAAGCAAAGACTAGTACCTGAGTCTAAAATTTCCTTGGCAGAGACAATCCTATATTTCAACCTATTAAAAGGGAAAGTAATGAAAGGTGGTCCCTGTCCTGAAGGACAGCCCCATAGTACATCCAGCCTGCCTCTCTGCAGGATGCTGAGAGAAGGAGGCCAACAACATACCTACTGACTTCTGTCTACAAATCCCCATCAGTACCATATGGCATCAGTGGTGTTTGCCTGAGCTCTTTGTATAGCATTTCATGAGATCAGGGCTTCAAGAACCTTAGAAAATGTCTAGACCAAGCCCCAGAAGTCACTCAGTCTGTGAACAGCAGAAACAGGGCAAGAATCCAGGTCTTTTATGTTTCTCATAAGAGAGCACACTTCTAAGGTCCCTGAGCTTTTCCTTTAGGTTAGCAGGAGTTTTCTTGGTCTTTAGTTAAAAGAATTGAACACGGGGTCTCAAAAAGAAATTTGTAAACCTATTTTCATAGTAACATTACTCACAATAGCCAAAAGTTAGAAATAACCTAAATGTTCATCAACGAATGAGTCAACACAATTCTGTATTCAACAATGGAATATTATTTGGCTTTTAAAAGGAAAGAATTTCTCAAACATGCTGCAACATGAATGACTCTTGAAGACTTTGTGCTAAGTGAAAGAAGCTAAACAAAAAAGACAAACATTGTATGGACCCCTGTATATGTGGTACCCAGAATAGTCAACTTCATAAAGTAGAATATGTTGAATGCTAATTAACCAGGGCTGGTGGGAGGGAGTATTCTTTAAGGCAGACTTAGTTTCTATTTGGCATGATAAGTTCTAGACACGGATAGTGGTAATGGTTGCACAGAATTGTGAGTGTACACAGTGCCCTGAATGCACACTTACAACTGGTCATTTGATTGACTTTATGTCATATATATTTTGCCTCAGTAAAACAAATAAAAAGTTCATACCAAAAATTTATTAAAAAATGAGAGAGGAGGTAAATTTAACTAAGATATATTGTAAGCACTTTTGTAAATGTCACAATGTACCTCCAGTATAACAATAATATGATAATTTTAAAAAATGCTTTTGGAAGTGGTATGCACTTGTATAACCTCTTTTTTTTTTCTGGTAAATCTGTTTACATCACCCTTCATTCTCAAAGTCTATTCCTACCACAACAAATTTTTGTCTGGCAAAATCCAACCATGGTGTCTATTTTCTCGTATGCTTTATGCTTTGGTGTTGAGGCTGGTGTATCTTCAAAACAGAATTTGTGGCAAAAGCAAGAGTCCCTCAGACACTATGAACTGAAAATACAAGGTGCTGAGTGAAATGATCAGTTGAGCAACATCTTCCTGTTCAGCCAAAGCAGGAGCAGCCCCAACAGGGTGGGTCACTTACTTATAGTAATTATTGCAGGCTCCTGAGCAAATATGTTTATACAGAAGAAAACACTTTTAAATGGATAGTAAGGACATCCACCCACTGAAAGTACTTCACACATGAGACATCAATTATTGAATCTTATTTATCTCCCAAGATAAGTATTTAGTACTATAAATATTCCTCTCAGCACTGTTTTAGCTGTATTGCACAAATTCTGGATGTTGTGTTTTCATTTTAATTAGGACCTATGCATTTAAAAGTTTTTCTTTAGAAACATATTTGTCTCATGAACTATTAGAAGTGTGTTGTTTAATTTAAAAGTATTTGACCATTTTCTAGTTTGATTCCATCAGGGTTAAAGAATACACTTTGAATGGTTTTAATTATTTCAGATTTATTGAGGTGAAGTTTGTTTAACGTCCTGGGATATGGTCTGTTTGGGTGAATGTCCTGTCATTGCTTGAAAGAATGTATATTCTGCTGTTGTTAGGATTCTATAAACACCAGGTGGATCCTGTTTGTTGATGATGTTGTTCAATTCCTCTCTGTCTTTGCTACTGTTCTGTTCAGTAAATTTGTTGATTTCATTCTATCCTCTCTTTTTCTTTTCATGTATTTTGAAGTTCTGCTGCTTATTGCATTCAGATTAGGATCATTGTATCTTCTTGGTGGATTGATCCTTTTAATAGTATGTAAAGCCTCTTACTCTGAAGTCACTTTATCTGATATTAAGTAGTTTCTCCTGCTTGTTTTGATTAATGTCAACATGATATGTTTTTCTCAGCTTTTACTTTCAACCTATCAAGGTTATGCTTGTTTTTGAAATTTCTTGCAGATAGCGTACACGTGGGTCAATGATCTGTCAGACAGTTCATTAGTTCTAGCTTCTAATATCTCTGCACTCTTCCATTGAGCCCACCCAGTAATTTATTTTTATTATTGTACTTTTCAATACCACAATTTCCATTCTGTTCTTTTTATAGCTTGCATTTTTTTTTACTTGTTTTAAGAGAATTTGTAATTACATATTAAGGAAAATTTCATGGTGACCGCTTTAGACTTTGTCAAATATTTCTAAGATCTGATATACTTCCCCATGGCTAATCCTTGCATTTTAATTAATTATTTACATTGAAAGTAATTACTAATATATTCAGGCTTATGACTGCATTTTAAAGTTTATTTTCTCTACTCTTTTATTCTTCTATTTTATTTTCTTGCCTTCTGTGGCTTACTTGGCCTTTTTTTATGGTTGCTGGAACTATTACAATATTCATATGTAACCTATTGTAGTGAACTTTGAGTCAAACATTAAAAACTTACCTCTACTTGGATGTCTTTGTTCTGTCCATTTTAAAATATAATTCTCAAGTATATCTTCCACATACGTTAAGCACTATAGTATTGTTATAATTTTGGCACTACCCATCAAATACACTAAAGTTCATAAAAAGAAGAAAAGTCTACCTTTCCCCTATTTTCCCATTCTATTGTTTTTGTTTTCTGATATTCAAAGCCATTTGTTATCATTTTCTTTCTGATTGAAGAACTTCTTGTAGCCATTCTTCAAGAAGGTTTTTGTTATTGTTATCTTATTTTCAATTCTCGGACTCCCATTTGGTTATTTTTTATAACTTTTATTTCTTAGCTAAGGTTTTCTATTTTTTCCACTTGTTTTAAGACAGCTCATAATTTCTTGCTGAAGCAATTTTATGGTGACTGCTTTGAAGACTTTTACAAACAGTTCATTCATACTGATATTGGTGTCAACTCATTGTTGCTTCTCATTAAAGTTGTGATTTTCCTGGTTCTTGGAATGGCAGTGATAGTAATTGTACCCTGGAAGGTGTGGAGATTATGTTAGGAGATTCTAGTCCTGTTTAAATCTTATATTGCAGCAGGTAGTTATACGTATTTAGGCTTAGCATGTGGGTTCTGGCCTAGTTTTGTGGGCTGTTGTTCCGATGATAGTTCTGCTTTTCTGAACCCTATCAGTGTGACTCTGGTATGTTTCATTCTTCTGGTTCCACTGGAGGTCCTGCTGGATCTCTGCTTTTGAGTGTATGTTGGGGGCAGTGGTGGAAAGCACTGTGTGGTCCACCTGCTAGTGTTAGGAGGAGAATGGGGGTTTTTAGACCTATAGAATTGGGAGTATGTCTCCTATCCTGTTCTTCTAATCACTTGATGCTAGTGAGCCTCCCATTCGATCTCTATTGGATCTGCAGAATGGGGACAATGCCTTCCTGGGGTACCTTTTGGCACTGGGTGGGAAACCAGAAACCATGGCATATGAGTAGCTCTCTGTTACAGGACAGAAGCTCAAAAGATCCTAGACTTCTTCAACTTCTGACACTGATTGGAAGATTAGAAGATTTGAGGCCTGAATTGCTTTCTGCCACTGGGTGAAGGGTCTAGTGATACCTGGCCCCAGTTGTCTTCTGCTACTGAATAAGGACCTAGGCAACAGTGGACTTACTGGAGCTGCCAGCCCAGGAAGCAGAAGAGCCCATGTGCTCCTCATATTGTGGGGAAGGAGAGGGATTGGCCTTACCAGATTCAGATATGGCCTCTGCTATAAGCTGATTGGCCTGCTGCTGCAGTTATAGGGCATGGGCAGGAGCTGGTTGGCATACCTGGGTTCTTCTTTGTCACACTGCAGGCAGATGGAAACCCATTATTGCCATAGGCATGACTCTTCTCACTCAATCCTCATTTTGTCCCCTTTCCCAGTACATTGGTTAGAGAGGGCAGACTTTTCTTGTTTCTTTTTTTCTTTTTATCTAGCCTTCTGTGAATCCTGTTTGCATCCCTGTCCGGTACCCTGTCAGAAAATCCAGGGAACTTCTCACTTTTTTCTTTGAGTCATGAGACCCTATGTTCTTTTTTTTTTTTTTTCACATCTGTTAGAGCTGTTTCTTAATTCCTGCCTTTAGGTATATTTAGAGAGAAAGAGCAGGAAAGTGTAAGTTTACAGCATCTTGCCCCAGAACCAAACATTTCATGTTTGAAACACAGAAGTGAAAATAAAACTAACTGATAAGGACATCATCCTGTAATGTTACCAGTGTGTCTATTTACACCTAGTGCCTACAGGGTAAGTTAAACAGTACATCTCCTTCCTGATATGGGTTTGAACTTCTCATTTACTCTGGTGTTTATAATTTGAATACTTTGGAAGTACAGCAACCTCCCAAAACAGCATTAGGGCCAAGTGAATGCAAGGAGAGGACAGCTACTGAGTTCAGTGAAGGGAGAAGAGTCTGGAGCCTCTGGAGCAACATGAGAGCAGGAACAAAGCTATACTTGTCCTTGCATTCCATTGCCTAACAGTCCCTGGCACATAGTAAGTGCCCAGTGAAATTCTGATGAGTTGAGTTGATTGCTTCTTTAGAAAAAGACCCACCCTGAAAAGAAAGTGCAGTATGGCAGGAAACCTGGTTTCTCTTAAGCTATTCCCCATCTCCTCTCCCACTAATATAGTTTCCTTTGTTGACTTAGAAGCTTAGGAGCTTGCAAAAGACAGTAGGTTTGGCCCGAGTTACCTTACCACGAAATAACTAAATGGAAGAGTAAGTCTTGAGTGTGTGGACCTCAGATATCAAACCATCAACCAAAAGGATGCTCCATAACCCCTCCAGTCATCCGTAGACCCACCAGATTCATTGGGACCAGCCAACCAACCATGCCTGAATTATTTTTCATGTCAGATTTGGAGGTAGCCAATGGAGGGTACCTTCTGCCATTGAAGACAATAGGCAGAGACCTCTTTCAGAAGGCTTCCTGTCTGTTTCCCCAGATAGCAAAGGAAAGCTCAGAAAACAAGATGCACTCTTCCCCAGCTGACTTCAAACACACTTCTTCTTGGTTCACTGGAATCGGCAGAATTCAGCTATGTAAAGTGTAGTCTGAGGTCACTGCCACTCAGCCATCTCTGCACAGATGCCTTTCAGGCCAGCTGCTCCTGGCAGACAACCACATCCATACAAACAGATCTGTGGACAATGTGAATGACTCTTCCTGCTGACCTCTAAATGCTAGAGGGCCAGAGCTCTCAGCATTCCCATTTAAGCCACTCAGGTACCTACAAGTCAATCAGCAGTTCCAATTAGGTGATCCAAAAAGAAATGGGTAAGTGAAAGGCGTGGATCTCACTAATAGATTTTGCCTGATCTCTGGACAAGGAGCCAGACAAGCACAAAGCATCCATTAAAGACTATGCTCGCTTTATAGCTCCCAGTCTCTTCATCAAGACAATTTGCCCACACATCAACTCTGAAGCCAATTTGGTTTCTGAGCTCCATTCTTTATTTTATCACCAACAAACAAGGCCCATGGTGAGATGGTCAGATTCTTTAGCCCATGATCAGAATTCTGCTTTCCCCATGGGTCCTCCACTTTGCAGTGGGTTTTTCTGTCAGGCAATGCCCAGAGATGATTTGAGCAGCCATCCCAATTAGCAATGACCTTCAGCCCCATGAATGCACAGGAGTCATGCTGTGGGTAAGGGGAAAATGGTTTATCAGAATGGAAAACACATCATGCTGCCCAAATGGTGTCTCTTTGGGGCAGTTAATACTAACGTAAATAGAAATCTGACATCTTAGTATGAAAGAGTAAAGAGGCCCCAAACAGTGACTCAAGCCCTCATCTTAAATCATTCGCCAGGACTGTGCCTTTTTAGCCTTTTGGGGGGAAGGAAGGGCAAAAGGAACGAGAAAGAGCATTGGTAAGTATGTTAGTTAGCTTTTCTGTGTAACGAACCTTCAGAAATGTTGTAGCTTTAGTCAATACTTACTTATGATCTCTTCCAAACTTTAGCACTGGGTTAGTGGTTCTGTTGGTGGTCTCAGGTTGACATATTTCAGTGTGATTTGCTCAGGTTTCTGCGGCCAACTGCTGGGCTACTGGCAGGTTTCCTGGTCTAGAGTGGCCTCAGCTGGAAGGACTCTGAAACCTCCTACTTACAGTTTCATCTTCCAGAAAGGAGAGTGAGACCAAGGGTTAGACTTGAGTCCATAGGCTACCATGTCCATCACATTCTATAAGCCAGATGAGACACATGTTCAAGCCATGGCCAAGAGAAGGAGAAATGTTGATGCCACAAAGTCCCATGGCAAAGGGCACAAATACAGAAATGGTTGGTTAGAACCACTGGTGTAGTCCATTGGCGATGACAAGATAAGACAGTGGGAGGTATAATTTGGGGGAAGGAGAAACAAGATCAAGTTGTGTAAAAGAGTGGGCTTGTTCTTTACTCCTGCTTCCCTTCTTTCTTTCCTGCCATGGCATCTTGTCAGTCGTCTCCTCAAGTACTGGCTGCTGTAATGCATGTTTCTCTGGGAATAATTTGGCCAGATCTGATCATTTGGCTTCCCCCAACATTGGTGTCACTCCTGGGCAGGCAGCTTTGAGACCAACAAGTCAGGAGGGCTCCCAAGAAAAGTAGGCATTTCCCAGGCTCGGGTGGTGCTCAGGCCACTTCTAAAGAGAAGTGGGAGGCAAGGCAAAGACCCTTAGCATCATTCTGTAGGATCCAATCCTGTCCACATGTACTGCATCATACTGAGCTGCCTTCACTTCCTGAGGTGTGCCATGAAAACTCGGTTCCATGTGTTTATGCACGCATTCTCTTCTGCCTAGACTGCTTCTCTCTGTCCACACCACTCTGCTTGCTCCAAGTTCAGTGTGACGGTTATACCTATTGCTGTCTTCCCTCTGTGCTTCCAAAACTTAGCTCCAGCAGAACACTCATCGCTCTATTGTAAGTGTTAGCTTTTCTTTCTTTCTGTGATTTGTCAGTTCCTGCAGGGCAAGAACCAAATCTTTAGTCTCCACGTTCCCAGGGCTGAATTCTGAGGCCAGCAGTAGAAGAGTTTAACCGACACAGCTTCCTTTTCTCCTTGGCCAGCACTGGAGCTGTTACTTCTGGAGTAAGTGCAGTTAGAAGTCCTTCGTTTCTTTTCCTATACTTCTGAAGCACAGCATCTTAGTTTGTGGATAACTTGGGCAGATTGTAACTGATTTTCATAAAATTAACTGATCTCTAAGAGGCTGAGCCAGGTCTGAAAGCTCAGTTTTCCATTTTGGCCCAGTGTTCTTGCTCTTTAACTCCAGCCTTAAAAAGTAGTTGTTTGCCTTTTAATACCATTACCTTCTTCCATAAGGTAATAATTTATTCAACAGATACTTTAGTGTGTACCATATTCAAGATACTGTTCTTAGAGCTAAGAATGTAGTGAGGTAGGCTGCACTGGCCAAACTGGGGGGAGGCGATCAAAAACTAAACTGAAATTATTTCATTTATTTACTTACAAATGAAGTACTTATATAGCATTCACAATGTGCCAGGGACCATTTCCTGTGTTTTCCATTTATTGATGAACTAATGAAAGCCAGAGACGTTTTTGCTCAAGGTCACACAGAGGCAGGTGGTAAAGCAGGATGAACCTTGAGTCCACGCTCATAACTACTCCTCTAGGCTGCCTGATAGAGAATGCTTTTAATGGTAGGTAAGTTAGGAAAAACATTCCAAGACAAGTGGAGCAATGTGGTGGTGGTGGGGGGGACCCAGAGGTCAGAGACCAAGGGTGCTGCTTCAGACAGGGTGGACAGAAAAGGCCTCACTGAAGACTTGGCATTGGAACAGAGACCTGAGTGAAGGAAGGGAGTGAGGCTTGTGGGGGAAAAGCATTGTTGCAAGAGGGAACAGCATATGCAAAGGCAGTGACATTGAAAAGTGCTTGACGAGTGCAAGGAACAAGAAGAAGGCCAGTTCAAACAGGAGAAGATTAATAGGCCATGCATTTAGAGAGGTTCCATGGGCAAAATGAGAGGGGGGTATTTTTGTTTTCATATGATTTGTGGAAACTTACATAATTGCAAATGATATGAAAAGGGAAAACAAAATCAAGTAAATGTGCAAAAGAATGGGTATGGAGGACTGAGGAAAAGGTAGAGAAAATATGACAACACTGCATGTGAGTGAGTGTAGAGAGGGCAGATGTAAAATGCAGGCCTTACATTGCTACCAGCATCACATGGCAAATTTGAGCTCGTGTTTCCTAATGGCCACTACAAAGAAGGAGCTATGGACAGCTCTTTGGTTTATAGTATTAAAAGATAAGAAGAAAGATACTGTTTAAAAGCATACCCACTCTAGTACTGAAACCTTGGGGAATTTTTTAGCTGACAGAAAAGTGAGTTGAAATCTTGAATTGATCAAAAAGAAAATTAAGGCATTTTGTAACTGGACAGAGGTATTTTGTAACTACGCTGAGATGTACAAAATTTGAATAGTTTGCCCATAGTGAAAACACTGAAACTGAATATTAACATCTTCCCTTGTTTCTTCATTTACGGAGAACTCAACTCAAGACAGTTGTAAGAAGATCATTTTGGAAGTCAGGTCATGTCGATGAGGACGAAATGGTTGATTCAGTAGTTTGGGTTGACCCAGGGTGAGCTGGGCACAGTGTAGTCCATCTTCTCATACCATCTTTGTGATGGTTGAAGACAAGAAATTGATCATGTTGAGGCCAAGCAGAGCAAGGGGGCTTGTATGGCTGGCATAGGGATTCATCTATTCTTTTTTTGCACACTCTTTGCAATAGCTATCACAGCTACTTTTTACTCTGCTTATGAGAAAATAGGCAGATTGGTTAATGAAACCATGAAGGAGAGGTTTCTCCACTGACCTGTACACTCATCAACCCTAATAACAGCTCCTGTGCATGGGGCCCTTTCTCCACAAAGACAGATCCCCATTCTTTCTCACATGGCCCAGATAAAGTGCTTTCCCTTTTATAAGCTGTGTGTGGCATATATTTAGTGTCCAGCAATGGACAAGGTGCCTCATAATCCTTGGGTGATATGTTTAATCAAGCCCCAAAGTTTTGATGGTACAACAGAGAGAACATTGGGAAGTCATGTAGATCATTCAGGCTACTCAGAAACTATGTTAACCAAGTATAATGCCAGAGCTTAATGGTCCCTGGACATTAAAGAAAAGCCAATGCTAAAGATGGAAAACCTAGGATCATGCACAGAAGTAAGCTTTGATGCATGTTCTGTGAGAAAGAAGGGATCACTGGGCCACAAACAAACCCACGCTTCTGGTCCAACTCTCTTCAGTCTTTCTGGTCTTTGCATTGCTTGGGTTTTGGCTTCCCCTTCATACAATGTAGTTCTTGTCATGGAGAGGGGTGCTGATAAGACACCATTGGATCTATTGTTAGAAAGTCACATACCTTTCCAGAGGGCAGGTGTGGGAACAGAAGAGACCAGAACCAGAGTCAGAGCAAGAAAATGGCAAGAAGGCAGAAGCATGGAACTCACCAAGAAAGAGGCAAAGACAGGAAGAAGAGAAATGGCATAGTAAGTTAAGGATACAGTGAGACCAAGACCTACTCTTCTTCTGAGCTAGAAGTGACTTTCTGTGTACATTAGAGAAAAAAAAAAAGAGTTTGAGAAGGTCAATGTAGGAGTAAGGGTGGAGTCAAGAAGAGATGGCCAGGAGTCAGCTTTGGGGTTAACCTTGAAAAGGAAACAATGCTTCTGGGACAGTTTCAATAGAAGAGGACATGGGAGTCTCTATTTTGAGGGGGAAGGAACTCCTGCAGTCCACATAGCCTCAATCTTTCTCAGGAGAATTGGTGTGAGGGAGGGAGGAAGAGGGGGAAGACTAGGGCAAAGAGCTGGCAGTGTTCCATCACAGCCCACCAAGTTCTCAGGAAGGGTGTAGCATCAATGTCTGGAAACATATCCTGGGTGGTGCAGGTAAATTAAGATTAAAACTAACTCTGCCTAGGTGGAAGTTTCTTTGCTCAGGACTCTGGTATGAGGGAAGGAAGGCAGAACAAGCATCCTTAACAGATTCAGGAAAGACCTCAAGTAATGTTAGCTCTAGTCAAAAGCAAAGATAGGAAAAGAAAGTTTCTAACTCTCTTAGCTATTCAAGTATATGAAATATTTTCCTCCAATAATTGGTTTAATCTCTCATAAAGATATTACTTCTCACTTATCTTACTTAGGACACACATATATTTATCACCTATCACTATAGTCAAACATCTTAGTCTGTTTGGGTACCAAGATACCTTAGACTGGGTAATTTTTAAACGATATGAATTTGTTGCTTACAGTACTAGAAGCTCCAAAGTCCTAGTAGATTTCGTATCTGGTGAGGGCTTAACTCTTGGGTGCCCTAGCTGTGTCCAAGAGATGAACAACTCTCTCGGGCCTCTTTTATGCATTAGGGATCTGCCCTCCTAACTTAATCACCTGCCAAAGGCCATTTAATACTAATGCATTGGGGATTTGGTATCAAAATGTGAAGGGGGACGGGATGGATACAAACCTTCAGAGCACAGCACTAAGGAAATGAGACTCTCCGATTTGCAGTTCTGAGCCATGTGCCCAACCCCAAGCCAGAAGGCAGGTTAGTTCCACCAGGACTTCGTAGACTGGAATGAGGAAGGAAATAGAGAGAAAAAGATATACCTAGGCCCAAGAAAATAGGACATGTATGACAGACAAGTAAAAGCATAGATATCTGCTACAATCTCATGCCATTTGTGTCCTCATTTTCTGAGTGAGGAAATTAATACTTAGCAAGATTAAGTAACAAACCTCAAGCCATGCAGTGGTAGGCCTGAAATTCAAACACAAGCCTTATTGCAAATGACATTTGATATTTACTGTTCTTAGTTGCCTGTTAGACAGTCCTCTTACTAATGTAATAGTCTAGAGTATATGACTAAAATGTTGTATGAGCTTTTGAATTCTTAGACTGAAATACTGGGATCTACGGTACTTCTTAATATCATTTAAAAAACAGTCGAGAACTATGATAACTCTAATATAAATATAAATCTTCCAACAAATAAAAAGCACAATGAATATTTTTTAAAACTTATAATTGCCTTTAAAAAAATTAAATGGTAGAAATTAGTTAATTGATAAATACAAATTCCTTTTTAGAAAAGACACAGACTTAATATAAAATAATTGCCTCTTTATGACTGATTTATCTTAAGGCTGACTGCATTTAAATTATATCTTGCTCTTATTCAGACCTTATCAAGGGAAATAAATGAACCTTTCATTCTGGAAGGAGATAGAATGGAGAATGCTCCCATGAGGAGACAAAGAAGAAATAGTTTGAGTTCTTAAAAGATGGATTGAGATTCCTCTCCCTCCTCCTGGTTGGTGAGGAAGATGTACATATCCCACTGCAATAAATCATGAGTTTCTTATAAAGTAGCCTCTTCTGATGCAGATCTACTAGGAGAACCTTCCCCCTAAGTCCTCAGAGCCCACCACTGCTGCTTGTCCATTCAGAGGTTCCTCTGGGGAGCCTGATGCACAGTCATCTCCCCAGGATCCATAGAGAGAGACTTCCTAAGACTCTGTTCCTGTACTGCAGTTTCCTTTAATGAAAGCATGAGACATTCTAGACCTTTAACGGCGGTACCAGAAATGCTGAGACAATCGTTCACATCCTTCAAGATCAAATAGAACCAATTAGGTGGGGGGAAGGAGCACAATGTCCCAGTTATTTTCCCTTTTTTGCCTCAATAGTCCAAATAATACTGGATAATTGTCAATGCCCCATTTTGTGTGTATAGACCAAGACTAGTTTCTAGTTTTAACTGTGTGACCTCAATCTTCTCATAAAATTATATTATACACAATAGGCTAAACAAGCAGTGTAATCAAGTTTGGGGAGCAAATGGCTACAATTTCCTTCCTTCCCTGAGGACAGTGTCAGTGGAGCAGTAGCTAGCATACCTGAGGGTGGGCAAGTAGTCACTGAAACAGCCAAGCATTCACTGGTGACCATGACCACAGGCATTTCCACAGGGTAGCAGGTGTGAACCCCTGGTTGGAATGGTTTCAAAGCAGAGTGAGAGGATCAAAAAGGACACAGAATAGAGGCCACAATTTCAGGTGTGTGGGTGGACTACAATTGGAGCCAATAAATCTGGCTATAAGGGTAGATCAGAGAAGGCTCTGCTTTGTTTTACAGTAAGAGAGATTACCATAGGTTCATATGCTAATGAAATGATGATGAAAGAGAGAAGTTAGTGTTTGTGGAGAAAGTTGCTGAAGCCCTGTCATTGAGTGGGAGAGAGTAGGTAAGATCTAGGACACTAGAGAGAGCTGACTTCAGGCAATTGAGTCACACTATACAGAGCCATGTGGTACCCACAGAACATATACAGGGGGATGGGGGAAGGACAGGGTAATGGGATCCTGTAAAGATGCTCTTCTGCTCGTTCAGTTTCATTAGTGAAACAAAAAATAAGGTAGTCAGCTGAGATGAGTATGGAGTAAAAGGTATTGGAGTTTGAGGAGGGAAGAAAAGATAGAAAATAGTCATTTAGTTGTATAGTAGAACGAATGGCCTAGAAGAACAAGCTGAAGAAGCTTATTTCTAGATTGTGAAGTGCTAAAGTTAAACTTGACTTCATAGACATTGGCTGTCAGTGAACGCTTTGAATTCTGTTTGGAATCATATCATGATGACAAAATATCTGCTACATGGCAGGGGACGTCTGTAAACTGGTGGACGTATCCTTACAACCTTTCAAATATTGAAGTGTATAGAGCAAAAATATCTCAATAAAATAAAATGAAATAAAAATATTCTCCACAGACAAGGATAGACTTAGAATTAGAGCCCTTAAGGATGCCTAAAATACATTTCAGTAGCTTGAGGAAAAAACATTGCAAGTCAAGAAGACAAAATATACTGCAGCTTCCAAAGGAAGAAACAAAATCTAAGTCAGAACGTAGTTTAAACGCTGGCAAAATAAAGCCCTTCAAGAATATTTTTACAAGTGCGGAAGACATTAATATTTAGAGCAAATAATTTTAGAAGTGCGGAAGACATTAATATTTAGAGCAAAATTCATAAGTAAACTTTTAAACAGTGTCTGACCTGACTCCCCTCAGATGGCCCACAACTCTCTGAATTTGCACACTAAGTACTGTTCCACAGATGGGCAAATATATATTTCTGGACTGAGCACACAACTTTCATTGAATTCTCAAAATAGCCCACGATTCCAAAAGCATTAAGAATGAATTTATTTTCTAAAAAAGAAAATGATGTATATTGGACAGTTTACAATATAGGCAGAATATTCCCCATCAGAAAACTTCTGAAATGAGAGGTAACTTCGAGTAATAGAAAACACGAGGACCAGGAGCAAGAATTTTGATTCCACCAGCAATCCAGACTAGAAAGCCATTTTCTTCTTTTTTCTTAGGGTTCATGTTGATAGTACTCATTGCCTCTCACAGAAGCCCAGGTGCAGCTCCTGAATGAAATTGAGATGCTCCTGAGGAAGGTGTGTGAGACTGAGCCAATATTTCCCACATCTCCAGTGTGCATTTGTGGTATCTAGAACTTCTCATGTATCCCAGGGGAAACACAGGTGGTAGCTAATGATACTGGTTATAAGCCCTATAGGGAGAGATGGACATCCACAGCAGGGAGGCTCTGTAAAGCAAGCTTTGCCACAGACCCCCAACTGGAGCCAGTGGGAGCCACAGGCAGGTCTTAGGGAATCAGAAAAGACAAGAGGAACTATGAAACTGCTGATCACAGTTGGTACACCAGCCTTGGCTTCATCAATGACAGACACAGCGAAAGAACAGAAAGAACCTCACCAGCTTCCCTCGCATCTAGCTGAAAAGGAGGAGGTAGGGAAGGCTCTCAAGAGTTGGGAAAGTCATTGTCCCTAAGAGGCTCAAGAGACTGATGCAACTTGAGTTGAGAAGACCAAGTGTTTACCCTCATCATCAGGAAAGGGGTCTCATAAGAACATAAGGCTCTTATTGGAAGGCTCGCCACTTCACAACTCTTGGCCACTGTCCTGGTCTCAGCTCCATGATGCCCTGAGCTTCTACTCCTTTGCCCCCATGGCTCCCAAACCCTAAGATCCTTCCAGTGAGAAATGGAGGAGGAAAAACAGACTCTATGACAAGAGCATCCTGAGGGGTGGGAGTGGCTGCAGTAGCTCAGGAGAGATAGGTCATAGCCCTAATTCATAGCCTCATCCAAAGCCATGGCCCAAGTACAACTAGACAGCAAATGTGTTTAAATCTTCACAACAGCCACCAGGTCCATTGCAACATCCTACTAAGCCAAGTCTCAGACTCTACAACTTGTTTTCTGGGTAACCTGGGCAACCCCTTCTTGGTCCAGTGGTCCTTGTTCTTAAAATAGATTGCTGGTGATGTAGGAAGAGATGGGTGGAGGATGGTTTTTCTTTTTGCTTGTTTGCTTTGATTCTTTTTGATCTAGGCATGGGGAGGTGGGGAAAGGGAGGAGACTGGATTAGAGTCTATTTAATGATTATAAAGCAATCAGATTCTAAGGCTTTATGTTTTAACATTCTCTTCTGGAAACACTGTTACCTCCCAGAACCACTATTCTTCTCATCCACATGTCAGCTGTTTTATAAACAGAACCTGGTAAGTGTTCAGCAAATAGGCAAAAGCCCACTTAAACACCAGCAGCTGATTTCATCAATAGGTCAACAAGGGCCTGTCTTGGTTCTGAGCTTAATTAACAGAACTATCACCTCTAGAAATGGGTGCTGATTACTTCTGAATAGCTGGCCCCCAAGTGACTGGTCTATCAATCTCACAGACCAAAAGGCCCAACCAATTGGATTGTAATTGAGTAACAGCTGGTGGTCTACCCTACCAGCTCTTTCTACATCCTGAAATTTAGCAGCTGTAGCAATGGCAGCCAAGCCTGGGCACTCAGATCACAGCCCAAAGCAAACAAACTCACAGACTGTCTATGTCTGATTCTTCTAAAAAAGTTGTAAAGACAAACAAAAATTGACTGACTTATCCAAACCAAAAAAAAGGATGTAGGAAGGAGGAGGAGGAGGAGCAAAAAGAAACATTTTTATCATTTTGTGACCAAACACAGCCATGTAGGAAAATATTTTTGCTATATCAATGACTAGATTTAGTAGTGCAGTGTCTGTTTTAACTTTTTTGTCAGTTCTCCCAAAGGTGGTTTTATTTGCTGAAAAGTCTCAGAAAAGGGTTAGAAAAATTAGCATTAATTAAACTTTATTTCTCTTGGCCACTGGCCACAAAGTTCAAATAAAGTGCAGCCTCTAGCTAAGTTCCCTCACAAGCAAAATTCAGAATACATGACTTAATTGATGTACATTTTGTTTTTTCAACAAGAAAAGAGGGTATAAAACTAGGAAAAATAAAAAGTCAAACACAAAGTATGTCTTCTGTTTGGTTTCTTTAATTTCTACTTTTATGGGAAATAAGTGGGAGGTAGAGGGGAGGAGCAAGATACAAAGCTGTGTTTCAACTATGTAAAATATATGCAGGTATTTACATAACCAAGTAAAGTACATTTCCATGAACAAAAGCTCCATTCTTCTAGTTCAGATCAAAAACCTTGGCAGTACCTTTGACCTCTGCCAATCAGCTTTCAAAATGAATTCACCACCCTACCAAGACAAGCCACAATCATCTCTTGTATTAAACATTCGAATAGTCTTCCAAAGTGGCCGCCATGTTTCTTTCCCAGAAATTGTTCTCTACTCAGTCAGGTCTGGCTCCCTGCCACCTCCATGACTTCATTCAGTTCCTGTTATTCTCTGCTTGCTCATTCTGTTCCAGCCACAAGAAGCAGTCTCTCACCTCAGGGCCTTGGCATGCGAAATTCCCTCTACTCCAAACATTCTTTTGCTGGATGTACTTCATGCTTGCTCCCTTATTCTTTCACGCCTATGCCAAATGCCTCAAGTTTCCAGAGATCTTTCCAGAGATCCAGACCAGTCTATAGAAAATGGCAGACTTCCCCCAGGGCCCTAGGGCTTCCTGGACCATTTTTATTTGTTTGTCTCCACAGGATAAACCTCCATCTTACAGTTATTTGCTTATAGTTGGTATTCTCCCAGTAGATTTTTACCACCCAACATACATTTATTGTTTACATATTATCAGAGTCTCCCCCATTAGAATTTATACTTCTTGAGGTTTTGTTTGTTTCTGTAGCGTCAGTATCTGACATATAGTTGATTTTCAGTAAGTATCAGCTGAATGAAAGGATGAATGAACAGATAAATAACTACGTAAGATAAATACATATGAAAGAAAGGGAGAAAAGGTAAGAAAGAATGAAGGAAGGGCTGGATGTGCTAGCTCACACCTGTAAATCCAGCTATTTGGAAGGTAGAGATTGGGAGGATTGTGGTTTGAGGCCATCCTGGGCAAGAGGTTAGTGAGACCCCATCTCATTCAATAAACTGGACATAGTGCATGACTGTGAGCCCAGATAAGTGGGAGGCTGTAAGTAGGAGGATCTGAGACCAGTCTTGGCAAAAATGCAAGACCCTATCAAAAAAAAATAATAAGTTTTGGGGGGGTGTGAGTCAAGTGTTTGAGCACCTCCTAGCACAAGACCCTGAGTCCCACAACACACACATAAAAAAAAAAAAATGAAGGAAAGAAAGAAGAGAAAAAGAAAGAATACATTACTGCCAAGAAAATTTTTTCTAAAGTAATAGTAGGGGAAAATATTTTGTACTTTTCTTGGTTTTCCTAAATTTATAAAACAAAGGGTGCATTGCTTCTGTAATTTAAAAATGGCATTTATCTTAAAATGATTTTTGACAAATTTAAGTTCTAGCTAAGATTTGAGAACAAAACATGAAGTTGTATACATTTTTGCTCTTCTCTTTTTAAAATCAATGTTTCACAATTTGAAGATGACAAGTCAAATGGTAGGGAGGGGTCTTGAGAAGGCCCAAATTGTCTCAATGTCACCAAGCCATCCTCACAAGCTCCTGGCCACTCCTCTGGTCCTCTTCCCTGTCTCCTTATCCCCAGGCTCTCCATTTCCTAAAGCAGATTCCACCCTTTTCATTCCCACTGACATTGTCACCTCTCTCAGGCCTCCAGTGGTCATTTTTACTCCTTGCTCAATTCCCATGGCTGAAAAAGCCCTTTACTCCATTACTCAGGAGGTGGAGACATACAAATTATACTTCCAGGCCAGCCCTGGCAAAAAGTTAGCAGACCTTATCTCAAAACCCACCAGATCTGGTAGTATACTCCTATTGTTCCAGCTACTTGGGAGGCAAAGGTAGGAAGATCCTGGTTCAAGACCAGCCTGGGCAAAGTTAGCAAGAGACCCTACTTGAAAAACAAATTAAAAACAAAAGGACTTGGGGTTTGACTTGAGGGGTAGAGCACTTGCCTATCAAGCTCAAGGCCCTGGGTTCAATCTTCAGTACAATGAAAAAAAAAAAAATCGAGACTTGGTTTTTCTTCCTATATGTTTGTCTAATTTATTTCTTCTGTCCACCCACAGTTTAGCATTTCCCCCTTTCATTCCTGCTTCCTATTCCATTTCTCTACACCTACTCTCTCCTCTTTAGACAGCCTCTCCCCTGCTGCTGGAGAGGGTTTTCTAGAACACACACCTAATCATTTCCTCCTCTATACCATCTAGCATCCCTCAACTGTGCACATAGACCCTCTTCTCACCTGGACCCTGCCCATCCCTCCAGCCTTCCTCCTGCAAAGGCCCATTGCCTGTTCATTCCAGTGTAACTCAACTCCAACACTCATCATGCCAACTCTTCAGCCATCTCCTGCCTTCATGTTGGTTTGTCTTCTTGGAATGCCAGACTAGTGATATGACACCTACCTCCAAAACTCAACTTTTTAGCCAACTCCTCTGGAGGTTCTCCTTGGCTCCCATTTTAAAGCAGTGGGATTTAAATCATACTGCTCCTCTGGGTTTTTGAAGTAACATGAGCTGTGTTTTAGCCATTGATATACCCACTGCAATTGTACATTGGACTGTTGGATCCCTCAGGGAAGTGTCTGCATCTTTACATTAAATTTTCAATGTGACACTGAACTTAGCACTTGACATCTAGTAGAAATTTCATAAGTTCTTGTGAGAGGACTATAAATGTGTTGTAGGAAAAGTACATAGGGACGGAACCTGTGCACACTTGATCTCCATGGATGTTTGCAAACCTTGGAGCCCAGCTGTCGGAAGTGAATAGAGTGTGATCCCAGTCATGGGACCCCAGTCATGCCACTTAAAAGCTGACTGTGTCCTGTGTTACTGAGCCAATCTGACCCTCAGTTTCCTCATCTATAAGTGAGAAGAATCATGCTATCTCCCTGCTAGAGCTGGTGTAAGGTTAAACAGGACAATTCACGTAAAGGATTCAGCAGTGTCTTGAAGCAGTAAATGTTAAATAAATGTCAGTAATGGTAATGATGATGATAATCACTAGGAAACAAGACACCAAAGTGTTTTTAACAGAACTGCAAGGGGAGGTTCAATAATAAAATTATCCAGTATATCAAGGTGGAATCGCATCAGTGGTATTTCAAAGGCCAGCCTCTGAATTAGCATCATCATTTCAGGGCTTAGGGAGAGGCCAACCAGCTCCTCTTTATAGCATACAAGCCAGCACACAGAGATAGGTCCGGGGCTGGTCACATTTCTCATGATCTCACTGAGGTTTAAAGCTGTGTGTTCAGAGTCACTCCACAGGATGGCTATGTGTGTTATGTGGAACCAAGTGTTTCATGATCAAATAGGACCAGGAGACATTATAAACCAAAGCCAAGGGTGTTGTGCATTTACTGCACAACTTCTTTGAGCATCCCCAAGAAGCAGGAAGCAGGACTAACTAGAGCATTCTGTGTTGTTGAGATCATCTCCTAGGACTTCTCCTTGGCTCCAACCCAAGGAAAGTTCCAAGGGTGCAGCATTTACAATCCCAGATGAACTGGGAAGGTAGGGAGGGAAGGGAGGAAGAAAAGAAAGAACACACAAATTCCAAACACCTATTTCTACAGCAATGGTATGAGAGAATATTTTGTACTTTTTGCAACTTTTCTAAATGTAGACAATAAAACACATTATTTCTATAATTGAAACCATTTATTTTGAAGCAATTTTGTCAAATTTAAGATTTGAGAACAGAGCATCAAAGTGTAAGTTTCTTCTAAATCTTGATGTTTCACAGCTTTAGGGAGAGAAGTTTCCTGTCCATCGTGAACTTACCAACAGAAGGCCTAGTTTATTAGTGCATAGACCTGAACAAACCCCACACAGTGAGAGCCATAATCCTCTCTGGGCCCTCAGGCTCCAGGAAGTCCCTCCTATTGACAGTGAGCACCTGCTGGGACTTAGGAGTGAAAGGCAGCACCTTTGTGGATGCCTCACTGGGCAGATCTTAAGCTGTGTTTGTACTGCACTCCCAGGTGCAGCCCTGAGCTTAGGCTGGGCTGGCCAAGGCCAAGTCAGTCTCTTGCCTCCTTCATTGCCTCATTCCTTAGCTCTTTTCACTTGCATCCATTTGACTTCTACTA